>NC_030823.1:64546332-64851800 GCF_001704415.2 Capra hircus | reverse complement strand
GTTGTTTTAAAAATCCAAGTTTTTAAAACTTTGACTTGTTAAAATCACATCAGCTTTTGGTTTTGTTTTTTAATTGGTAAAGAACAGCATTCTTCTCAGAGCAAGCTGTATGTCTAATTCAGATCAAGCAATTTCGGCATAAAGAAAAAATAACTGCAAGTAATCTCCTTTAATGCCACAAAAGAAAACATCTGACTTCACACTAGAAAGATGGCATGGTCACTCCTATACCTTTCCAGAACTATGTTTTCTATATACTTCATAAATATTTAATAATCACATACGAATTAAGTCTCAAAGCACTGAAAGACTAAGTTGCTCCTCAAACTTTCTCAGTTTGTAGTACTGTGAGACTGTATTGGATGAAATCAACCATACTAACAAATATTAGCATGTTTTTTCTTTTAAAGGGCAGTGATAATTACCTTAGCATATACTACTTTTTATTCTGGAGGAGGAAATGGCAAACCATGACAGTATTCTTTGCCTGGAAAATTCCATGGACAGAGGAGCCTGGTGTACAGTACAAGGGGTTGCAAAGAGTCAACACGACTGAGCAACTGAGCACTCACACACATTCAACACGTAATTGCTGAGTGCCCATTATATGCTGGTGAAGACTCTTAGGAGTCCCTGGAACTACAAGGAGATCCAACCAGTTCATCCTAAAGGAAATCAGTTCTGAATATTCATTGGAAGGACTGATGCTGAAGCTGAAACTTCAATACTTTGGCCACCTGATGTGAAGAACTGACTCATTAGAAAAGACCCTGATCCTGGGGAAGACTGAAGGTAGGAGGAGAAGGGGATGATAGAGGATAAGGTGGTTGGATAGCATCACCGACTTGATGGACATGAGTTTGAGCAAGCTCTGGGAGTTGGTGATGGACAGGAAAGCCTGGTGAGCAGAAGTCCATGGGGTTGCAAAGAGTCAGACACGACTGAGAAACTGAACTGAACTGAACATCACGTGTCAGGCACTGTTCTTGGAGCTACAGTTATGCAGTAAAGACAAGTTCCTTATGAAGCCTACAATCTAGCCAATTTTTTTCTAGAAAGGAAAAAAGTAGATACATTTTTGTGGTTCAGATGATCAGCTGAAGCAGGCATTCTCTGCAACAGAGGGAGACAAGCTCAGTCTAAAAGCTACTAGTTTATGAAACTTGCTGGAAGACTCCCACCAACTCTGAAAAAGCCGATAAGCCTAAAAGAAACAGTAAAGTAAGAAATAAATGAAATCTTAAAACTAAGTAGTATTTACCTCTGAATTCCTTCCAGAATATCTTTAACAGCTGCCATTAACTTTTGAAGATATACAAATGCTTCTTCAAATGATGCTATCTTTGAAGACGTCAGAGTTGAATTTGAATCCAACCTTTGAAACACATCCATGCTAAAATAGAAAGAAAAAAAAATGCTCATAGGTACACACGCATATTTACTGTAATTCAAGTGTTTCGACTTCGAATGCATAAAATAATGTTTATAACGTATAGCTCATAATGTTGATCTGTTTAAATGAGAAATAAAAGAAATGTCCAGACATCCATTCATGCAAAGAATAGGGGTCAACAACTATATAGGTCTAATAGAAAGTAATACTGTAAAAACTGTGTGAATAATGTTTCACTTTAAGAGACCATAAGAGATAGAAGGGAAGTAATGCTATCAATCCATATTCAAGTCAGTACGTAGTAATAACCGTACTCTCATATACAAGGATGAAGAAAAAAAAAATCACACATCAGACTTAGTTTGCTGAAACTGGATGTTATAAATGTTCATATACTTTGTTCTGATAATTCCAACTTTAGAAACAGGCATAATTAATAACTACCTCAATGTCCAACAATATTTTTAAAAAGTGTGAAGTAGTAATTAGCTACCTGATGAAATACCAAATAACTGTTAAGATGAGGCTTATGCCATCTATGAAACAGAAAAATTAAGGTAAACAAAATGTACTCATATAACATTAAAAAATCATATAAAAACTCAAAACATATGTTGTATGGGTTGAACACTGTCCCCCCCCAAATTCATGTTCACCCACAACCTCAGAATGTGACCTTATTTAAAATAGGATTTTTGCACATGTAAGTTAAGTTAAAATGAGGTCATGCTGGATTAGGGTAGACACTACCCTATGTGAAGACAAAGGTAGAGACTGGACTGGAGTGATATATCTACAAATACTGCTGGCAGCTACTAGAAGCTGGAGACAGTCATGGAATAGATTCTCCTTCAGAACCTCCTAAAAGAACCAACTCTGCAGACACCTGGATTTCAGACTTTCTAGTCTTCAGACTGTGACTGAATAAATTTCTGTCATTTTATTTTTCAATATTTTTATTGAAGTGTAGTTAATTTAGAATGCTGTGTGTATGTCTGCTGTACAGCAAAGTGATCCAGTTATACATATATATGTACATTCTTTTTAAATATTCTTTTCCATTATGATTTATGATTAGATACTAAACAATAGTCCACTGTGCTATATAGTAGGACCACGTTGTTTATCCTTTCCTTATATAAAAGCTTGCAGCTGCTAATCTCAGCCTCTGAGGGTTGTGCATAAGTACTCTAGGACTTCCCAGCTGACTCGGTGGTAAAGAATCTACCTGCCAAGCAGGAGACAAGGGTTTGATCCCTGAGTCAGGAAGATCCCCTGGAGGAGGAAATGGCAACCCACTCCAATATTCTAGCCTGGGAAATCCCATGGACAGAAGAGCCTAGCAGGCTACAGTGCAAAGGGCTGCAAAGAGTCAGACATGACTTAGTGACTAGTACTCAGAATAGTTTTATATGAAAAATAGTGCATGGTCCACCAGATTTTCAAATAAACATCTCTATGTGAAAGGCTCAAACATGAATATATTGAGAAGTTCTACAGTGACTCTGGTACACATTCAGGCACAACAAACAATGAGGTAGGCTTTAAAAACTATACAATGATAAAGTAATTATAAGCATTTTTCACTTACTGAAGGACTATAATATAAAGCGTAATATCCAGAAATTAACAAGAGCTCTGTAACATTCAACACAAACGCATGTATATTATAGGTCACTTCTACACCACATAAACTATTCCAAATATTTTCTAAATAAAAGAAAGATTGCTGCTGCTGCTGCTGCTGCTAAGTCACTTCAGTCGTGTCCAACTCTGTGCGACCCCATACACGGCAGCCCACCAGGCTCCGCAGTCCCTGGGATTCTCCAGGCAAGAACATTGGAGTGGGTTGCCATTTCCTTCTCCAATGCATGAAAGTGAAAATGAAGTCACTGAGTCGTGTCCAACTCTCAGCGACCCCATGGACTGCAGCCCACCAGGCTCCCCCATCCATGGGATCCTCCAGGCAAGAGTACTGGAGTGGGGTGCCATTAAAGATTAAAATATCTTAAATATTGTTTATTTTTTATTTTTTCACTTTACAATATTGTATTGGTTTTGCCATACATTGACATGAATTCCCCATGGGTATACATGTGTTCCCCATCCTGAACCCCCTCCTACTTCCCTCTCCATCCCATCCCTCTGGGTCATCCCAGTGCACCAGCCTGAGCAACCTGTATCATGCATCAAACCTGGACTGGTGATCTGTTTCATATACGATAATATACATGTTTCAATGCCATTCTCCCAAATCATCCCACTCTCGCGCTCTCCCACAGAGTCTAAAAGACTGTTCTATACATCTGTGTCTCTTTTGCTGTCTCGCATAGAGGGTTATCGTTCAGTTCAGTCGCTCAGTTGTCTCCGACTCTTTGCGACCCCATGAATCACAGCACGCCAGGCCTCCCTGTCCATCACCAACTCCCGGAGTTCACTCAGACTCACATCCATCGAGTCAGTGATGCCATCCAGCCATCTCATCCTCTGTCGTCCCCTCTCCTCTTGCCCCGAGTCCCTCCCAGCATCAAAGTCTTTTCCAATTAGTCAACTCTTCACGTGAGGTGGCCAAAGTACTGGAGTTTCAGCTTTAGCATCATTCCTTCCAAAGAACAACCAGGGCTAATCTCCTGTAGAAGGGACTGGTTGGATCTCCTTGCAGTCCAAGGGACTCTCAAGAGTCTTCTCCAACACCACAGTTCAAAAGCATCAATTCTTTAGCACTCAGCTTTCTTCACAGTCCAACTCTCACATCCATACATGACCACTGGAAAAACCATAGCCTTGACTAGACCGACCTCTGTTGGCAAAGCAATGTATCTGCTTTTCAATATGCTATCTAGGTTGGTCATAACTTTCCTTCCAAGGACTAAGCGTATTTCAATTTTATAGCTGCAGTCACCATCTGCAGTGATTCTGGAGCCCAAAAAAAGAAAGTCTGACACTGTTTCCACTGTTTCCCCATCTATTTCCCATGAAGTGATGGGACCAGGTGCCATGATCTTACTTTTCTGAATGTTCAGTTTTAAGCCAACTTTTTTATTCTCCTCTCTTTCATCAAGAGGCTTTTTAGTTCCTCTTCACTTTCTGCCATAAGGGTGGTATCATCTGCATATATGAGGTTATTGATATTTCTCCCAGTAATCTAAATTCCAGCTTGTGCTTCTTCCAGCCCAGTGTTTCTCATGATGTACTCTGCATAAAAGTTAAATAAGCAGGGTGACAATATACAGCCTTGATGTGCTCCTCTTCCTATTTGGAACCAGTCTGTTGTTCCATGTCCAGTTCTAACTGTTGCTTCCTGACCTGCATACAGATTTCTCAAGAGGCAGGTCAGGTGGTCTGGTATTCCCAACTCTTTCAGAATTTTCCACAGTTTATTGTGATCCACACAGTCAAAGGCTTTGGCATAGTCAATAAAGCAGAAATAGATGTTTTTCTGGAACTCTCTTGCTTTTTCCATGATCCAGCGGATGTTGGCAATTGATCTCTGGTTCCTCTGCCTTTTCTAAAACCAGCTTGAACATCTGGAAGTTCACGGTTCACGTTTTGCTGAAGCCTGGCTTAGAGAATTATCATTACCATCGTTCTAAATTCCATCTATATGTGTTATTACACTATATTGGTGTTTTTCTTTCTGGCTTACTTCACTCTGTACAATAGGCTCCAGTTTCATCCACCTCATTAGAACTGATTCAAATGTATTCTTTTTAATGGTTGAGTGATAATACTCCATTGTGTATATGTACCACAGCTTTCTTATCCATCATCTGCTGATGGACATCTAGGTTGCTTCCATGTCCTGGCTATTATAAACAGTGCTGCGATGAACATTGGGGTACACGTGTCTCTTTCAATTCTGGTTTCCTCGGTGTGTATGCCCAGCAGTGGGATTGTTGGGTCATATGGCAGTTCTATTTCCAGTTTTTTAAGGAATCTCCACACTATTCTCCACAATGGCTATACTAGTTTGCGTTCCCACCAACAGTGTATGAGGGTTCCCTTTTCTCCACATCCTCTCCAGCATTTATTGCTTGTAGACTTTTGGATAGCAGCCATTCTGACTGGCGTGAAATGGTACTTCATTGTGGCTTTGATTTGCATTTCTCTGATAATGAGTGATGTTGGGCATTTTTTCATGTGTTTGTTAGCCATCTGTAGGTCTTCTCTGGAGAAATGTCTGTTTAGTTCTTTGGCCCATTTTTTGATTGGGTCGTTTATTTTTCTGGAATTGAGCTGCAGGAGTTGCTTGTATATTTTTGAGATTAACTCTCTGTCAGTTGCTTCATTTGCTACTAGATGGTTGGATGGCATCACTGACTCGATGGACATCACTCTGAGTGAACTCCGGGAGTTGGTGATGGACAGGAGGCCTGGCGTGCTGCGATTCATGGGGTCGAAAAGAGTCGGACACGACTGAGTGACTGAACTGAACTCCCATTCTGAAGGCTGTCTTTTCACCTTGCTTATAGTTTCCTCTATTGTGCAGAAGCTTTTAATTTTAATTAGGTCCCATTTGTTTATTTTTTCTTTGATTTCCAATATTCTGGGAGGTGGGTCAAAGAGGATCCTGCTGTGATTTATGTCAGAGAGTGTTTTGCCTATGTTCTCCTCTAGGAGTTTTACAGTTTCTGGTCTTACATTTAGATCTTTAATCCATTTTGAGTTTATTTTTGTGCATGGTGTTAGAAAGTGTTCTAGTTTCATTCCTTTACAAGTGGTTGACCAGTTTTCCCAGCATCACTTGTTGAAGAGATTGTCTTTTCTCCATTGTATATTCTTACCTCCTTTGTCAAAGATAAGGTAGCCATAGGTGCGTGGATTTATCTCTGGGCTTTCTATTTTGTTCCATTGACTATATTTCTCTCTTTGTGCCAGTACCATACAATCTTGATGACTGTGGCTTTGTAGTAGAGCCTGAAGTCAGGCAGGTTGATTCATCCAGTTCCATTCTTCTTTCTCAAGATTGCTTTGGCTATTCGAGGTTTTCTGTATTTCCATACAAATTGTGAAATTATTTGTTCTAGCTCTGTGAAAAATACTGTTGGTAGCTTGATAGGGATTGCATTGAATCTATAGATTGCTTTGGGTAGTATATGCATTTTCACTATATTGATTCTTCCAATCCATGAACACAGTAAATTTCTCCATCTATTAGTGTCCTCTTTGATTCTTTCACCAGTGTTTCACCATTCTCTATATATAGGATTTTTGTTTCTTTAGGTAGATATATTCCTACGTATTTTATTCTTTTCATTGCAATGCTGAATGGAATTGTTTCCTTAATTTCTCTATTTTCTCATTATTAGTGTACAGGAATGCAAGGCATTTCTGTGTGTTGATTTTATATCCTGCAACTTTACCATATTCATTGATTAGCACTAGTAATTTTTTGGTAGAGTCTTTAGGGTTTTCCATGTAGAGGATCATGTCATCTGCAAACAGTGAGAGTTTTACTTCTTCCTTTCCAATTTGGATTCCTTTTCTTTTTCTGCTCTGCTTGCTGTGGCCAAAACTTCCAAAACTATGTTGAATAGTAGTGGTGACAGTGGGCACCCTTGCCTTGTTCCTGACTTTAGGGGAAATCCTTTCAATTTTTCACCACTGAGGATTATGTTTGCAGTGCGTTTGTCATATATAGCTTTTATTATGTTGAGGTATGTTCCTTCTATTCTTGTTTTCTGGAGGGTTTTTATCATAAATGGATGTTGAATTTTTTGAAAGGCTTTCTTAGGCTTCCCTGGTGGCTCAGACGGTAGAGCGTCTGCCTGCAGTGTGAGACCTGGGTTCAATCCCTGGGTTGGGAAGATCCCCTGGAGAAGGAAATGGCAACCCACTCCAGTACTCTTGCCTGGAAAATTCCAAGGACTGAGAGGCTCCTCAGAGCCTGGTAGGCTACAGTCCATGGGGTCACAAAGAGTTGGACACGACTGAGCAACTTCACTTTCTATTGAGATAATCATATGGTTTTTATTTTTCAATTTGTTAATGTGGTATATTACATTGATTGATTTGCTGATATTGAAGAATTCTTGCATCCCTGGGATAAAGCCCACTTGGTTATGATGTGTGATCTTTTTAATGTGTTGTTGGATTCTGTTTGCTAGAATTTTGTTAAGGATTTTTGCATCTATGTTTATCAGTGATATTGGCCTGTAATTTTCCTTTTTTGTAGTATCTTTGTCAGGTTTTGGTATTAGGGTGATGGTGGCCTCATAGAGTGAGTTTGGAAGTTTACCTTCCTCTGCAATTTTCTGGAAGAGTTTCAGTAGGATAGGTGTTAGCTCTTCTCTAAATTTTTGGTAGAATTCAGTTGTGAAGCCATCTGGACCTGGGCTTTTGTTTGCTGGAAGATTTCTGATTACAGTTTCAATTTCTGTGCTTGTGATGGGTCTGTTAAGATTCTCTATTTCTTCCTGGTTCAGTTTTGGAAAGTTGTACTTTTCTAAGACTTTGTCCATTTCTTCCAAGTTGTCTATTTTATTGGCATATAGTTGCTGATAACAATCTCTTATGATCCTTTGTATTTCTGTGTTGTCTGTTGTGATCTCTCCATTTTCATTTCTAATTTTATTGATTTGATTTTTCTCCCTTTGTTTCTTGATGAGTCTGGCTAATGGTTTGTCAATTTTATTTATCTTCTAAAAGAATCAGCTTTTGGCTTTGTTGATTTTTGGTATGGTCTCTTTTGTTTCTTTTGCATTTATTTCTGCCCTAATTTTTAAGATTTCTTTCCTTCTACTAACCCTGGGGTTCTTCATTTCTTCCTTTTCTAGTTGCTTTAGGTGTACAGTTAGGTGATTTGACGTTTTTCTTGTTTCCTAAGGTATGCCTTATATTGTTATGAACCTTCCCCTTAGCACTACTTTTACAGTGTCCCACAAGTTTTGGGTTGTTTTCATTTTATTCATTTCTATGCATATTTTGATTTCTTTTTTGATTTCTTCTGTGATTTGTTGGTTATTCAGCAGTGTGTTGTTCAGCCTCCATATGTTGGAATTTTTAATAGTTTTTCTCCTGTACTTGAGATCTAATCCTACTGTATTGGGGTCAGAAAAGATGCTTGGAATGATTTCATTTTTTTTGAATTTACCAAGGCTAGATTTATGGCCCAGGATGTGATCTATCCTGGAGAAGGTTCCCTGTGCACTTGAGAAAAAGGTGAAATGTCCTATAGATATCAATTAGGTCTAACTGGTCTATTGTATCATTTAAAGTTTGTGTTTCCTTGTTAATTTTCTGTTTAGTTGATCTATCCATAGGTGTGATTGCGGTATTAAAGTTTCCCACTATTATTGTGTTATTGTTAATTTCCCCTCTCATACTTGTTAGCATGTGTCTTACATATTGCAGTGCTTCTATGTTGGGTGCATATATATTTATGATTGTTATATCTTCTTCTTGGATTGATCCTTTGATCATTATGTAGTGTCCATCTTTGTCTCTTTTCACAACCTTTGTTTTAAAGTCTATTTTATCTGATATGAGTATTGCTACTCCTGCTTTCTTTAGGTCTCTATTTGTATGGAATATTTTTTTCCGGCCCTTCACTTTCAGTCTGTATGTGTCCCTTTTTTCAAGGTGGTCTCTTGTAGACAACATATATAGGGGTCTTGTTTTTGTATCCATTCAGCCAGTCTTTGTCTTTTGGTTGGGGCATTCAACCCATTTTTTACATTTAAGGTAATTATTGATAAGTATGATCCCATTGCCATTTACTTTATTGTTTTGGGTTTGAGCTTATACACCCTTTCTGTGTTTCCTGTCTAGAGAAGATCCTTTAGCATTTGTTGGAGAGCTGGTTTGGTGGTGCTGAATTCTCTCAGCTTTAGCTTGTCTGTAAAGCTTTTGATTTCTCCTTCATATTTGAATGAGATCCTTGCTGGGTAGAGTAATCTGGGCTGTAGGTTATTTTCTCTCATCACTTTACGTATGTCCTGCCATTCCCTCCTGGCCTGAAGAGTTTCTATCGAAAGATCAGCTGTTATCCTTATGGGAATCCCCTTGTGTGTTATTTGTTGTTTTTCCCTTGCTGCTTTTAATATCTGTTCTTTGTGTTTGATCTTTGTTAATCTGATTAATATGTGTCTTGGGGTGGTTTGCCTTGAGTTTATCCTGTTTGGGACTCTCTGGGTTTCTTGGACTTGGGTGATTATTTCCTTCCCCATTTTAGGGAAGTTTTCAACTATTACCTCCTCAAGTATTTTCTCATGGTCTTTCTTTTTGTCTTCTTCTTCTGGAACTCCTATGATTAGAACGTTGGGGCATTTAACATTGCCCCAGAGGTCTCTAAGATTGTCCTCATCTTTTAATTCATTTTTTTCCTCTCTGTTTCATTTATTTCTACCATTATATCTTCTACCTCACTTATCCTATCTTCTGCCTCTTATTCTACTGTTGGTTCCCTCCAGAGTGTTTTTGATCTCATTTATTGCATTATTCATTATATATTGACTCTTTTTTATTTGTTCTAGGCCCTTGTTAAACCTTTCTTGCATCTTCTCAATCCTTGTCTCCAGGCTATTTATCTGTAACTCCATTTTGTTTCCAAGACTTTGGATAATTTTTACTATAATTATTCAGAATTCTTTACCAGGTAGATTCCCTATCTCTTCCTCTTTTGTTTTGTTTGGTTTGGTGGGCATTTATCCTGTTCCTTTACCTGCTGGGTATTTCTCTGCCTTTTCATCTTGTTTATATTGCTGTGTTTATATTACGGTGGTCTTTCCATATTCTGGCAGTTTGTGGAGTTCTCTTTATTATGGAGTTTTCTCGCCATGGGTGGGGTTGGGCGGGTGGCTTGTCAATGTTTCCTGTTTAGAGAAGTTTGTGTCGGTGTTCTGGTGGATGGAGCTGGATTTCTTCTCTCTAGAGTGCAGTGAAGTATCCAGTAATGTGTTAAGAGATGTCAGTGGGTTTGGTGTGACTATGGGTAGCTTGTATATTGACGCTCAGGGCTATGTTCCTGTGTTGCTGGAGAATTTGCATGGTATGTCTTGCTCTGGAACTTGTTGGCCCTTGGGTGGTGCTTGGTTTCAGTCTAAGTATGGAGGAGTTTGATAAGTTCCTATCGATTAATGTTCCCTGGAATCAGGAGTTCTCTGGTGTTCTCAGGATTTGGACTTAAGCCTCCTGCCTCTGGTTTTCAGTCTTATTCTTACAGTAGCCTCAAGACTTCTCCATCTATACAGCACCGATGATAAAACATCTAGGTTAAAGATGAAAAGTTTCTCTACAGTGAGGGACGCCCAGACAGGTTCACAGAGTTACATGGAGAAGAGGGAGGAAGGAGACAGAGGTGACCAGGAGGATAAAAGGGGGAATCAAAAGAGGCGAGAGCAAGCTAGTCAGTAATCACTTCTCTATGTGCTTTCCACAGTCTGGACCACTCAGAGATGTTCATGGAGTTATACAGAAAAGATGGAGGAAGGAGACAGAGGTGGCCAGGAGGATAAAGGCGGGGGGGATCAAAAGGAGAGAGACAGATCCAGCCAGTAATCAGTTGTCTAAGTCTTCTCCACAGTCCAGAGCATACAACAAGATTCACAGAGTTGGGTAGAGAAGAGAAGGGGGAGGCAGGAGACAGAGGTGACCTGGTGGAGAAAAAGGAGAGTCCAAAGGGGGAGAGAGCAGTCAAGCCAGTAATCTCTCTCCCAAGTAAAAATGGGTACTGAAGATTGTATTCTTAAGGGTACAAAATTGATAACAAATACCAAAAAGCAAAGATTAAAAATCTAGAGTAGAGGTTGGATTCTCAAAAATACAATATTAAAGAAAAAAACAAAGTCACAAAAATTATAAAATATATATATATATGAAGTTTGCTTTTAAAAATAGGGTCTTTTTTTTTTACAAAGTAATAGTAGGTTATAAAAATGAAAATTAAAAAAAATTTTTTTAATTTAATGGTCAAAATATATCTAGGACTTTCTCTGGTAGTGTTGTGGGCAGTGTGGGGTCAGTTCATTTTTAGATAGTTCCTTGATTCGGCTTATACTTCTCAAGATCTATAGGCCCCTTCCTATGTAGTCGGTGCTAACTACAGGGTTTTAATCTATTGTACCTGTCACTTCCAAGGCGGTTCCCTCTGTTTTTAGCTTCTTTTGTTTGCTGGCCTCTTCAGTGTCTAATTTCCGCCCTGACACAAGGGGGCAGTGGTGGACACTTTTTAAGGCTCACTTGTTCAGTCGTGCTGTGGGGAGGGAGGAACACTGCAAACAAACAACACTGGCGTGTGCTCACAGTGTCTCAGCCACACTGGGTTTGCCCCCGCTCACTGCGTGTGTGCTTTCCCTGTCTACACTGCTTAGGCTCTAGGTTGCTCTGCTGGGAACTGTGTGAGGCCGGCCCTGGGTTGTATGCACTTCCCAGGTCTAAGCACTCAGGTTCAGGTACTCGGGTACTCCACAAAGGCGCAGACTTGGTTGGGCTCGCATTTTGTGCCCTTCCCATGTCCGAGCAGCTCAGCTGACCAGGTGCTTGGCGAGCGTGGTCGCTGCAACTTATTGCCTCCCCCATCCCTGCTGCTCAGTTTTCTGAGTGTACGACTCGTGCACCTTCTCAGGTGTGCTGTGTCTCTCTTCTGGGGGCTGATCTCTGGCTGCGACCCTCTCAGCAGACGTCGATCGTCCCGAATCCCAAGAAGTCTTGGTTAGCAACGAAGCCTGCTTGCAGTTTGGTAGGTGATGCCTCTCTGGGGCTGCGATTGCCCCCTTCCGGCTCTGGCTGCCCTCACCTGCCTGTCTCTGGTGAGGGATGGACAGGTTTGCAGCCGGCTAGCTCTGCTCAATTCTTTGTTCTGTGAGCAGGCCTGGTGGTGTTTTATGATAGGGCTTTTCTCAGGATAGCTGTCCCACAGTCTGGTTTGCTATCTCAAGTTAGTTCCCTCAGATTGCCCTTGGGGCATTCAGGTCCGGTCCTTACTCTAAGCAACACAGCCCCTGCCTCCCTGCCCAGCCCCTGCTTGCTAGTGGTGGATGTGGGCCTCTGCACTGCTTCTCCACGGGGAGTTACCGTTGGGCACGTAATCTGTGGGTTTTAATTATTTATTTATTTATTTTTCCTCCTGGTTATGTTGCCCTCTGAGGTTCCAAGGCTCGCCACAGACTCCAGTGAGAGTGTTTCCTGGTGTTAGGAAACTTCTCTCTTTTTTAAGACTCCCTTCCCGGGACAGATCTCCGTCCCTACCTCTTTTGTCTCTCTTTTTGTCTTTTATATTTTTTCCTACCTCCTTTCAAAGACAATGGGCTGCTTTTCTGGGTGCCTGATGTCCTCTGCCAGCATTCAGAAGCTGTTTTGTGGAATTTACTCAGTGTTCAAATCTTCTTTTGATGAATTCATGGGGGAGAAAGTGGTCTTCCCGTCCTATTCCTCTGCCATCTTAGGACTTCCCCCTTAAATATTGTTTTTGCTTTAATATTCTTTCGCTTAGTGAAAGGCAAAGGAGAAAAGGAAAGATACACCTATTTGAATACAGATTCCAAATAATAGCACAGAGAGAAAAGAAAGCCTTCCTCAGTGATCAGTGCAGAGAGATAGAGGAAAACAATAGAATGGAAAAGACTAGAGACCTCTTCAAGAAAATTAGAGATACAAAGGGAACACTTCATGCAAAGATGGGCACAATAAGGGACAGAAATGGTATGGACCTAACAGAAGAAGAAGATATTAAGACAAGGTGGCAAGAATACACAGAACTATACAAAAAACACATAACCACGATGGTGTGATCACTAACCTAGAGCCAGATATCCTGGAATGCAAGTCAAGTGGACCTTAGGAAGCATCACGACAAACAAAG
The DNA here is from genome assembly GCF_001704415.2 of Capra hircus. Taxonomy (NCBI): domain Eukaryota; kingdom Metazoa; phylum Chordata; class Mammalia; order Artiodactyla; family Bovidae; genus Capra; species Capra hircus. Next base: position 64,838,607 of record NC_030823.1, on the reverse strand, counting down.
CTAGTGGAGGTGACAGAATTCCATCTGAGCTATTTCAAATCCTAAAAGACGATGCTGTGAAAGTGCGCACTCAATATGCCAGCAAATTTGGGAAACTCAGCAGTGGCCATGGGACTGGGAAAGGTCAGTTTTCATCCCAATCCCAAAGAAAGGCAATGCCAAAGAATGTTCAAACTACCGCACAACTGCACTCATCTCACACGCAAGAAAAGTAATGCTCAAAATTCCCCAAGCCAGGCTTCAACAATATGTGAACTGAGAACTTCCAGACATTCAAGCTGGATTTAAAAAAGACAGAGGAACCAGAGATCAAATTGCTAGCATCCGCTAGATCATCAAAAAAGCAAGAGAATTCCAGAAAAACACCTATTTCTGCTTTATTGACTACACCAAAGCCTTTGACTGTGTAGATCACAACAAACTGTGGAAAATTCTTAAAGAGATGGGAATAAGAGATGGGAATACCAGACCACCTGACCTGCCTCCTGAGAAATCTGTATGCAGGTCAAGAAGCAACAGTTAGAACTGGACATGGAACAACAGACTGATTCCAAATCGGGAAAGGTATACATCAAGGTTGCATATTGTCACCCTGCTAATTGCAGACTATATCAAGTGAAATGCTGGGTTGAATGAAGCACAAGCTGGAATCAATATTGCCAGGAGAGATATGCAGATGACACCACCCTTATGGCAGAAAGCAAAAAAGAACTAAAGAGCCTCTTGATGAAAGTGAAAGAGGAGAGTGGAAAAAGTTTGCTCAAAGCTCAACATTCAGAAAACTAAGATCATGGCATCCAGTCCCATCAGTTCAGTTCAGTTCAGTTCAGTTCAGTCACTCAGTCGTGTCCGACTCTTTGCAACCCCATGAATCGCAGCACGCCAGGCCTCCCTGTCCATCACCAACTCCCAGAGTTCACTCAGACTCACGTCCATCGAGTCGGTGATGCCATCCAGCCATCTCATCCTCTGTTGTCCCCTTCTCCTGCCCCCAACCCCTCCCAGCATCAGAGTCTTTTCCAATGAATCATCTCTTCACATGAGGTGGCCGAAGTACGGGAGTTTCAGCTTTAGCATCAGTCCTTCCAAAGAAATCCCAGGGTTGATCTCCTTCAGAATGGACTGGTTGGATCTCCTTGCAGTCCAAGGGACTCTCAAGAGTCTTCTCCAATAGCACAGTTCAAAAGCATCAATTCTTCAGCTCTCAGCCTTCTTCACAGTCCAACTCTCACATCCATACATGACCACAGGTAAAACCATAGCCTTGACTAGACAGACCTTAGTTGGCACTTCATGGCAAATAGATGGGTAGACAATGGAAACAGTGATAGACTTTTATTTTCTTGGGGCTCCAAAATCACTGCAGATAGTGACTGCAGCCATGAAATTAAAAGGTGCTTGCTCCTTGGAAGAAAGGCTATGACCAATCTAGACAGCATATTAAAAAGCAGAGACATTACTTTGCCCTCAAGGGTCCGTCTAGTTAAAGCTATGGTTTTTTCAATAGTTCTGTATGGATGTAACAGTTGGACCATAAAAAAAGCTGAGCACCAAAGAACTAATGTTTTTGAACTGTGGTGTTGGAGAAGACTCTTTTGAGAGTCCCTTGGACTGCAAGGAGATCCAACCAGTTAATCCTAAAGGAAATCAGTCTTGAATATCCTGGTAACTAACTCATTGGAAATGACCCTGATGCTGGGAAAGATTGAAGGCAGAAGGAGAAGGGGACAACAGAGGATGAGATGGTTAGATAGCATCACTGACTTGATAGACATGAGTCTGAGCAGGCTTTGGGAGTTGGTGATGGACAGGGAAGCCTCACGTGCTGTAGTCCATGGGATCGCAAAGAGTCAGACACAACTGAATGACTGAACTGAACTGAACTATTGTTTTAAACTATTTCAGTTTCAAAATGATTATCTCTGTCTGGTATATACAACATTCTGCTAACAAGAATATATGATAAGCCACAACATTAAAAATACATTAAGACTGGACAAACAAAATCTTTGCTTTATATGAGATTACAAAATTTTAAATATTGTTTTCTTTACCTCACATGTCAGATATAGTTATTTCTTTAGTATAAAAGACTATAATTTGTTTGAAAAAATTTTTAACTATTGTCAAGGACTAAAAATCAGTCCTAAATCTATAATTGAATGAGAACAGATGTTTAAATGGAGTGCTAAGACCACTTTACTGATCTTGTAAACAACTAGAATGGATAGAGGCTCTTAATCCAAAATAACAAAATGGGCTCTCAAACCAAAATCATATTACAAGGCATACAGTATGATCGACATATTAGTTATATAAAGACTATGGGCTTGAGGAAAAATATGGAAGGGAGCGTTGGCCTACTTTATTTATTTATTTATATTTTTGGCCTACTTTAAAATCAGTTGTTTTCTATTATTTTTTAAGTTAGTCCAGCAACCTATTTAAAGGCCTACTCACAAATGGTCTCTATCTTTTCATTTCACTAAGACAAGAATACTTTATGTGTATGAAAGTAACAAAAGTATTATTCCACTTAAGTATTTATCTTTAAAAAAATTTTTACATGAATTTTTCCTAATCTAGACCAATGTTTTCTTTATATTATTTTGCATCTTATTTCTTAGAAGCCTTTGGATCCTGCTAATTTCTTAGCCACTCCTGGTGACTAGTCATTGGTTTTGACATGTTGGCAAATGATCTGACGTATCTGGCAATGATTCTCATCAAAGTTTCACATGTGAATCACTAGACAGAAGCACTAGTTCAGCTTCAGTCCTGAAGTGAAGTTAAAGTTGCTTAGTCTTGTCTGACTCTTTGTGACTCATGGACTATATAGTCTGCCAGGCTCCTCTGTCCATGGAATTCTCCAGGCCAGAATACTGGAGTGGGTAACTGTCCCTTCTACAGGGCATCTTTCCAACCCAGGGACCGAATCCAGGTCTCACACATTTCAGGTGGATTCTTTACCAGCTGAGCCACCATGGAAGCCCTGTGCTACTGAATTAGAATTTCTAACAAGAGAACCTAACCATATGTATTTTTTACCCTCTCCAGATAATTCTGAGCCCCTATTTAAGCAGCACTACCTCTAAGGTATAATTTGACAAAAGGCCCTCATAAGATAATCTAGTACAAACTATATTGCTAAAGTCACAAACCAGGGCTTCCCTGGTGGCTCAGTAGTAAAGAACCCACTTCCCAATGCAGCAGACACAGGTTCCATCCTTGATCCAGGAGAATCCCACATGCTGTGGAGCAACTAAGCCCGTGCACCACAACTATTGAGCCTGTGCTCCAGAGCCTGGGAGCCACAACTAGGGAAGCCCATGCACCCCACATCCTGTGCTCTGCAAAAAAAGAAGCAGTGAGAAGCCTGTCCATCGCAACTAGAGTAAGCCCTGCTAGAGCTCTGCTCGTCCCAACTACAGAAAAGCCCGAGTAGCAACAAGACCCAGCACAACCAAAAGTAAATACAAACAAGCAAAATTTTTAAAAGACTAAGACACTTGGCAGTTTAAAAAAAAAAATCACACCCCAAACACTATTTAATGAACACTAGCAATAATGGAAAACCCTGAAACTCAAAAATTCTTGTTAATTTAGTACCTGTTTTGATACAGTGTAATCCAAACATTCTCTAGGATAGACCAGATTTCTTGATGCCTGCTGGGTTGGGGAGGATAAGAACCGGGGAAAACGGTGATTTCTTGGTTATCAGATTTCATCAGAGAATTATCTTCCTGGCTTTTACCCGGGATATTTTTCGAAGAATTTTGCTTAAGTTTTGCCTTGCCCTGGGGAAATAAGAATTACATAATATGCAGCTAGTCCTTCACTAGTAAGTGAGAGAGAAAGAATGCCAATTGTAGATCACAAATGTTCTGCCTTTCATGGAAGTGCTATTTATTCTTTGTCCTTGATTATGTACAGAATATTTTCAGAATAGAATCAGAGCTAAAAATTTTTTTCTTCTCCACTTATATGAAACAGTATTTCCCATTTATTTATTACAGAGTATAGAAGTAGAATTCTACTTGTAAGGGATTAAGAAATAAGTGAACATAGAAATAGGAACAATGGTTCTATACTGCTCTTTTAAGAAGTTTGGTAGCTGATGGAAGCAGATGGTATAGTAAATAGCATGACCAATTAAAAATATTTAAGAACAGATCTGAGCATATTTCTAAACAGTGTGAAAAAGCAATACCATTGATTCAAATGACATTTTCTTAAAAAAATCACCCTGGGTGAAAATATTAACTTAGGTGAAAAATAGATGGAATGGAAAAAAGTTTTTAACTACGAGTTTATTGAGTTTGTTGACTTGGCTCATCTATAACATCTTTGTGAATTTAAAATCACTCCATTTCTCTAGGTTTCCTTTGTTGATAAAAGTATGATTTCAAACATTAGCTTCATGCTTATCAAATTAAAAAAAAAAAAAGGAAATTTCCAAAACTGTAACAACAGTTGATAGTTACTGAGCATTTCTTATGTATAGGAATTTTCTAAGAACTTTATATCTATTTAGCTCATTTAATCCTCACAATTACTCTATGAAGGAGAAACTATGATTATCTACATTTTATTGAGGCAAAGAAAGGATGAATAAGTTATGCAGGGTCACACAGCTGGTAACAGGCATGAACAGAATCTGACCTTTAGTGTAAGTGAATGAAGTATATATGAATAAGTAGATATGAATGTGGTTATATTCTCTTTCCAGCTCATAAAGGTAAATATTACCCTTTTATTTCTTTTTAGGAAGGAAGAAAACTGCCTGTTTACATTAATTATGAATTTAATAAATACACATGAATGGAAATATGAATTTTGTTTTGAGATAAATGTGTTTAATCATCACATAATGCTTTTTCTCAGCTTTCACACAGAAGTGTATGCAACATTAGGCTGCTTTATCAAACACTTACACAGCACTTACTATGTGCTAGGCTCTACAAATATTAATTTAATTCTCATGACAGTTCTAAGGCAGAGATTATTATACTCTTTCTTATAAAAGAAGGGATTAAGGCTCTGAGAGGTTAAATAACCAGAAATTAAAAACACAACTAGTCAGGATGGGAAGTCTGAGGCACATAAGTCTAAAGTTTATTAAAAAGACTTATTTTAAATAGTCTATCATTCTGGAAGAGCAAGTCTTTCTTTTTTTATGATGTTAAAGGTTCATAAGAGAAAAAATATATATCCTTTCCTCTACCCCATTTATATAAAAATCTGGAAAATGACATTACTTATCTTTCCATTTTGGTTTCTCAGAAACAAATGAATAATGAATATTTCTCTTTTCCTGATTTTCTACACTTGGTAAATTAAGATAAGGAGGATTTTTTTTTTTTAACAGTTACTATACTTAGATATTCTATTCCTGGAGGTAATCTCTTTCTTTTCATTGTTCAAGTTAGTGACACATAACTAAGTATTCAGGTCATAAACCAGATGTACTCTACAAAATAACTGCTAGTGAAAGTGCATTTTAAAAGCCCAAGCTAAATCACAATGTTCTTGACTGATTTAGACAATGAATTGTTGTATAAGCAATACTTGAAAGCGCTAATTGTGGAAAAAACACAAGTTGTTTCAAACAATCAGACTAATGCTTAATGTTGAGGGAAAAGCACTAAAGAGAATACTAGATTTTTTGTCCCTTGTCTTCTTAAATCTCTTGCTAATGTGACAACTAGAAAATCAGGATCCAAAATAAATAACTTACTAAATAACAAGCCAATATGTTTACAAGTGGGCAATATATAACAAGCATACAATTATGTGACAAACACTAGATTTTAATATCAAACTTTTCATGGAAGAAAACTCCCATGGCTAGGTTTCCAACTGATAAAAGAATCTTGATATCATTTTTATCTCAATCATTCCTAATTTTTTTTATTCTCAATAATTTTCATTCAAAGGCTGCTAAGACTGTAAGTATCCTAAACTTTCCATCTTGTTCACCATGGTCGTTTCACTAAAGATGGGGTTTTAGGGCTCAGTTCTGTGAAAGACAGGATAATGAGCTCTTCCTTACACAATTCAATTAAAATATTCAAGCTGCAACTCCTAAATTTCCAGGTCCATTCTTCCTTACTGAAGACTCTAAAAGTCACACTTGCCATTTAAAAGAATAAGTATCAATGTTTTGGTCATCTTAAACCAAAAGATTATTCACTGCTTAAATCAATTCTTTCCTCAAGAAATGACATATATTTCCTGTTAGTTTATCAAAAAGATGCTTCTTTTAGTCTTAAGCAAGTTAACTATGACTAAGTTTAGTATCATCTAATCCTTTCACTACTTCATAGGTACCAGGATCTATGTTACCAGAAAAAAAAAACCACAGAGGAAAACCTGGCCAATTCAATAGTTCAAAGGAAAAAAGATATGACACACACATACACACACACACATATATATATTAGATGAAAGTATCATTGATATCTAACAATGTAATTGTGATGCTGAGTTTTCTGAACTGTTTCAGGCATATAAAATGACCTGAATTTTATAGATTTGAAATCAGAAGACTCTAGAAATACAGTATTACTAAGGACAAAACTCACATAGTTATTTTAAAGGGGCAAAAAGGCATCAGTGCTAGGCAGACTGTATAAGAATCACATGAGGAGACCTGTTAAAAAATTGGTAGGTCAACTGGCAAAGTTTGAATACAGTCTGTAGGTTAGATAATTGGATTATGTCAATATTAATTTCCTGACTAATGATACTAGTTATATAAGATATCCTTATTCATTAGGAAACATATATATATGGAAATATTTAGGGGTAAAAGGGGATAATATCTGCAACATACTCTTAATTTAGAAAAAATATTCTGGATAGATAAGTAGACTGGTAGGTAGAAGACAGAAAATAATAAAAGCAAATGTGATAAAAGGTTAACACTGGGAAATGGGGGTAAAGGACACATATGAGAATTCTTTATGTTACTCTTGTAATTTTCTTATAAGTTTGAAATTATCTGAAAATAAAACATGAATCAAGAACAAAAACACTTCTGGGCACCACTGACAGAAATTTTACTCAGTAAGGGGCATGGCATCTGCACGCTTAAAAAATTTTTTGAAGTATTTTGATGCAGGCTGTGATCCATTGGTCAGGAGCACTGAAAAATGAGTAGTCAGGCAACAACGCATAGTTCTCTTCTATTCATAAATGAAACAATATGAAATCCCAACAACTGCTGTGACACTGCTTCCATAGGAGTATGAATATTTTATAACCTGTAATAAGGATTGTTCAGTCTCCATTCAATTCACTTAATATTTACTTAATGCTTTTAGTATGTTAGAGTAAGTTAAATTTCTTACCTACTGTTGTCTGATAAATACATTCTTATAACATATATGATTACTCTAAACGGCATTCTAAAGGTATCTTACCTCTGCAAATGTTTGGAGTAGTTTGTTTACTTGAGCAAAGGCCTGTGGAAGAATACCATCATAATTTGACCTTGTACTAAAAGCATGTAGCAAACTTTCAGAATCCTGAAGCAGGAATTTCACTGTTGTAAAATCCACTGCTTTGTTAGCTGGTAACAGAAAATTAAGAAGGAAAAAATATGTAAGAATGAGTATACAACACAAAAATGCTTTTGAAAAATCAATCTAATAATAACTAAGAAATTTAAAGAGAGTACACATTTATATCTACAGGCTCCTAATTTATCTCTCTGGTGTAAAAAGCCATAATGAGACTTAGTTTTAGACAAAGTTCTTGGAGTTGATTCTGGCATTCTGTGAAGCTGGCCTTCCATATCCGTAAGTTTTCACATGTACAGTTTCCATCAACTATAGATCAAAAGTATTTGGGGGAAAAAAGTTCTATCATGTTCCAAACAGCAAAACATGAATTTGCTATGTACTGGCACCTATTCACAGAGCATTTACATTGTATTAGGTATTACAAGTAATCTAGAGATGATTCAAAGTTTATAGGAAAATATGTGTAAGTTATATACAAATACTATGCCATTTTATACAAGGGACTTGAGCATGGAGAATTCTTCTATCCTCAGGGGTCCTGGAACCAATTTCCTGTGGATACTGAGTCTATACTCAGATTCCAAAATTTCCCTCAAAACGGTCAACTTCAAAGTAAACGTGAAATGCACAAGTTACTACATACAAAATTGACAAATAACAAGGCCCTACTGAATAGGATAGGGAACTATATTCAATACTCTTCAATAAACCACAATGTAAAGAATATGCATATATATGTATCTGAATCATTATGCTGTATACCAGAAACTAACACAACATTGTAAATCAACTATACTCCAATTATACTTCAATTTTTAAAATTAACAATAAAATGAAAGAATGTTATACTCTTCAGAAGAGATAATCACCAAACAAATCTGAGTTAAACTACAGATTTTCAAAACTGAGGTTGTTTGTATACAGATTACTCTTGAGACATCACAGTGTCACATTTTGGTGGTGAGCACTTAAATTATATGCAGTACCTTTCATAATCAACTCAGTTATCATGTAGTGATTTATCTTCAAATCCCATCACATGAAATATAATACCAGATTTATTGAAAACGTGTTCTCTCTGGATGCAATACAATTTCAGCGAAAAATAAACAACTTGGGTTAACAGTGAGCTATGGGCAAAAGAAGCTAATAGAACTTTTCCCCCTTAAATTAGCGAAGTGAGTCAATCTACAGGTAATAATTTAAAGATGTAACATTTTTGTCTCAAGGAACTCAACTTGCTTACAATAAATTCTCAAACCAATTAAGAGAAGTGGTGACAATAAAAGATTCAAAGTTATGAAAAATGAAGTCAAACAACTTTCTAATGTTACCAAAATTCAGAATAGAAAAAATTATCTCTATTATTAAGATAGAATACTGCATAACAGTTTTCAAAGGCATTTAAAATAACCACAGTGCAATGTGTTTGCTTGTTTTCTTTTAGGTTCACAGCTTCAGAAATTCTATTTTATTCTGAAACACTGGCACTATGAGTTAAAAAAAAATAGTTTTTCTGTGTAACTTACATAACAAATATTTGCTTGTGAAATACTGAAATGTTAAATGAAAATAAAAAGTGGATTTTCATAATCAATTACTCAATATTCTGAAATTCTGATCTAATGTGATGGTTACAGCCAAGTTTCTGGCTACCCTTTTATTAAGCAAACAGTGCATCTCCTTACAAAACACTTTCAGTTATTTTTAAAATCAAAGACTAGTTCAAATTCCTGTGGGAAAATTAGGGATAAGAGATGCTACAGAGGACAGAAAGGAGGTAAATCTCCTCAGAGGAGGCAGTTGGGCACAACTTTTTTTAATGATGCTTCTCCAGTATAGTCTGTTTCATAGGGCTGAAATCCTTGAATTAATCATTTTATTTCATCTTAAAAGAATTTTTTACTAAAGATTAAGGCAAAAGTATAATGTCAATGATCAATTCAGTACTCAGACAAAGCATAAAAAAAATCTACAAGGCTGAAATAATTTAATGTTTATATAAGGTCAATAATTATTTAGGTTAAAAATAATACAGACAATGAAGTCAGAAAAAGCTACTACTCATTTTCTATGTAATTTTCTATGAATTGATCTAAAGTGACATGCTTGATACAGTAAGTTAAACATGCATAATTCAACAGCTGCAGATACTATTAAAAGATTATAAACAGAATTACCTGTAATTTTTTCTAATTCAAAATTATTTTAGAGAAGAAGGCATTTTTATAATTCTATTACATATCATTCACAAGTCAGTAAACATTAGGCACTGGATTCTTCTAGATCAAAGATCAATAAATTATGATTACACAATAACCCTCCAAATGAGTTTTTAATGAAAGGAACGGTCATATCTTTTCACTTCTCTTGTTATTAGAGAAAAATAGAACTACTGACTACTACCTCTAAAGTTCCATATAAGCACAACAAAATTGCCCAGCCCTGGAAAACAGACAAATGGAAGATGGCAACTAGATATCCCATTTTTGAAACCAAGTCTTACTTAAGATCACACATGGTTTATGGACTTCCTCTTTTGACAGAAGCAACAAAATTATGTCCCTAGTAAAAGATATGAACACTGTTTCTATATATCTTTCAAGATACTTTGAAGACATGTCCAATATGTCATTCCTTAATAATAATACCCTTAATAAATATTTTCTAGTTAAAGGTCAATGCCTGGAAAGTGTATTTTTATTTTAAAAATCAGTAACTTTAAAAACTAAATATTCATGCAACATCAACTACATATATGTCATAAAGTATTGATTAGGAAGTTTAAGTTCCCTGGGGAAATTTATAAAGATATAAAACATTTTCAGAGTTTACACTTCAGGGGAAAAGAGAAGTGGTATATCCGGCATAGAATGTTTTTGTTTTATCTTAGCTGTTAGGAAGCTTAGTGCTAAAATCTGTGTTCAAGTATTGCAATAATTGTTTGCACATGTTTTATAGTAAAAATATCTCTTTGGTTCTTCTTCGCTACCTGGCTCTTGCACCTTTAAGCCTAACTTAAACTCTCTTGTACTCAGGTGGTCCTTTAAAGGCCCATCTATACTCGGTTATTTTTAAAAAGTAGACAGGATATAACTAATACATAAAATAGATCACTTCATGAGGAGTTTGAGAAAAGTCAAGAACTAACTGAACATCCTAATAATGGTTTATACAGCAAAAGAAACGGAGCTGTTCACTATGGACAAATCACTTACTCTCTCAAAGCTAGTTTCCTTAATGATAAAACACAGACTTTAATAACATTTATTTAGTTGCTAAGTCATGTTGGACTCTTTTCCGACTCCATAAACTGTAGCACATAAACACACTAGCAAAGTAATGCTCAAAATTCTCCAAGCCAGGCTTCAGCAATACGTGAACCGTGAAATTCCAGATGTTCAAGCTGGTTTTAGAAAAGGCAGAGGAACCAGAGATCAAATTGCTAACATCTGCTGGACCATGGAAAAAGGGAGAGTTCCAGAAAAACATGTATTTCTGCTTTATTGACTATGCCAAAGACTTTGACTGTGTGGAGCACAACAAACTGTGGAAAATTCTGAAAGAGATGGGAATACTAGACTACCTGACCTGCCTCTTGAGAAACCTGTATGCGGGTCAGGAAGCAATAGTTAGAACTGGACATGGAACAATAGACTGGTTCCAAATAGGAAAAGGACGACGTCAAAGCTGCATATTGTCACCCTCCTTATTTAACTTACATGCAGAGTACATCATGAGAAACGCTGGGCTGAAGGAAGCACAGCTGAAATCAAGATTGCCGGGAGGAATATCAATAACCTCAGATATGCAGATGATACCACCCTTATGACAGAAAGTGAAGAAGAACTAAAGAGCCTCTTGATGAAAGTGAAAGAGGAGAATGGAAAAAGTTGGCTTAAAGCTCAACATTCAGAAAAGTAAGATCATGGCACCTGGTCCCATCACTTCATGGGAAATAGATGGGGAAACAGTGGAAACAGTGGCTAACTTTTATTTTTTTAGGCTCCAAAATCACTGCAGATGGTGACTGCAGCCATGAAATTAAAAGATGCTTACTCCTTGGAAGGAAAGTTATGACTAACCTAGACAGCATATTCAAAAGCAGAGACATTACTTTGTCAACAAAGGTCCATCTAGTCAAGGCTATGGTTTTTCCAGTAGTCATATATGGATGTGAGAGTTGGACTTATATATAAAGAAAGCTGAGCGCCAAAGAATCAATGTTCTCGAACTGTGGTGTTGGAGAAGACTCTTGAGAGTCCCTTGGACTGCAAGGAGATCCAACCAGTCCATCTTAAAGGAGATCAGTCCTGGGTGTTCAATGGAAGGACTGCTGTTGAAGCTGAAACTCCAATACTTTGGCCACCTGATGCAAAGAGCTAACTCACTTGAGAAGACCCTGATGCTGGGAAAGATTGAGGGAAGGTGGAGAAGGGGACGACAGAGGATGAGATGGTTGGATGGCATCACCAACTCAATGGACATGGGTTTGCGTGGACTCTGGGAGTAGATGATGGACAGGGAGGCCTGGCGTGCTGCAGTCCATGGGGTCGCAAAGAGTCGGACACGACTGAGTGAACTGAACTTAAACTGTAGCCCACCATTAGATCAGTGCTTTTCACATCTTTTGTTTTCTGGCAGAAAAACTTTTTCTTTTTTAATCACACACAGAATCTCTCTACATAAATAAAAGAAAGCTGAATGGCTAAAGTTGGGGTTGAAGGCTAAAAGCACACTATTATCAGGCTCCCCATCAACCTTTCTACCCCTAATCTCTGGCAACTCCAGAAACACTTCAAGAAGGTTCTGTGTGATACAGTTTAAGAAACTACCAACTAAATGTTGATTCTAGTCAACATGTTGTGGTTCTAAAATTCATTATGCACCAAATCCAAAGGATTCCTACTCCTTATCCATGTATTTTAAGTAGAAATCTTGATTAACTATTTGAACATCAAAAATGATACTATGAACAGTCACAATCTCTATGAACTCCATCCATTCATCTAGCTGCCATAAATTTCCTTAAGAAATTAAAAGTGCAAATGGTTAAGAACTGTTTGAAAAATTTTTTATTAATTCATCTTCACATTCCATGAATTCTGACTTTAATACAACACTTCCAAAGACAAAATGAAAGATTCATACCTTTACGGAGATTTTCATATAGACTCTCAATGGTTAAGAGCAAGTTCTTTTCCATAACTAATCCAAATACAGCCAACCAATGTTTTCTAAAGCACTGTAATAAATGTATTAGAGTCCATGGAGGTTTCAAGTACAGCATCTAGAGAAAAACAGCATTATTGATGTATTTATTTTAAAGTACCTATTTAGGAATTCCTACATAGATTTCTAGGCAAAACATAATTGAATTCTTCTTAAACTAAAAGATGTTTTATTAAAAGCCAGTCACAATCTTAAAATGCCTATTCCACTGAAAACTGCTTTTATAAAATTCACATTAGTAATAATACTTATAGTTTCAGAAACCATGTGTGCCAAAAGAAAGCATAGTTTTAATCAGAAAAACTACAGTTTTAGTCAGCAAAAGTCGTCATCTACCTTTCAATATGGTCATTTCTACAACAAAATCAATCTAATTTCCTAAAACTAGAGAAAAACATCTATACAGAAAAGAATTTTCCTATAAAGGCATGTTTATAAAGAAAACTCATAATTAAGTACTACAAGATCAGTACATCCTTTCTTCAATCATTCATATGCAATCACTTTATTAGACTCTATTATAAAATCTAATTTATGTCAACCTTCCTAGAATCTGATCATTCTTCAACATCTTGGTTTAACACTTGATAGTATAATCAAGCCACACTGACAAATATTAGAATTTCACTGAATATCTGGGATAGATACAATTGATAGGGAATAAACTTTCTCTTAATGATAAACGTGAATAGCAAACAAACATTAAACTAAGAAGGCCACTATTTCCAAATGTCATGTTTACTTATTACAGAAAAGATGTGAATCTAAAGAAAATTCAAAATATTTTACTAATACCAAATTTACACTCTGATTCTCAAACTTATATCACATAAGCCACAATATAGACATTTTGACTCAAATAAACTAAAAGTGAGACATTTTCTTTCAATTTAAGCTCCATAGAGGAAATGTCTAACAAATGGTAGACACCCAATAAATATTTGTTCACTGAGAAAATGAATGATAAAAAATAGTCCTAATCTTTAGGAAATGTCCATCAGTTAGTTTTTACAGTTATTCTAAAAACTTCAAGAAAAATATTATTGTGATATCAATTATTACAATAAAACATATATTTTATACAAAGTGTATTTCTTAAAATAAGGCAACAAATCTTTAGCAATAAAAAAGAAACCTTTAACTAAGCATTCAAATAATCACCTCCATCCAGAGGTTTCCAAAAGCAATTTTCATTTCTGTTTCTAATATGGAAGATAAAGCTGTTCCAAGAGATCTTTCGAGATCAGATACAATCTTTTCAAGTAGAAGGGGTAGTCCAGAGTTTGTAGATTCTTCCTCATAGCTCTCCTCCAAAGGTGTTGTTTCTTCAAAAAAAATAGTTACAAGCTTTATTTAGGACATTAATAGTAAATATTTTACACATATAATTAGTATTTGGCCATAAATAAAAAATATTTAATGGATATAATTAGTATTTGAATCTAGAAAAGAAATGAATATTTTTAAAACAAGATTTTGGGGAGTTTGCTGGTGGGCTATGGTTAGGATCCAGGCTTTCACTTGCCCTGGCCCTGGTTCAATCCCTGTTCGGGGGAACTCTTGCAAGCCATGTGGCATGGCCAAAAATAAATAAATAAAGAGTATTTAGAAATATTTAGTATAGCTGTTTTTAGATGTAAAACATATTACATTAGTAAATGCTTTATCTTTTTGACAAAAGGCAATGAAATGTTTTTACTAAAATAGAAATTTGAAAGAAAAAAAGGAATTTGAGAAATGTGTATATTTTAACCTTACATTATTAAAAAAATTAAAAATTAAAAAAATTCTTTACATCTATTAATATTTATAATAGAAAACCAAGAACTATGGACAAAATGTGTTTACTTCCAAAAATCATAAACATAACTCACATCAATAACTTGTCTTGAAAAGACTAGAATCTCTGACTTAACTACCTATATACCTTCAACTTCTAATATTAGTTTTGATTATTTTCATTTATATTATTTCATTATAATTACTATTTTGACACCTGCAAACAACTGCAATTTCTTTATGGCAAAATTTAAAATATTAAGGGGATTACCTCTTTGAATATGAAGTAAAAATTTAAAATGTCAGTAATAAAATGAGCAAATCAAAAGCACATTTCCCTTGAAAAACTATAAAGTAGAATATTCTGTAACTGTCTCTAAAGGCCATTTAGAGTATTATGACAAAGGAAACTTTATTACCAAAAAGGTCAAATAAGCAACAAATAAGTAGCATATATTCAAATGAATATATGAAGCATATGCATATGCTACTAAAAACTTCAATAATTATTTTTCCCTCAGAAGGAAATGGTGAGATATGTTTTTAAATAACGTGTATATTAGTTTAAATTTAAAAACATTACCCCTAGAGTCCTTCAAGTCCATTACTGTTTTACTATGTTAATAGAAAGTTAAGAATATGAAAGTAATGTTAAGAATAAACTATTTTTCCCTACCTCAAATGGATATTTCTTATAGCTACCATTAATTTAAAAGGTATCCTCTGTGAAAGAAAAAATAGGATTCACATGGTGATTACAAATATATAAAAATGTATATGAGTGTACAGACAAAAATACAAATTAATTTGTAACAGTATATATAGAAGGCAATCATGTATGCTTTTTCTTGGATCACCATTATAATATTCATTCATTTCTACCACTTATGTGCCAGCAAATACTCCAAACAATAAAAATCTACGATTATTTCCAACTGTTGTCAATATTCTTAGTACACAAAATAAGATATACTTCTAATTATTTGTAGTAAGAATACTACCTGCTTTCAATTGTTGTTTAGATATACAAGGCTGATGACATACATCTGTGTTCAGAGATAAGTTTAATAACTCTGCACTCAATTCTTCTTTACTGAGTGACTTCACACCACTTATTAGGCCTTTGTTTCTTAAATTTCTATCATCCCTAGGTTGGATTAGGAGGAAAAAATATTTTATTTTTTATAAGACAAATCGTATGGTAACTAAAATCACATGGAATCTAATCAGAGACTGGTGATTCTCAGTACATATATTAACAAAAGATAATTTTTTAATGCAGAAGATAAATTATCACACACTAGAGGCATATCATCTTAGTTTTTGAGAATAATTATTATTGCTACATATTGAATGTTTTCCTGGTATCAGGAACTATGCTAAGCACTTTATATATATCAATCCATTTCATTCTCACAACAAGCTTCTTAGGTAGGAGTGGTACTAATTTTTATCCCCATTTCACACATAAGAAACTGAAGTATAAAAAGGTTAAGTAACTCGTCCAAAGTTATACCCGGTAAGTGGGAGGAGGATTTGAACACAAGAATATGATCATCCTAGGAAAAATAAGCATTAAGAGCCATAATAAAATAAATGATTTACAAAGGGTAGGCAATTACAAATTTATTTAGAGTGGGCCTAAAACAAATGACGTGCCTCTTGAGAAACCTGTATGCAGGTCAGGAAGCAACAGTTAGAACTGGACATGGAACAACAGACTGGTTCCAAATAGGAAAGGAGTATGTCAAGGCTGTATATTGTCACTCTGCTTATTTAACTTATATGCAGAGTACATCATGAGAAACGCTGGACTGGAAGAAACACAAGCCGGAATCAAGATTGCCAGGAGAAATATCAATAACCTCAGATATGTAGAGGATACCACACTTATGGCAGAAAGTGAAGAAGAGCTAAAGAGCCTCTTGATGAAAGTAAAAGAGGAGAGTCAAAAAGTTGGCTTAAAAGCTCAACATTCAGAAAACTAAGATCATGACATCCAGTCCCATCACTTCATGGCATAACAGATGGGGAAATAGTGGAAACAGTAGATGACTTTATTTTTCTGGGCTCCAAAATCACTGCAGTTGGTGACTGCAGCCATGAAATTAAAAGACACTTACTCCTTGGAAGAAAGGTTATGACCAACCTAGACAGCATATTAAAAAGCAGAGACATTACTTTGCCAACAAAGGTCCGTCTAGTCAAGGCTATGGTTTTACCACTGGTCATGTATGGATGTGAGAGTTGGACTATAAAGAAAGCTGAGCATCGAAGAATTGATGCTTTTGATCTGTGGTGTTGGAGAAGACTCTTGAGAGTCCCTTGAACTGCAAGGAGATTCAACCAGTCCATCCTAAAGGAGATCAGTCCTGGGTGTTCATTGGAAGGACTGCTGTTGAAGCTGAAACTCCAATACTTTGGCCACCTGATGCGAAGAGCTGACTCATTGGAAAAGACCCTGATGCTGGGAAAGATTGAGGGCAAGAGGAGAAGGGGACGACAGAGGATGAGATGGTTGGATGGCATTACCGACTCAATGGACATGGGTTTGGGTAGACTCCGGGAATTGATGATGGACAGGGAGGCCTGGTGTGCTGCGGTTCATGGGGTCGCAAAGAGTCGGTCATGACTGAGTGACTGAACTGATGACTTAAGACAAATGATATGAATTTGCTATATGCTGTAAGAAGCCAGGATGATTAGAAATAGTGGATATAAGACCAGTTTACCTGGCTACAGAGAAAGTCAAGAACATTAATAAATGGAAAGAGATTAAAGGGCTTCAGTGCAGAAATGACATCAGATCTGTGTTTACCAAACTGTTGTTTTTGAGACTAGCAGGCTTCCAGCTTCTGTTAATGGCAGAGTAGCTTGGTCGGACTAAGTTCCCATAGAGAGAATTAGAAAATCTAGACCAAAAACAACAACAAAGGCAAAATCTATTTGAAGGCACTAAAGAGCAATAAAATGAAAGTAGAAGGTGGGAGGGAATGTACACTTAAGACACAGATACTGCAAAGGTTAAGAGCACACTTTTCTATCTTTTTGCCTGAGGGCATTCCCCAACTTATCAATGCTTTAGGACAGAAAGTCAGAGCCTTTGTGGCTTGACATGTCAGAAGGCAATGTTAGGTAGCACAGGCCAAAACATATGGACAGTTAAGGGGAAACTGGAAGAAGGGTGGAAATCACAGAGTTGAGTCCTAAAATCTGCATATAAATTCAACCCAGGAAAAAAGCAATATACTTCCAAGAGACACATCAATCAATAGAACCAGACTCAGATATGAGACAGACGTTGAATCTGACAGGAAATTTTAAAGAATTTAGATTAATGTGTTAAAGGCTCTAATGGAAAAGGTGCATGCATGTGTGCTAAGTCTCTCAGTCGTGTCCGACTCTGTCACCTTACGCACTGTAGCCCACCAGGCTCCTCTGTCCTTGGGACTCTCCAGGCAAGAATACTGGAGCAGGCTGCCAAGCCCTTCTTCAAGGGATCTTCCCCACCCAGGGATCGAACCCACATCTCTTACAGCTCCTGCTTTGGCATGCAGGTTCTTTACCATTAGCGCCACCTGGGAAGCCCAACAGAAAAGGTGAACAACATGTAAAACCAGACAGAAATTAAAAATGCCTTCAACAAGCTCCTCAGTAGACCCAACACAGGTGAAGAAAGACCAAACATTAAGACAGGTCAAAAGAAATTATCCAAACTGAAACAAAAAAGAAGAAAATGTTAAAAATATATATGTATAAGAGCTGTTGGACAATATCAAATAGTCAAATATATAGGCATGTATTAGTTGTCTATTGGGTGTGTAACAATTTATCCCCAAAACTTAGTAGTGTGAAAAAAACATTTATTATCACACAGTTTCTAAAAGTGAGGGATCTGTGAACAGCTTGACTGAATGGTTCTGGCTCAGGGTCTCTCACAAAGTTGAAACATACTATTCCCCAGTGTTACAGTCACCTCATGATTTAATTGGTGCTCATTCATGTAGCTATTGGTAGGGCTTAGCCCTTCACTGGCTTTTGGCTTGTGGCTTCAGTTTCTCACCATGTGGGCATTTCCACAGAGCTATTCACAGCATGGAGTTTGCTTCCCCAGAACAACTGATCCAAGAAAAAGAAACAAGAGTGTGCCCAAAAAGGAAGTGCCAGTGACATACCATCACTTCTGATGCCTGCTATCTGTCACACAGACGATCAACCCTGGTACAATGTAGGAGAGGACTACACAAGGGAATTAATACTAAGAGGCACAGGAATCCCCTGGTGGTCCAGTGGTGAGGACTGCACTTCCATTGCAGAGGGCCTGGGTTTGATTCCTGATTGGGTAACTAAGATCCTGCAAGTGGTACAGTGCAGCCAAGAAACAAAAACAAAAAGATACCAAGAGGCAAGGAATCACTGGAATCATCTTGGAGGCTGACTACTACAATGTATTCATAATTCTGTAATACCAGAAGGAGGAAAGAGGGAATGGGGCAGAAGAAATATTAAATATTTAAATAAATAATGGCTGAGAATTTTCCAAAACTAAAAAATGAACACCAAACCACAGATCCAAGAAGCTCAGAGAACATCAAGCAGGATAATTTCCTCTCCTCTACCACAAGCATACAGGTTTCCCAGGTGGCTCAGGTAAAGAATCCACCTGTCAATGCAGGAGACACAGGTTCAACACCTGGGTTGGGAAGATACCCTGGAGGAGGAAATGGCAACTCACTCTAGTATCCAGAGGAACCAGACAGGCTACAATCCATGGTGTCACGAGGGGTTGGACATGTCTGAGCAACTAAGCATGCATGCCTGGATCACAAACATACACACAAACATGTGGTACATCTGCTGCTGCTGCTGCTGCTGCTAAGTGGCTTCAGTTGTGTCCAACTCTGTGCAACCCCATAGACAGCAGCCTACCAGGCTGCTCTGTCCCTGGGATTTTCCAGGCAAGAACACTGGAGTGGGTACATCTGCTAAAGACTGCTAAAAACAAACTGCTAAAAAAAAAAAAGACAAAGAACAAATCTTGAAAGCAATGAGAGGAAAAAAAAAAAAGACCAAAAGAACGTTACACACAGAGGAAGAAAATATTTATAGCAGACTTCTCATCAGAAATCAAACAAGTTAGAAGAAAATGCAGTGATACCTTTAAAATACTCAAAGAAAGAGAAAAAACAAATCAACCCAGAATTGCATATCCAGTAAAAATATACTTCAGAAATAAATGAGAAATAAACACACTATCAGACAAACAAAACCAGAAAATTCACTGCCAACATACTCACACATGTCAAAGTTGTTTAGGCAAAAGGAATATGACCAGAAATCTGGCACCAGACAGAAACTTGGATTCAAATAAAGAAATAAAGAATGCTAAAAATGGAGTGCAAGATAAAAGCATTCACTTTCTTATTTTTAATTCCTTTAAATGACAAATGAGTGAAGCAAAAACATTACAAAGTACTGTGCTATTGTTTCTGTAAAAGTAAAATATGTAATAATGATAGCAAAATGGATGGTGGAGAAATTCAAAGCATATTAAAATACTTATACTACACATGAAGCAACATAGTGTTATTTAAAGACAGACTTTGATCAAGTAAAGATGTATATTATAAACACTAAGGCAACCATTATAAAGTTTTTTTCAAAAAGGTACAAAGTCAATAATGGAGATAAAATGGCACCACAGTTAATCCAAGAAGAAAAAAAAAAGGAAAAGGAAGAAAAGAATAGCTGAACAAATAAAAAATAATTAGTAAAATGGTAGATTCTGATCCAACCAATCAAATGTGAATAGTAGAAACTCATCAATTAGACAGAAATTGTCAAAATGGAAAAAAGAAAAGTATCAATTATATGCTATCTACAAAATACTTTAATATAAAGATATAGATAGGTTAAAAGTAAATGGATGAAATATATATATATTATAAATACAAAGCAAACAACACTGGAATAGTAATATTAATATTAAACAAAGGAAACTTCAGAATCAGGAATATTATCAGGAACAAAGACAGCAATTAGACAATGAGAAAAGTGTCAATTCTCCAAGAAGACTATCCTAAATGTGTATGCCTCTGACAACAGAGCTTCAAAATTCATGAAGTAAGACAAACAGAATGGAAAGGAGAAGCAAACCAATAAATTACAGCTTGGAAAGTCAAGACTCCTCTGTCAGTAATCATAAAATAAGCAGACAGATAATCATTAATACTAAGGTTACAGAAGACCTAAACAACACTATCAACAAACTTGACCTATATGAAATTTATAAAATACACGACCCACAAGAGCAGAATAAATTCTTTTTAAGAGCACATAAAACATTCACCAAGTTAAGATTTTATTCATGGGCATAAAACCAAGTTTAACAAATCTAAAGGAACAGAAATCATATAAATTATGTTCTCAAGTCATATAACAGAATTAAAGTATAATCAATAACAAGAAGATAACTGGAAAATCTGCAAATATTTGGAGTTAATTGCACCAAATATCTAAAAAACCTGTGGGTCAAAAGAAAATCATGAGGGAAATTATAAAACATATTTTCTTTAATTTATTTTTTGGCTGCACCATGGCTTGCAGGATTAGCTCCCCTACCAGGGATCAAACCCCAGCCCCAACAGGGAGAGCACTGAGTCTTAACCACTAAACTGGACCACCAGGAATTCAAATTATAAAGCATATTAAATTGAATTAAAAAAATAGTGTATCAAAATTTGTGAAATGCAGCTAAGGCAGTGCTTAAAGGGAAATTTACAGACGTCTCAAATAAATTATCTTAGCTTCCACCTCAAGAAACTAGAAAAAGGGCACAAAACGGGGATGAGCTCATTTTCTGGGATAATGGAAGTGTTCTATGTATCAAGAGGGATGTGGGGCTATAACCAGGGTATCCATTGTCACACTGTATAGTTAATATTTGGGCATTTTAACATTATACAGCTTCCCTCAATATCAAAAGAACTATATAAAAACTATCATATCGTAGGACAGGGAATAGATGGAAATATAAGGTAATAGAAGTGTAGAAACTTGATAATTATTGTAGCTGGGTACTTAGGAGTTTATTAACTCTTCTTCACTTTGAACGTTGTTGAAATTCTTTATAACAAAACTTTTTAAAAGTTAAAAATACCATTATTGTTTTTTGAAATGAAGGAGAATATGGAAGTAGAGAGCATAATGGATCTTAGAGAAGAAAAGGAGGAGGAAAAATAACATCATTTGACATAGGATGGTGGCAGAGTAGGTAAAGAAAAGACCATACAAGACCTCCTATTTGCCTGACTAAAGATTATGAAGGAAAGGCAGAAATAAAAAGTCTCCAAGGTTTCTGGCTTTAGCAAAATGGGTAGAAGATGGCCTTTTTTATTCAAATGGAAAACAGTTTAGAAGGAAAGATTAGGAGTTCATTTTTGGAGAGGGCAGGTTTCAGATGTCTATGAGACATCCAAACAGGTATCAAATAAGTAGATGAATATATTAGTCTAGAGTTTAGAAGAGAGATGTGGACTGGAAATACTAACTGGAGGTTGCTGGCACATACTTAAGATTAAAAATGTGAGTAAAGCACTTAGAATGAGATATAGTACGTAGTATTTATAGACGGTTTCTCCTATCACTGCCATTATTAATATTAATGTTAATTATCATCTCATCATCCCTTAAAGTAGTAAAAATATATCTTCACATTAAGTATGTCTGACTTACACAGTAAGTATGATTATCACACTTAACAGGGCAAAAACAAAAAAGGCTTGTCTGGAACATGACAATGCCAGAGGTAAAAGTAAAGTTTGACCACAAAATTTCATTTCATTGAAAACTGTTAGATCTGTTCATTCCAAAACAGTGACTGCAGAAATAATGGAGAATTGATTAAATCTCACCAATTTAATTTTCATTCTAAGTGGAATAAAAAAATAACAATTCTCTCAATTTTAGCTTATCTCAAATTCAAAATGATTAACATATTACTAAATCTATTTCAGCCCTCAACAAACTCCAGGATGATATATTATGTCCTAGATTAATAAATAATTTGAAGGTAGAGATGGAAATCTGTTTTTTTTTAAATAAAAAAAAATAACTTTATCTTTGAACACAGCTAAAATGGTAATTGGCAAGCCTCTTACAAGAAAAGTCTAAGAGCCAGTCATTTCCATAATCACTCCATTTCAGAGAATTTAGGCATGATCATGAAACTGTAAAAACCCCATTCTGAAGTGAACACAATTCAGACTAAAACTACAAACTAAAATTGCTCTTATCAGTTACTATAGAGCCTTTTCTCATACATGATAAATACAATTTGGCAAATAAAATTTGCTACTTTTACCTTAGAACTAACATATGAATATATTAGTTTGGAATGCAGGAATGGAATGGAAAGAGGACAGGAGAAGGAGGAAAAACTCTTACTGAGATAATTTTATGTATGAGGCACTCTTCCAAGTCATATATGCATACTTTTTCTGATTAAATACTCACAATATCCTCATAAATGCAGGTATTATTATTCTCCCTATGCTTCACACATAAGGAAACACATAAAGAAACATTAAGCAGCTTTCCAAGGTCACAAAGCTGGTAAGTGGTAGACCTAGAATTTCAACTCTTACTCTGTTATAAGCACTCAGGATATAACTACAACATACATTAGCCTTTCCCAACAAATAGATTAATTAACCCTCTTGCCTCATGACCAAAATGTAGATTTTCATTTCTAACTATTTTACTTGGATATTAAATTGACTCTCCCTCGCTTTTTCAAAAGTTTTCTGAATATCATATAACTTAATCCGAAATGAAACTTCATGAGATTCAAATCTCATTCCTCTATAGTTTGTACATTATAAGAATGTGAGTTATAACTGAATATATTTACTGGGAAATTTAGAATAGTATATATGTTTTTGATCCTTGGTATGGTCATTACAGTATGATTTTTTAAAATTCTTTAATAGAAATTGTTATTTTTTTAAAAAAAGAGTAAAATGATTGTGAAACTCACGTGCACAAAATAACAAGAGAACAAGGGAATAGTTCTTGGTACTGAAGACAGCATTTTAATACACGATCATCATTGTTCTCATCACTCAATCCATCTGCGAATTCAGCAAAAGCAACAATCAATAAGCACACTCAAAATCTGAGAACTGTATAAACAATTTAGGCCATATTTACAAATTGAATCATCTAAAACAAAGAAAACTTATTAAACAGGAGGAGGAAGATAAAACACAACAAAAACAATGACCTGAAAATTCTGGATCTACAATTCATATATTTATGGGTTTAATTAACTGATAGTTTATTAAATTGATAGTTTACTAAAACAGAAGAGAATATGCCTATTAATAAACCCAAAGGAAAGAAATGCGATCAGTAGGTTAAAATACCATACTAGAAACCAAAAGCTATGAATTCTAGTCTCAGTTCAGTCACTTAAGAGACTATAAGCAAATTATATGATTATATTTTGTTTCATATTAACTTAAAAGAGGTCAGCAAAATAATGAGCAATGGTTCTACCAGCAACAGAACCAGTTTCATGTGCCTGCTTTTTCTTAACCTCTGCTGCTGCTGCCGCTGCCAAGTCTCTTCAGTCATGTCCGACTCTGTGCGACCCCAGAGACGGCAGCCCACCAGGCTTCCCCCTCCCTGGGATTCTCCAGACAAGAACACTGGAGTGGGTTGCCATTTCTTTCTCCAATGCAGGAAAGTGAAAAGTGAAAGTGAAATCACTCAGTCATGTCTGACTCTTAGTGACCCGATGGACTGCAGCCTACCAGGCTCCTCCGTCCATGGGATTTTCTTCTAAGCAATAACATTTAGAGAGAGATGTACAGAAGAAGACAACATGGGCACTAGGAAGAGAATACAAAAAGTAATTTCTAACAAATGTTAGTATGTAGCTGATATTCTCTAAGTCTTAAAGTATGTAATAAGTTGTGTGTGTATATGAAAAGAATGTAACATGTAGAAAGAGGACCAAAGATATCATTTTTATAAGTCCTTACACTATCTGCCTCAAAATTCCCTGGGGTACTTATTAATAATATAGAAAGAAGCACTACACCCAGACCCATTTATGGATAAGAATCTCTGAAGCATGGATCCAAAGACTGATTTAAGCCCTTGCCAAGTCTCTTACACACTGAAAGTCAAGATATGCTGGCCAGTGAGCCTTAACTTTTTTCCCAGATTATAACATTTTTCTCCCTTCAACTTTTAGCCAATATCACTGAGTCCTCTAAACTTTCAAATTAGAAAACTCATTCATGCATGCAATAAACATTTTTCTAAGGTCTAAGCTGCACCAGGTCCCTATGCATGTCAAAAGACAAGCTCTTTGGGGCCTCACCATCTCATGGCGAAGTCTAGACAAAACTCAACTGATCTCATAGCATGAACCTGAGAGACATATGACTCAGTTCTTTAATCAGACAACCAGCAAGCCAGACAGACGTATGTTACAACAGCCAATTTTCCTACTTTTAGCTCACAAAGTAAATATCACAATAATGCAAATTGGGCAGCTCAAAATCAGTGGTTAACTTTAGCAACTCAATTTGACCAATCAAAGGAGGTCTAGAGCATACAGTAAGCACACTGCTCTAAAAGTATCAAAGTTCATGATTACTTGTTCTGTCACTTTTTTCTAGAATACACAGGCCCAGAAGGTATACCTAAAATTATAAGAATATTCATGAAATATTTTTACCAACAAATATTTTTGAGTACTTGCTCAGGAACTGTTCAAAAATGAACTAAGACTCTGGAAACAGATGATCTGGGTTTGAATTCTTCCTTTCCCATTTACTGGACATGCAATAATGGGCAAATTGCTTAAGAAGGAAGATTAAATGAGAAAATGTATATAAAACACTTGGCCCAATATGTGGTGATACCAAGTGCTTAAGTAATATGTTGATTACTTAAGACTCAGCTTAACTGTATCTCAACAGCAATGACCTCTATTCACATTTGACATCAAAATAACTACTGTATAAATTATAGTTAATATGATATTAGCATATTAGTAGAATTAAAGCTTCTCAACAGCAGGCTTTGTATGTCTCATTCACTCCTGCAGCCTCAACAGTTAGAACAGTATCTAATACAAATATCTTGCAAGTAAATGATTCAACAAAAATGTAATAAAAGAAAATATAAAAATGATGAAACAAATGCCTGGTGTAGCAGGTGTCAGATAACGTTATTTTTACCTATTTATAAAAATAAATAATTATGGAAAATCTGAAAAATTCTGAAAAGATAAAGAAAACTAAAATATCTCATAATTTTATCAGCTCAATATTTCTCTAAATATATACACAGAATCTAAGGGACTTGGGATTGTAATCTATATTCTTTTAAATCCTAGTTTAGGTTTTTTGCAAGTTAAAATGAGTTCATTAGTGTCTGTGATCAATGCAAAGAAATAGAGGAAAATAAGAGAATGGGAAAGACTAGAGATCTCTTCAAGAAAACTAGAGATACCAAGGGAACATTTCATGCAAAGATGGGCTCAATAAAGGACAAAATGGTATGGACCTAACAGAAGCTGAAGATAAGAGGTAGCAAGAATACACAGGAGAACTGTACAAAAAAGATCTTCATGACCAAGATAATCATGATGGTGTGATCACTCACCTAGAGCCAGACATCCTGGAATGTGAAGTCAAGTGGGCCTTAGAAAGCATCACTACAAACAAAGCTAGTGGAGGTGATGGAATTCCAGTTGAGCTATTTCAAATCCTAAAAGATGATTCTGTGAAAGTGCTGCACTCAATATATCAGCAAATTTGGAAAACTCAGCAGTGGCCACAGGACTGGAAAAGGTCAGTTTTCATTCCAGTCCCAAAGAAAGGCAATGCCAAAGAATGCTCAAATGACCGCACAATTACACTCATCTCATATGCTAGTAAAGTGATGCTTAAAATTCTCCAAGCCAAGCTTCAGCAAAACGTGAACTGTGAACTTCCAGATGTTCAAGCTGGTTTTAGAAAAGGCAGAAGAACCAAAGACTAAATTGCCAGCATCCGCTGGATCATCAAAAAAGCAAGAGAGTTCCAGAAAAAACATCTATTTCTGCTTTATTGACTATGCCAAAGCCTTTGACTGTGTGGAGCACAATAAACTGTGGAAAATTCTGAAAGAGACGGGAATACCAGACCACCTGACCTGCCTCTTGAGAAATTTGTATGCAGATCAGGAAGCAACAGTTAGAACTGGACATGGAACAACGGACTGGTTCCAAATAGGAAAAGGAGTACGTCAAAGCTGTATATTGTCACCCTGCTTATTTAACTTATATATGTAGAGTAGGGATTGGGGGCAGGAGGAGAAGGGGACGATAGAGGATGAGATGGCTGGATGGCAACACCGACTCAATGGACATGAGTTTGAGTGAACTCCGGTAGTTGGTGATGGACAGGGAGGCCTGGCGTGCTGCAATTCATGTGGTCACAAAGAGTCAGACACGACTGAGTAACTGAACTGATGCAGAGTACATCATGATAAACACTGGGCTGGAGGAAGCACAAGCTGGAATCAAGATTGCTGGGAGAAATATCAATAACCTCAGATATGCAGATGACACCACCCTTATGGCAGAAAGTGAAGAAGAACTAAAGAGCCTCTTGATGAAAGTGAAAGAGGAGAGTGAAAACAGCTTAAAGCTCAACATTCAGAAAACTAATATCATGGCATCCGGCCCCATCACTTCATGGGAAATAGATGGGGAAACAGCGGAATCAGTGACTGACTTTATTTTTCTGGGCTCCAAAATCACCACATATGGTGACTGCAGCCATGAAATTAAAAGACACTTACTCCTTGGAAGAAAAGTTATGACCAACCTAGATAGCATATTCAAAAGCAGAGACATTACTTTGCCAACAAAGGTCCGTCTAGTCAAGGCGATGTTTTTTCCAGTGGTCATGTATGGATGTGAGAGTTGGACTATAAAGAAAGCTGAGTGTCGAAGAATTGATGCTTTTGAACTGTGGTGTTGGAGAAGACTCTTGAGAGCCCCTTGGACTGCAAGGAGATCCAACTGGTCTATCCTAAAGGAGATCGGTCCTGGGTGTTCATTGGAAGGACTGCTGTTGAAGCTGAAACTCCAATACTTTGGCCACCTGAGGCAAAGAGCTGACTCAATGGAAAAGACCCTGATGCTGGGAATGACTGAGGGCAGGAGAAGGGGACGACAGAGGATGAGATGGTTGGATGGCATCACTAACTCAATGGACATGGGTTTGGGTGGTCTCTGGGAGTTGATGATGGACGGGGAGGCCTGGCGTGCTGCGGTTCATGGGGTCGCAAAGAGCTGGACATGACTGAGTGACTGAACTGAACTAACCCAATAGGACTGATATTCTAACTAAAAAGGGGAAATTTGGAACCAGACATGGGGAGAGAGAAGAGGATATAAAGAGACATAAGGAGAAAATAGCCATTTACAAGCCAAGAAGGCAGTCTGGAACAGATGTTTCTCTGATAGATGTCAGAAGGAAATAATCCTGCTAACACCCTGATTCTAGACTTCAGTCTTCAGAATTGTGAGACAGATATCTGGATGATTTTTGGCATTACTTTTTAGCTTCCATATATAAGTGACATGATATTTGTCTTTCTTTGCCTGAATTAATCTAAG
The DNA here is from genome assembly GCF_001704415.2 of Capra hircus. Lineage (NCBI taxonomy): Eukaryota > Metazoa > Chordata > Mammalia > Artiodactyla > Bovidae > Capra > Capra hircus. The sequence goes on along the minus strand of NC_030823.1, from coordinate 64,810,383 downwards.
AAATTTAGGATTGTAGTTTATATTCTTTTAAATATTATTTTGTTTAATATCACATCATTAACATTTTTCAAAATTAGTATTCTCTCATTTGGCTATAGCATTATATGTAACATCTCCAACTGACAGACTGTTTCCAATTTCTTCCTGTATAAATCATGCTGTGAGGAACATTAAATATATCAATCACTGAATCTCTGATTATTTCTTTAGAATAATTGCAAGAAAGAAAAATCATCTCTTTAGGCTTCGTAATAAACACTGATAAATTGCTCTCCTGAAAAGTTACTAATTCATATTCCCTATGCACTGTGTTCCTATCAAGTGCTAGGAAGAAGTATCATTCTAAACTTAGGAGCAATAAAAATAAAAAAGGAAAATGCAAAAAACATATGCTAAAAATTTTTACACATAGTTCAGTTCAGTTCAGTTCAGTCACTCAGTCGTGTCCGACTCTTTGCGACCCCATGAACTGCAGCACGTCAGGCCTCCCTGTCCATCACCAACTCCTGGAGTTCACTCAGACTCACGTCCATCGAGTCAGTGATGCCATCCAGCCATCTCATCCTCTGTCATCCCCTTCTTCTCCTGCCCTCAATCCCTCCCAGCATCAGAGTCTTTTCCAATGAGTCAACTCTTCACATGAGGTGGCCAAAGTACTGGAGTTTCAGCTTCAGCATCATTCCCTCCAAAGAAATCCCAGGGCTGATCTCCTTCAGAATGGACTGGTTGGATCTCCTTGCAGTCCAAGGGACTCTCAAGAGTCTTCTCCAACACCACAGTTCAAAAGCATCAATTCTTTGGCGCTCAGCTTCCTTCACAGTCCAAGTCTCACATCCATAAATGACCACTGGAAAAACCATAGCCTTGACTAGACAGACCTTGGTTGGCAAAGTAATGTCTCTGCTTTTAAATATGCTATCTAGGTTGGTCATAACTTTTCTTCCAAGGAGCAGGCGTCTTTTAATTTCATGGCTGCAGTCACCATCTGCAGTGATTTTGGAGCCAAAAAAAATAAAGTCTGACACTGTTTCCACTGTTTCCCCATCTATTTGCCATGAAGTGATGGGACCGGATGCCATGATCTTAGTTTTCTGAATGTTGAGCTTTAAGCCTACTTTTTCACTCTCCTCTTTCACTTTCATCAAGAGGCTTTTTAGTTCCTCTTCACTTTCTGCCGTAAGAGTGGTATCATCTGCGTATCTGAGGTGATTGATATTTCTCCTGGCAATCTTGATTCCAGCTTGTGCTTCTTCCAGCCCAGCGATTCTCATGATGTACTCTGCATAGAAGTTAAAGAAGCAGGGTGACAATATACTGCCTTGACGTACTCCTTTTCCTATCTGGAACCAGTCTGTTGTTCCATGTCCAGTTCTGACTGTTGCTTCCTGACCTGCATATAGGTTTCTCAAGAGGCAGGTCAGGTGGTCTGGTATACCCATCTCTTTCACAATTTTCCACAGTTTATTGTGCTCCACACAGTCAAAGGCTTTGGCATAGTCAATAAAGCAGAAGTAGATGTTTTTCTGGAACTCTCTTGCTTGTTTGATGCTCCAGCAGATGTTGGCAATTTAGTCTTTGGTTCTTCTGCCTTTTCTAAAACCAGTTTGAACATCTGGAAATTCACGGTCCACTTATTGCTGAAGCCTGGCTTGGAGAATTTTGAACATTACTAGTGTGTGAGATGAGTGCAATTGTATTGTTTGAGCATTCTTTAGCATTGCCTTTCTTTGGGATTGGAATGAAAACTGACCTTTTCCAGTCCTGTGGCCACTGCTGAGTTTTCCAAATCTGCTGGCAATTGAGTGCAGCACTTTCACAGCATCACCTTTCAGGATTTGTAATAGCTCAACTGGAATTCCATCACCTCCACTAGCTTTGTTCGTAGTGATGCTTTCTAAGGTCCACTTGACTTCACATTCCAGGCTATCTGGCTCTAGGTGAGTGATCACACCATCGTGATAAGCAGTTAACAATATTTAAAACAGCAAACAGGAAAATATTTACCTTTAACAAAAAAGGCTGACTAGATGTATTTCTTCTTTTGTGAATTACCTATTAATAATCTTTGTCCATTTAGGGAAATATTTAGTTTTTCTAATCCATCTGTATAACTTTCTCATGTAAGAGGACACAAAAGACTTATCACCTATTCGAAACATTAAAGCATTAAGCATTTTAATACAATTAGCTCAACCAATCTTCAAAACCATATTTTCAGCCAGAGGTCATTTCCCCCCATTTTATTTACTCAGTTTCCTCACCTTTAATTTTCTCCAGGTCAGCTCAAAATACTCACGTCAATCAGATTTCAAATCCTATCCTCATCGTAATGCATACTACATGAAATAAGTACAATTTTGAAAAGAGTAAGGACAACACTAAAATTATGTTCAACTAAGTCTATTAATAACATAGACTATTTTCATTCAATTTGTGGCATGTTTGTTTTTTTAATGGGAAATTCCTGTCTAAGAAAAATACATTTATAATACTCAATGATTACATAAAACAAAATAATACATCTATATAAGCAATTATTAGAGTGAGTGGCAAATGTGCTTGACAGATATAAAGCGTAATTAAAGACTGTTTTGTTCTTGCTTTTTTCCAAACAAGTATTTTAATTTTATGCAAAAATCCTGAATTAAATTTTTATACATTTCAATTCATCATTAGAATGTAAAATATAATTTTACTATGATAAAAATGACTATGGATATTTTTAAAGGAGATCATAAAATCATTATCAATAGAATAAATATATTAAGTACATTAGATTTTATATAAACAATGTTTCAAACAATCAGTTTGACAGATAACAATGATATATAAAGGATTTATCTAACAAAGACAATTACACAAATAATCTATAAAGACTAATCTACAACCTTGTAACTAAAAGCACAATTTAGCAAAATTAAGACCAGATAATGTCAAATTGAAGCATTAAAGGGAAGTATGTTTTTCCAGGAAGGCCCAGAACTGAAGCAGCACAGAAGTGTGAGACTACTACTATGATTCATCCTCCTTAATAATCCTAAAAGCATAGACTGAAGAAGTAAAAGCATCAAAAAAAGCACATAAAAACTGAAAAGTCAAAAGACACATATAAAGTATCTATAAATATTAAATGTGGCCAAAATATCTATTAGTTTGTCTAAAATAAGTCTCAAAGTCAATCTATTGAAGGAATAGGTATTCCATCCAGGACAAGTTCTTAACATCTCTATGTCTCAATTTCCTCATCAGCAGAATAGGTCTAATAAGAATATGTTCCACAAGTACCGTAAGTTTTGAATGAGACAGTAGCTGTAAAGTACTTAGAAAAGGGTCTGGAGAATAATGGCCATACCAGTGTTGTCTATTACTATCATCATCTATACAATTATACACTAAAATATAATTTTTATCACCTAACAAGGAAAAAAATTACAAGTGAAAAAAGTTCTCACCTCTTCTTAAGGATTGGAGGTTTATTGAAATGATGGTTTAGACAGAGGTTTTGTTATAGTGTGGTTGTTTTTTTTTAAAAGTCCTATCTGTTAGCATTATATACCAAGTACTACAGGAGTTTCAGGAGTTGGGAGAGAAGGTGAAAAGGAAATGACAGAATGAAAGAAATTCTCACCAAAATGTTGAGAATCACTGAAAATGAGTGAAAAGCACACAGGGATTCATTGTATTATTCTACCTAATTCTGTATTTGAAGGTTTTCATAATAGAAAGTAAAAAAAAAACAAAAACAAAAACCTAAAACACTCAATTTAATATAATACGTTAAAATATTTTAGTATTTTCTTAACTCTAATAAATGATTTTTTTTTAGTGGTTTCCTTTAAAAGCTCTTAAACGTCACATGACATTCCTACTCAAAATGCATAAGCATTGTATTGGAATATACTATGAGCTAATAATTATTTGCAAAGGGAATAAATAAGGGAATTAATGGTAGAGGCCCTTTTTCTTCAAAGATTTAAGACTAAACAGCTGTGCCAAAAGCCTTCTCAGGATTAATATCATAATTAGACTCATCTTAGGATAAATTCTTTCATATCTTATGGTGAATATGGATACAGCAAACAACATAAATTCATGATATTTAAAATAATACAAATCTACATATACAAATAATTCTGAGTTGGGAATGAACAAATTTTTAAAGAATGAAATATATCCTTTAAATGTAAATATAAACTCTTCAGAGGTAACTGTGTTGCTTTACAAAGATTTTTTTACCAAATAGTTATACAAAACATGAAGAACACACTTCGGTTCTAAGACTAATTTTTAAATGTCTAAAAAAAAAAAACCAAAAAAACTAATATAGAAAAAAAATCAAGAGAAAATCTATAGATCTCTATTATAAAAAAACCTCCTTATTATAGGTTCTGACAAACCAGAGGAAAACAACATCTATCTCTGTATTATATTAACTGCATGTAGTGGTGACTAGGGGCTTCCCTGGTAGCTCAGCAGTTAAACGAATCCACCTGCAGGTCAGGAGACACAGGTTCAATTCCTGGGTAGGGAAGATCCCCTGGAGGAGGGCATGGCGACTCACTCCAGAATTCTTGCCTGGAGAATCCCACGGCAGGCTATAGTTCACGGGGTCGCACGGAGCCAGACACGACTGCATCATGTGAGCACGCAGATGATTAGAAACACAGATCACTTACGGGCCTCATCACTCAGCAAGGTATTTTAAAAAAAGAATTGAAGTGTTGTAATACAGACAACTATGCGTACAGAACTATATAGCCACTATCTGTGAAATCACAGACCTTCCCAATAAGGTCTAGGAGAAACAGAAAATAAATTATCAAAGATGTCCAAAACAAGCCTAATAGAACACTTCAAAGCATCACTGTGTCCTGCCATTTCATAATGCAATACTTATAGTATTATTTTTGCACCGTTTCCCTGCAATAATGAGTCAGCATCCAAACGAATCTTAATTAGGAAACACCCTGAGAGGACAATACTTACAAAGTTTTTGAGATGCAAGTTGTATTGACTGACCCCATAGCTTTCTATCTTGATTTCTGAGACTGTCATTGATGAAATGAACTGCAGGTATAGCTTTGTGCTGGGCATGTTTCAGTAATTTTCCTGCCTTCATACGATCCAGCTCTTGTACAACCACCCAGGGAATTATTAACACAAGTCTCTCAAAGCCTAAGAAATAAAAAGATTTCTTATAAGTCAACAAATATGTATTAAGCTACTAAGTCAAACTGCTGTAGGAGAATTAAAAGTTTTAAAGAAATTCACAATCTAAATAAAGAAACAATACATAAAAATAGGAACTTAAAACAGATACAGCGTCAAGAGAACATTACAAAAATAAATACTAATACAACCGGAGATCAAAGAAAAGGAAGTTTAGAAGCTAGATTAACCAGTAAAGGCTCTTCCGCTTTTTACTTAAGCTGATTATGCTGTGCGCGCTTGTGCTTAACAACATATCCAAATGAAAGTAAGTTTACAGGGAGTAAAAAACTCACATCACTGTTAATATAAAATGTTAAATAAGAAAATCAGAATCAGTCAGTATGTTTTATAAATACCTGGGATTTCTCTTGTCTTCAAAAGTCTAACAAATTTGAGATGATTCATTAGAATATTTGTGTCAATAACAATTAGAAGCTTTTTGTCTGAAGCAGCATTTGCTAGGGAAAAAAAGCAAAGTGAGAACTGACATTTGTAACACACTTATATAATAAATAAAACTTTGTTATCATAGAACTCTGACAGCATTCTTAAGGCAATCCTTTAAACAACAAAAACACATTTACTCCAATTCTTAAGAGAAAGAACAGTAATCAGTGTTTAATCATCCACCAGTAGAATATTGCATATTACTTATGGGTAGATTTTTAAATCATAAACTAACTTATGACAGCAGTAATTATGTTGTCAAACCCTGTACTCTATCACTGGTAGTTATCCAGTTAGGAATGAGAAACTAATCTTAATATATTGTGAAATAACACTGAAAAGATAAATATGTATAAAAAGAAAGAAAACTAATAATACTAGTATTATTTCTTCTTAGGGTCATATTAGGAACAGGTGAACTGATTCACAGATAAACAATAAATTGGAAAATGCAACATGAATATAATGTAGCAGCATTACTATTTTTATAAATGCCATTCAAAACTGTATACTAGCATACTCTGGAGGAGTAAGAATAATCGCAAGAGTAAGAATAATCTCAGGTTTTCTTCTCCCAGGAGTAAGAAAAATCACAGTTTTACTATATAACTAAGAAATTCATGAATACCTTTGAGGAAATTGCAGTGTTTCTGATCAGTGCTTTACAAACTTGAAACTGTTAAAATTTATGATTAAGAACAAGACTAACAGACTAGTCATAATTCTGATTACTGTCCTTAGGCAAAAAAAAGAAAATATTTCTAACTGCCTAATAATGTGAGATATATAAAGCAAATGATAACACAAATCTTAGACCTGATTCCTATAGCTGAAAGAAATATACCATATTTTATTATTTCAAATGAGCACATTTTAACACTTTCACCTAAATATTATAAAAATTGAACACTGAGAAAACACAGGAGATCGCAAACACAGTCATATACATAAAGTCATATATATACCAGTAGAGGAATGTATATCATGTTCTACCACGTCAATTTCCATACTCATTAACTCTCCTGAAGGTGGAACCTCAGGTAAATCCACACTTTTTCCCACACGAGCAGCATGAAGCTCTTCTACTATCTGCATCTAAATTGCAAAAGACCCGCAAAACAATATTTTAATTATTTTCTCTTCAGATTAGTATGAAAGCAATTAATTCTTAATTCGCTTAATATCAGATAGTCTGTGGAAAGCAAAAACTTTACAAAAATATGGTAAAAAAAACCCCACAGATTTATAAACATATACAAGGTTTACAGGAAAAGAATTTGAAATAGAAGATATATGTATATCTATAACTCAAATCAACTTTGCTATACAGCTGAAACTAACATAACATTGCAAATCAACCATAGTAAAAAAAAAATTTTTTTAAGCTCTTTAAAAAAAATAAAATGGCTCTTCTCTTATTCTTATTACAACCTTAGGCAAATCATTTAAACACCATGGGTCTCAGTTTATCTGCACAATAGGAATGGTAAATATTTGTATCCTTTTGGTACTTTTTGTAAGGATTAAGTGAAAGAACATGAAAAACCTCACATAGGGTCTAATACATAAGAGATAATAAATTAATTCTCCAAAATAAGTTAATTATCATTTCCATTCTCACTTCAAAGTACTTTAGGAGCCTAATATGTTTTTGTCTGGATGATCAGCACTCTTCCTAATTTCTAAGATTGTTAATTAACTATGAAAAACTGAAATCCAGATCTTTATATGGTTTTCATTTAAGGGAAGTAGTTCCCTTATGTATTATAATGTAAAGAAATTAAAGTATAACCTAATTTTAGAGCAGAGGTGAGAAATCTTTCTTCTATCAAGGGGCACTGACCCAGAAGACATAAAAATATAACTGACTGTCACAAATAAAAAGCAATCAGCATGGTTTTAAAGTTTCCTTTAAATAGAAAAACCCAAAGTGTTCTCTGAATCTAATTTTAATTTAGAAGCAGAGAACATAAAATTACATGCAATACTTCTAATAGGTTTGACCAGAAGATTCTAGCTGAGAAATGAAGCAACAGGTAAAAAATAAATATGTATGTTTTCACTTTCATCTTATTGCTAATGAGAAAAATGAGGCAAAAACATTAATATTATACTGTATTTTGGCAAGCTGAGGTATAAGCATGCAAAAACATAACATTAAATTAAAATTAATATTGTAAGCATAGGCTCCACGCTTTTTATTCAAAACAAATTAGAGCTTATTAGAACAAAAAAGGCCAAAAGGTGATTGAATAAATGGAAATACTTTTCCAAAGAATTTTTCAGGACTTCATAAATACTTATATACTGAATTAAGTAGAGACATCACTGTTATTTTCATACTATAAAAGTTTTTATCATCATAATTTTTTGTTAAAATAGGAATCCCCTGTCTTAATTTCATTAAAAATATTCAAAGTAAACAAATATATCAGTAACCTCTTGATCTGCATCTTGAATACTTTCAACTGACACTGAAGAACATGGTGCTTCAAAACTCTGAAATGAAAAGTAATTTTATTAATTAGTTAAGAAGCATACACCAAGAATAAGGTTTTTCAGCTATGGAACTACTGACATTCAGGATCAGACGATTCTTTGTTTTGGGGGTTAACACTCTTCTCACTTCAGGGAAGTAGTTCCCTGATGTATCATAACGTAAAGAAATTAAAGTAGAATCTAACATTAGAGCAGAGGTGAGAAACCTTTCTTCTATCAAGGGGCACTGACCCAGAAGACACAAAAGTATAACTGACTGTCACAAATAAAAAGCAATCAACATGGTTTTAAAGTCTTCTTTAAATAGAAAAACACTAAGCGTTTGGGGTTGTTCCAAGCATTGTAGGATGTTTAGAAGTATCTCTTCCCTTTACCCACTAGATACGTACCTCCCTCCCATCCTTGACAATCAAAAATGTCTCCATCCCTTTGCCGAAACAATTTCAGTGTTATAACAGAGACAGAATTTGATGTAAATGGAGTTGAAGAGAAAATTATCTATACTTCAGTATAACTTCCGGTAAGTTATACTGTTTGGGGGTGCATACTTCAATAAATGCAATAAAAAGAAAAACAATGAACTGAAAAAAAAAAAAAAAGTCTCCATCAAATCAGTTGCCAAATACCCACTAAGAGGCAAAATTGCCCCCACATGAAAAACTGTCCCCAGAATAGAAAAGCCTCATTCTATCAAGTCATGAAACATAGTAGAAATTCTTTAAGATTTACTCATTCATATACATGCCTCCCTAAAAATACTCATATTCTAAGAACAAAACACGCCACCTTAAGAAACAGAAATAACCATGGCAAGGATAAAAAGAATACTGGGCCTTGGTGGTGGGAAATTTTCATCCATGAGTAAATGAACCATTCCTAAAAGTGACATGACAAAACAACAAAAGAAACTTGGAAGATTATTATATGGTTGAGGGAGAGAAAGACTGAAAATGTATAGGTGTTTTATTTTTTGTCTCCCAGCAAAGACTGACGATCTCTCTAATTTCAGTTCTTCCCTGGCACTTTCGGTGAGTGGCTGAGACTTACCCAATCCTACATACAGGTGAGAAGGAACTTAACTAAGCCTCTACTGAACCATATCATCCTCTAAGAATTCGCCAAGACAACATCAAACACACATGTATTTTATAAGAAGCTGGATATAAACTTCAGACTCTCTTTCAGAAAGTGTATCCTATGTTGCTTTGGGAATTGAGCTTCTACCCTAACTTTCCAGTACCAATCTTCACACAATACAACACCACACACGTCACACACGTCGGCCCGTTACAGCCGCACTCTCCCATGACCGTGGGCTCTAAAATGCTTTCTCCACCTGACTTTAAATCTCACTGGAACTTTAGATTCTCTTCCGCTAAGGAGTGCCAACCAAGCTAGAGATCATTATAGAACTTCCTGCAACTTCTGACATTGAAAGTCTTTTCATTCTTTTACTTGGGTCACTACTACCCTTCACTCTCTTTGACAAGTCACTTTCAGTGATTTCAAAAAACTTTCTATCAACTTCAAATCCCTATTATAAAAGAAAGTCTTAGAGGGCATTTAAACTTTGCCTTCCCCCTTCCATGTTTTATTAAGTCCATGGATTGGGATAAAGCCTTCCCTGGAGATGACAAAAGGGAGTAACAACAATGACGGTATAAATGGCTTTATTTGCTGAAATGATTCCAAACTAGAAACCTGATTATTCAGTGGCTCTGTCCTATCTACAAGATAAAAAGCAGTCTTTCCCAGAAGAGATAAAGGGATCCATTGCCTAGACCCTGGCTTCCTCTCCAACTTCCTCTCATATAGATTCTCAGCACATCTCAAGTCAAACTGAACAACATAGTGCTCATGTATGCTCCTGCCATGCAGTTTCACAACTCTGGGCCACTACACAGCTGATCATTTCCCCTGGCAGCACAACACTTCTATTCTTTGCTTTACACATTTTTCAACACCAAGCTTAAGAATCTCCAAGCTTAAGAGAATCTCTTAAGAATCTCTTAATGAGCCCTTCCTTAACTCACTTCCAAATTTATTCTAACACCAGCCAAATTCCCAGGGCTCTAATATTTTCTTCACTGTATCTGAAATTGTATTTGTTTACTAATCTACCTCTCTGGGAACTTCTTGAGGGTAAAAGCATCTTATTCAAACTCTAAATGCTTAATACATAATAACATTTAGATAAACTGATGAATTTCTATCCCCAGAGATTTATAAGAATTAAGTGGGATACCATTTATAAAAGTGGCCTGTAAACAATAAATCTCTAGAATATTAGTTCACAATGGTGAGGGGAGAATACAAACTGAAAAGGATAACAAAGAACTATAAGCCTAGGGAAAAAAAGAAGTCACTTTCTCCTAGGAAAGCATAACAGGATCACTGAATACAAAAAAACACAATTACTTCTTTGTAAACTCATTATTTTAGGAAGACAATTATCCACTGAGGAATTTATGAGGAAAACAAATATAATATTTAAATGATTAGCTACTGTCACTAATAATGTTAATGATAACATATTCAAGATAAGAACAATATTTACTTGCTGCTCCTGTATCTAAATGACTTTCAGTCAGATAAGACTGCTATCAAAGGAATATAAAGAGTTTTAATTCCAATAATTGAAAAGTAATCATGCAAAAATTGCTTCCCCTACAACTTAATATTCATGCTATGTACCTCATTCAGTTTTTATAATAACTCTAAACAGAGAGCAAAAAAGTGTGTAAGATACATCTCATACTGTTCCTTAGATATACAGCACCAGGGGAATACCAAACAATGATACAAAGATGTTCAGTGAACATACTGGAAAACTCAGATTCCTTTCTTGCATTGTACTCTAGAGAATTGGTTATACAGCACAAGAAGAAAACTGAAGCTTTCCTTTAAGAAAGCAATAAAAAGAACAAACTCAATTCTTTCCTTCTTTGGACCTCTTCAAGTTCAGTGAAAAAGAGTACTCTTTCTCAAGCTCTTCTGGCCCCCTTGGTTACAATCCCTCCATTTTTCAAAGGAAGTATCTTGTACAACACTCTATAGTCTTGATACCTAAAAAGAGGTAACCACTGCTGTTTATAAGCAGTCTCTAAATTTCAGAGCTTCTAAAATTCCAAAGTTCTAAAAGTTCTCCTAAAGATAAATAATTTTATTTGCCATAGAAACAAGATTATCACAATTAGGTTTTCAAATTAGCCCACATATGCTGATTTACTGCATAATTTAGAAGCAAAACAGATGTGCCAAGCTTTCTAGCCTAGATCTCTGTATATATAATTCCTTTGTCTGGAACATTCCTGCTTCTCCCATCTCACTCCACCTTGTCTTCACTTGAGTAACTCCTATTCAACCACAGGTCCCTGGTGGCTCAGACAGTAAAGCGTCTGCCTACAATGTGGGAGAGCCAGGTTCGATCCCTGGTCAGGAAGATCCTCTGGAGAAGGCAATGGCAACCCACTCCAGTACTTTTGCCTGGAAAATCCCATGCATGGAGGAGCCTGGTAGGCTACAGTTCATGGGGTCACAAAGAGTCAGACACGACTGAGTGCCTTCACATACATGTTATCCCCTCCAGTAAATCTTACTGAATTAATCCATCCAAGGCCATTGTAATCCCTTGCTATGTGTTCCCATGTAAGGTGATTAAGTACTTGACTTGAGGTGGCTGTTTCTGTACCTCCTCATATAAGAAAGCCTTTGAAAACAATGACTGTGATTGTGGTACCCGGCATACAGGGCACTCAAAAGAATAATTTGTTAAAGGAACAGCTATTTGGAATATTAACCCTGGAATTGTACCTGGAGTTAGAGAAAACTGTCATAGTACTTCTCTGATAGGATTATCTATAACTGCTTCCTCTGTATTTTTACACAGTCCCTTCTATTTTGGGTCCCTGATAGTTGCCAGGATAGTTTCTTAAGGAAGTTGGAATTTACAGAGTAAAATAAAAGAACCAACATACCTTCCTGACTAAACAGAATCTGCCTTTTACAATCACTATCTATAACAGAAACAACTCAAACCTAAGTGTATTTAAACTCTTTACTAAGGTCTGTATTCATTTTGCACTACCTTACCTGGGTTAGGTTTTCACCAGAACTTAAATCATTAATTTCTTGATGCTCATGATATTTTCCTTCCCACTCATGAACAGTCTGCTTATATGTGGAATGTGAAAATAAATATTCACTTCTGTGCCTTGTAAACTTTAATGAAAACTGGGAGGCTTCTGGGCATTCTTTTTTCTCCTGTTTAGTCTTTAACTTGTTAGAACCTAAACTGAAGACATTTTCTTGTACAAGATTCTGGAGGGTATTGCAGGATTTTACCGGGATTTTGAAATTAATCCTTCTCCTTCTAGATTCAAAGGGTTCCTTAATTATCTTGCTGGAATTACAATCCTGAGAAAGTTGGATTCTCTTGCATTTCTCCGAAGCACATTTTTCAGAACTGTCTCTAAATTTATTGTACCTTTCTTTCTTGAATTCCTTCATCTTCTCCCTCTGAGCAAGTAAATGAGGCCATTTTTTTTCACTTGCCTGGCCTTCAGCTTTTGGTTTCACATCTTTGGCCACCTTAGGACAGCTAAAGTTTTTAATTCCATGGTCCAGCTTACTCTTAACATTTGCCAATTTAATATCTTTAACTTGAAAATCTACACATTTACTTATATCTTTCTTAGTTTCATTTGAAGAAGGACTCTGTGTAATAATCTGATTATTATTTGAATATGATGTTTCCTGGAGTGTAACAAGTCCTTGGGATGAAGAATCAATTTTTGGTCTCTTTCTTGGAGGGTCAGTTTCTACATTCAGTCTGTAAAGCAGCACAGAAAATTAGGTAGACATTACAATTAAACATAAGACATAATATTGCACTGTATCATTTTAGTTAGGAAATGAAAGAACTGGCCTGATATGAACTTTATTAAAAGTAAGAAATAACTACATTATTAATAAAGTAGAAAGGATTACTTAATAAATGGTATTGGAATAACTGGTATGTTATTTGGAAAAAAAAAAATGTACAGCTTTATATAACATCAGATGATGTGATCCCAAACAGATTAAACATTCGTGCTAAATAATTATTTCTGTAATTGCTATACTTCATATTAAATACTTAAAAACCATAAAATAAAAAGGGAACATTTATCAGATTTCCTAATAAAGAACTTCCTAAACTTAATAGCAATGGGAAAAATATCACAGAGGAAAACAGTAAATGTAAATGACTACAGTAGTATATTAAAAAATAATAAAATTAAAAGAACTGGGAAATGGCATATGCTACAAATGTGACAGCTTATTAGCCTTAGTAAATTAAAATCTCATCGAACAGTACTAAGGCTCTAGAAAAAGACATGAACAGAAAACCAATGAATTAGAAAAAGGAAATGGTTAATAGACATTTTTGGGAGAAATGTTTGACTTCCCTAGTAGTCACAGATGTGCTAATTGTGATGTACCATTTTCTTCTATCAAATTAGTCAAGATTGTTAAATAACACTAAATACTGGCAAGAGGTTGTTAAATGGACCCTCTCATATGTTGCCAGTGGAAATGCAAAATGATATAACAGTTCCACCAAGGAATTGCATGATATAATTAAGAATTCTGAAAATGTTCTTATCTTTTAACTTCTTAGTAATTCCCACTTTAGAAATCTAAGGAGAAAAAAGCTAAAAATAGACTGAAAATAATAAGATACTCAATTCAGGATTATCTGTAAGAGCAAAAAGTCAGGTACAAAGTAAATGCTAAAATTTTGGAAATGACTAAGAAACATGTCATTCTACCAAATACAATAAACTATCAAAGTCATTTCAAAGGATGTTTATGCAAAATTTTCAAAGACATACAAAATATACTGGTATACTATTAAGCAGAAAACAAGCATGGCATAAATCTGTATACATAAGACCATCTCAACAGTTTAAATAAGCATAATAAACAAGTCAGAAAGAAACATACTAGAATGCTAGAAGCAACAATAGCTAGAGGTGATAATATTTTCCTGCACAATAAAACGAGATATTACTCTGTAGTCAGAAAAAAAGGGGAAAAAATTTGATGAGCCACAATCTATTAATTTATATCAGTAAAGCCCTGAATGCCTTTTAAGCGCCTGTCCTTCTGGACACTGGGAGGCAGTGAAGGACACAGCAAATACAGCCCTTTCCCCTCATTACTTTACTGTCCAGCAGGGGACAGAGAGACCATGAATAACTGACTTCTCAAAGAATTAACTATGGCAAGAGCAAACTATAAACATCTCAGAGTTTCCATAGGAGTTTCACCTGGTTTTATTTTCTTTGCTCTTTCTACAAAAAGATTGCCTATCATTATTTACCTGTTAATAAATAGCAATGAGACAAAACTTTAATAGGACCCTGTTTGGCACTTATTAGCATATCATATAAGATATTAACTGTAGTAAAGAAAAATCAGGAAAACAACAAATGAAAGAAAATTTTAATGACCCTCTAGTTTTCTGAGCATTTTGAAATTCCTATTTGTTCTTCACAACAGTCCTATGTGGCATATTTCATAGCAATCTATACACCATGGTCCATAAGGTCATTAAACAATGAAAACTCAGCATTATAATACCTTTAATTATTCCTACTATTTCCCAAGTTCTCTAGTTGTAGCCACAATCTGTTAAATTAACATGGTTTCAGAGCCATATCAATTCAGTAAGCTACATATTCTCTTCATGGGTAATATGCAAAGATAATTTATCCAAAATGATTAAATCAGCCTCATAATGTCTTCTATTACTGTTATGTCATGAAGTTATGTATCTTGCAAGGGTGTGTCAAAATCAAATTATTTGAGATGCAAATTAACATTTTCGTTGAAAGTAGTATTTACATAGTATAGAATTCTGATAAGATTTTTTATTTCACTCAACTTTTTCTTAAATTTATACAAATATTAAGAAAATCATATCTGTGATTTAGCTATAAATATGTGCCTACAAAACAGCATTAAACAAAATAAAAGATTCTGCAAATCTAAATATTCAGTCTCACAATTCAAAGCTAAAAAATATACCAAGAAAAAGGGAAAATTTACCTTTTCAGTTCTTGTCTTCTTTTCATATTACAGTACAGAATATCTGCAGGATCTGATTTCTGAAAGAAAAAAGGTATTACTTAGGAAATATAAATTGTGAACTGAGGAAAGAGATTGGGAGACAGTATTTTTCCATACCTATATGTTAGTGAATACGTTAGAGACAGCCTGGGACCTGGGACCCTTTACTGTAACTGCTGCAACACTTGTACCTGGACATACCTCTTCTCCAGCAACAGAATACAAAGAAACTATATGAAACTAAAAATAACTGTCTGCACGCTCAGTTGGGGCAAATTAAGACCAAAAAACTGCTACTCATGAAGAGCCAGGAGCAAAAAGCAGGGTACTAAGCATGCCCCCTGCAGTCACCACCACCAGAAGGGTAGGCAAAACACCTCATCCTTCCAGCCCTAAGTCTGTGCACACCCCTAACTTCACCCCATATAACAAGAGAGAGCCAAGATGGCAGAGAGGGAAGGTGCCACAAATAGTGCCCTTACCAGATGCTGGTGGCAACCATGACACCCAGGTGGACAGGAGGAACCTCTGAGCAATATACTAAGGGGTAGAATATAATGGGGAGCGAGCGGGAAGAAGCAGAGGCTAGCGGGACCAGTGCCCTTGAGGAGCAGCTCGGGGAGAGGAGTTCCCAAGCCTTGAGAGGCACACTTACCTCAAGGGGATCAGTGGGGACAGGGAGAGACCCTCAGAGGTCAGAAGATCAGGGGCACGTACCTGGAACCTACTCAACCCTGGGAAGCCTGCTGAGGCCGGGGGCCTGATCCTCTGTACTCTGAGGCCAGAAGCATTCCAGAGCCCCTCCAGGCCCAGCTGAGCTCAGGCAACCTGCACCCCACCCCCACCCAGGGCCTTTATCTGCAGCATGGGCCCACCCCCACCTAAGCCCTGCCCCGCAACAGCCAAGACTTTTTCCAGATTTCGTTCTCTTCTCTTTTTTTCCTATTGCAGTTCTGTTTTAGCTTCCAGTGGTTGTTTCACTTCTATCTTTATTTTTCCTAATATATGTGTTAGTTTTTAAAATTTCACTTTTTGTTGCTGTTGTTGTTACTCTGTGAGGCTTCGTGGCTTGTAGGATCTCGGTTCATGGGCCAGAGGATGGGCTTGAGCTCCTAGGGTAGGAGGGCTGAACCTGGTGGTTCTAACAGAGAACCACAGACTCCAGGGAATATTAATTTGAGTCTCTTGTAGGGGCAAGGACTTTATATTAATATAAAGTCTCTTGGAAGTCCACATCTCAACACCAAGAAGTAGCTCTACCTAACTGCCTGCAAACTCCAGTGCTGGAAGTGAAGTAAAAGTCGCTCAGTCATGTCTGACTGTTTGTGACTCCATGGACTGAAGCCCACCAGGCTCCACTGGATTCTCCAGACAAGAATACCGGAGTGGGTAGCCATTCCCTTCTTCAGGGATCTTCCCAACCCAGAGATCAATACTGAGTCTCTTCCATTGTAGGCAGATTCTTTACCTCTGAGCCACCAGGGAAACCCAAATCTCAGAGCAAACAACTAGGAAGACAGAAGCACAGTCCCACCCACCAAAAATATGTGACAACAAAAACCCAAGTTACAAACAAACAGGCACAATAAAAAGCTACAAGACCAAACAAATGAAGAGGAAATAGACAACTTACCTGAAAATAAAAAATTTATGATAGTAAAAATGATCCAAAAACTCAGAAAAAGAATGGAGGCACCGATCAAGAAAATACAAGAAATGTTTAAGACTTAGAAGAACTAAAGAATAAACAAACAGAGATGAACACAATAACTGAAATGAAAAATACACTAGAAGGAATCAATAGCAGAATAACTAAGGCAGAAGAATGAAAAACGAAGACAGAATGTGGAAATAACGGCCAAGGAACAGGATTTAAAAAAAAAAAAACTGAAAAAAATTAAAGACAGACCCAGAGAACTCTGCAACAACACTAAATACACTAACATTCAAAATACTGGGTCCTAGAAGAAGAAGGGAAAAGAAATGGTCTGAGAAAATATTCGAAGAGATTATAGTCAAAAACTTTCCTAACATGGGAAAGGAGATAGCCACCCAAGTCTGGGAAGTACAGAGAGACCCATGCAGGATAAACCCTAGGAGAAACACACCAAGACACATACAAATCACACTAACAAAAACCAAATACAAAGAAAAAAATATTTAAAACAGCAAAAAATAACATACAAGGGAATTTCCATAAGGGAATCGATCTCTCGGTTGATTTTTCAGCAGAAACTCTGCAGGCCAGGTCAAAGTGGCAGGATATAGTTACCGTGATGAAAGAGAAAAATCTACAACTAAGATTACAGCCAGCAAGGATCTCATTCAGATTTGATGGAGAAATTAAACACAGACAAGCAAAAGCTAAGAGAATTCAGCACCACCAAGCCAGCCTTACTTACTCAAGGATTTTAGCCTTCTAATTAAGTTAGTGTCCTTGGCTCAGTGGTAAAGAATCTGCAATGCAAGAGATGCAGGTTCGATCTCTGGGTCAGGAAGATCCCCTGGAGAAGGAAACGGCAACCTACTCCGGTATTCTTGCCTGGGAAATTCCACGGACAGTGGAGCCTGAAGGGCTACAGTGCATGGGATCACAAGAATCGGACTCAACTTAGGGACTAAACAAAGCCAGCCTGCAAAAGGTGCTAAAGGAAATTCTCTAGGCAGGAAACAAAAGAGAAGAAGATGACCCACAAAAGCAAATCCAAAACAACTGCTACCCACTCTAGCATTCTTGCCTGGAGAATCCCCATGGACAGAGGAGCCTGGTGGGGTACAGTCTATGAGGTCGCAAAAAGTCAGACAGGACTGAGCAACTAAGCATGGCACAGCACCATTTACAATAGCCAGGACATAAAAGCAACCTAGATGTCCATCAACAGATGAACAGATAAAGAAGATGTGGTACATATATACAATGGAATATTACTCAGCCATAAAAGGGAACTAGATTGAGTCATATGCAGTGATGTGGGTGAACCTAGAGTCTGTCAAACATAATAAAGTAAATCAGAAAGAGAAAAACAAATAACATACACCAATGTATATATATGGAATCTAGAAAAATGGTACTGATGAAACTATCTGCAGAGCAGGAATAAGGATGCAGACGCAGAGCACGGACTTAAGGACATAGTGAGAGAAGGACAGGGTGGGGCACACTGAGAGAGTAACATTGATATATATATACAAAAGTGAAGAAGAACTAAAGAGCCTCTTGATGAAAGTGAAAGAGAAGAGTGAAAACGGCTTAAAGCTCCACATTCAGAAAACTAAGATCATAGCATCTGGTCCCATCACTTTAAGGCAAATAGAAACAGTGGAAACAGTGTCAGACTTTATTTTTCTGGGCTCCAAATTCACTGCAGTTGGTGACTGCAGCCATGAAATTAAAAGACGCTTACCCCTTGGAAGAAAAGTTATGACCAACCTAGATAGCATATTAAAAAGCCAGAGACATTACTTTGCCAACAAAGGTCCGTCTAGTCAAGGCTATGGTTTTTCCAGTGGTCATGTATGGATGTGAGAGTTGGACTATAAAGAAAGCTGAGTGCTGAAGAATTAACGCTTTTAAACTGTGGTGTTGGAGAAGACTCTTGAGAGTCCCTTGGACAGCAAGGAGATCCAATCAGTCCATCCTAAAGGAAATCAGTCCTGAATGTTTATTGGAAGGGACTAATGTTGAAGCTGAAGCTCCAATACTTTGGCCACTTGATGCGAAGAGCTGACTCATTGGAAAAGACCCTGATGCTGGGAAAGATGGAGGGTAGGAGGAGAAGGGGACGACAGATGATGAGATGGTTGGATGGCATCACTGACTCAATGGACATGAGTCTGAATAAACTCCGGGACTTAGCGATGGACAGGGAGGCCTGGTGTGCTATAGTCCATGGGGTAACTAAGAGTGGGACACGACTGAGTGACTGAACTGAATTGAACTGAATCATATGTAAAACAGTATCTAGTGGGAAGCTGCTCTATAGTATAGGGAACTGAACTCCATGCTCTGTGATGACCTAGAGGGGTGCGACTGGGGTTGGGGTGGGAGGGAGGCTCCAGAGGGAGGAGATATATGTATACATATACCCGATTCAGTTTATTCAGCAGAAACTAATACAACATTGTAAAGCAATTTTACTCCAATTTTGAAAAAATAAATTTAAAAAAGAAACAAGGCAGCTCCCACCTCAGTGACTGAGAAAGCAAAGGAAACTGTTCCTTGTTCTCACTCTCCCTGCTGCAGCAGGCACCCCATTGAAATCTTACCTGAACTTCTTATCTGGCATCTGATCACTTTCTATTGACTATGGGCAGGCCAAAAACCCTGGTCAGTATCAGGTTGACACAATAATTTTCTTAATCCTTGTAATAATCTCATGAGACAGATATTATTAGTATCTCATTTTACAAAGCACCCAAGGCTCAAATAGAGCAAAATATCCTCAACATTACAGAGCAAGTTAGTCGCAGAGCCATGATCTGAAACCAGATTTCTCTACCCTTTCTATTCTACCACCCTGTCTCTCTAGGGGCAGAGGGCTACACACAATAAAAATAACAGAGAAAGAGGATATAGTCCCTGTCCTAAAGAACTCAGAGTAAAGCAGTCCCTGTCCTAACAAGCTCAGAGTAAAGCAAAGGGATAAAGTAGAAAAAAGTAAACGGATATATACAATAAACAATAAAATAAAGCAGAACAATAAACAATAAGTTGTAAAAGAGTTTAAAAGATCAAAACCCAAAGTTGGGATGTACCAAGGAAAAAAAGTAGGCCAAAAATATGCTAAAGATTGAACATATATTGAATAAAGATGAACGCATAAAAGAAAAAGGCATTCTCCATTAAAAATGCTTAGGCATTCTAAGAAGCTGGAGATGACTGATATAAATTCAGCAGAGAGAAAATAAATCAGCCTACCTAGAAGGGCTGTTTTGAGGAAGAAGAAAAATGAAAACTGGATACTTAAGGTATGACCAAATTTAAAAGGGTCCTGACTCTTTGTGACCCCATGGACTAAACAGTCCATGGAATTCTCCAAGCCAGAATACTGGAGTGGGTAGGTATTTCCTTCTCCAGAGGATCGTCCCAAAGCAGGGATTGAACTCAGGTCTCCCGTACTACAGGCAGATTCTTACCAGCTGAGCCACTAGGGAAGCCCAAATGATAAACTAAAAAAGTAAATGAAGATTTTTCAACAGAGGAGAAATATGATGAGATCCGTGTTTAAAGAAGGTTAATACAGCAAGAATTGCAATAGCAGTTTCATTATGTGAAAACAAACTCGTGAAAACCCAAATCTGCATTCATGGAACTTTCACAACTATTTTCTCTTATTATCTACAACAACTGTGCAGCGATCTTCATATACTCCTAACTCTTCTCTTGAACATGGTGAGCACTTCGCAACCATCCATGTACCAGGTTGATGCGTTTAGTCTGCTGTCACTGTTCCATGTTATTTGGCAGACAGTGGAAAAAAATCTGGACTTCACTTGGTTGCTGCAAACAATTTTGTGTCCTTTTACAAGTCACTTAACTTTCTGGATCTCAATTTCTGAATCTGAAAATGCAAACACTATCTCTGCTCTGGTGACTTCAAAATGAAACTGTAAAGACAAATTTAACCACATACAGGAAAAGACTTTAAAATTGTCTAAATTTATATTCACGTTGTCTAATCCCACATGATAGGATCTATTAGCACAAAGGAAGAATTTGATATATGCTTTTCGGTGAGTAGCAGGGAAAAGCTGCTTTTCCATCTATCGGCTATCAAAAAGCAAGTATAATATCAAGAAAAAATTAATGGAAAAGTAGTAGGGAAATTTATATCATAAAGCTTTCAATTGTACATTAAAGCTTTAATATCATTTTTATAGTTACAGTATCTAAATACTCACCAGTTTTCTCTTCTCTGATGACACTGATCTTATAGAGCAAGTTGAACAAGGAGAACTTACTGATGTTTTTCTCTCTCTCTTATCCTAAGAATGTCATTTGGAAAAAAAAGGAAAGAAAAACACAAAATAAAGCACAGTGTAAGAGAGCATTCTTTTATCAATGTTGTTATAAATCAAGATTCCTTCTGCATTAATAATAAGTTTCAGAGGAGAACAATGTTTATTTATTTATTTAGCTGTATTGGGTCTTTGTTGCTGCGCACAGGCTTTCTCTAGTTGCGGAGAGCAGGGACTATTCTCTAGTTGTGGTAGGAGAGCCTTCTCATTGCAGTGGCTTCTCCTGTTGCAGAGAACAGGCTCCAGGTGTGAGGGCTTCAGTAGCCGCAACACCTAGGCTCAGCAGTTGTGGTGCACAGGCAGCAGTTACGGCTCTCAGGCTCTGATGCAAGTGGGCTCAGTAGCTGCGGCTTACAGGCTTAGCTGCTCTTTGGCATGTGGAATCTTCCCAGACCAGGGATCAGAACCGTGTCCCCTCCATTGGCAGTTGGGTTCTTATCCACCATACCACCAGGGAAGTCCGGGAACAATGTTTAAAGGCATACAAACATCGGTAAGAGGAAAGGAGACTTAACTAGAAATCAGAAGATCTAAGGTGGTCTTAAATTAGGAATGAGATGGGATAGAAGTGGGCTTCTCTGGTGGCTCACATTTTAAAGAATCTGCTTGCAATCCAGGAGACCTGGGTTCAATCCCTGAGTCAGGAAGATCCCTTGAAAAAGGGAATGGCTACCAACTCCAGTATTCTTGCCTGGAGAATTCCATGGACAGAGGAGGCTGGTGGGCTACAGTCCATGGACTTGCAAGAGTTGGACGTGACTGAGTGACTAACACTTTCACTTTTTCACTTTCACTTGGATTAGAGGTAATATAGCAGAAAGTTGCAGACAGCTCACATAAGGACATTGGGAAATGGTACTGCCATAGTGATACTTGCTGCTGCTGCTGCTAAGTCGTGTCAGTCGTGTCCGACACTGTGCGACCCCCTAGACAGCAGCTCACCAGGCTCCCCCATCCCTGGGATTCTCCAGGCAAGAACACTGGAGTGGGTTGCCATTTCCTTCTCCAATGCATGAAAGGGAAAAGGGAAAGTGAAGTCGCTCAGTCACGTCAGACTCTTAGTGACCCCATGGACTGCAGCCTACCAGGCTCCTCCGTCCATGGGATTTTCCAGGCAAGAGTACTGGAGTGGGGTGCCATTGCCTTCTTCGATAGTGATACTTAGTCTTCTACAAAGCAAAACCATATACCCAGTTATTTTTTCAGTGGCTCTTGAATTCAACAGACCCAGGAGAAAAGTATTTCAAGTACCTACCGTGTATCAGAGACACTTTTCTAGACAGTGAGAACAGACTAGTGAAAAAACAATAAAAGTCCCTGCTGTCATAGAGGTTATACCTACTGCAGGTTTAACTTACAAATAAGTAATATATTTAGGGTGTCAGATGATGCTTTAAAAAAAATAATAATAATAAAGCAGAGAAAGGGGTCAGGAAGGGCTGGGAGGCAAGGGTGAGGCTTTTGCAATTTTAAACAAAGTAGTCAAAATGGGTCCCCACTGGTAATTTGACATCTGAACGGAGACCTAATGAAATGATGGAACAAACCCTGTGAGTATCTAGGGAAAGTTTTCAAGTTAAAGGGAGTAACAGCAAGCACAAAGCAGGAATGTGCCTGGCTTACTGGAGCAGCAATAAGGAAGCCAAGGAGTGGAGAAAGCAAAGGGAGAATGAGATGGAGATGAGATGGTGACAGTAATGTGTTTTCTGTCCCAGCAAAGACATTAGCTTTTTCTCTGAAGTGGAAAATCACTAGAAAATATTGAGCAGAAGAGTGACATGATTTAACATTTTAATAGGATCACTCTGCCTGTTATGTTGGGAACACAAGAAAGCAAAGGTAGAAAGCAAGCTGTTTGCCTGGATCATGGTGATAGCAGTGGGGGTGGTAGTCACACTCAGCTGACAGAACTTGCTGATAGATGGGATGCAGGCAGAGCATGATGCCCAGGGTTTTGGTCCAAGCAACTTAAAGAATGTAACTGCAATTTACCACATTGAGAAAACAGGCTGGGCACTTGCGAGAGTATAGTTTAAGAGGAGAAAGAGCCAAAAAGGATGCTGCCAAGCCTCAGTTTCTTCATTTGTATAATTGGGATAATAATAGTACCTACCTCATAGAGTTGAGAGGAATAAATAAAATAATGCAAGTAAAGACAAATAAATGACTCTCGGTCAGAAGAACAAAATATTTACATAACTTGTTTTAAAACTGAGGTGTATTTTTTTCATCATACAAAAATAAAACTGTAAAACAGGGTATCTTTAGGTCAATAAGTCAAAATTCTTACTTCAATATTGGATGACAGGGTGGCGCCTTTTCTCCGAGACGTCTCCTTTTTTTCACAAGATTCTTTGTTGGACATTTTGCAAAGCTAAAAGAAACATCAAAAACACATTATGTGTGTGTGGGTTTTTTTTTTTTTAAACCATTGCTACAACAAAAACATTAGAAATCATACTTATTTCAGTTTCTTAAAGATTGGAGTTTTATAAAATAATTTTTGTATTTTACTCATTCTCAACATGATAGGATTGTCTCATTTTTCCACTTTATTTATATTCTGCCTCATGACCTGTTCCCTTCCATCAGGGTGGGGATGGTCACCTTTTAAGAAAAACTCTCAAAAGTATGCCTTTAAGGCAAACCTCTCTCTAGCATTGCATTCCCATTTTCAATTGCCTGCAGGATTATATTTTGCCCCACCCACACCTCAAAACCAATTAGTCATTAAGTCTTCATTTTCTCAACACACCCTCCATCTCTCACTGAGTGAGACGTCGGGCAAAACACATACATTTTTTGAGTCCTAGTTCCACTATGTGTAAAACAGAGATAACTCATCCGAGAGGGTTTTTCAAAAACTCAAATGAAACTATGGATGTAAAAGCACCTTGTACAAGATAGTACACAGTAGAGTCTAAAAAAATACTGGCTTCATTAATTGTCTTTTTGCTAGCCCCTGAGCTTCTTGAAGAGTATGCTGTATTGAAAATTTAGGGGGTGTTCATAAATGCCCTCTGAGTAAATGAGTAGGTGAATTTTTCTTTCCCAGAATAGTGATTGTTCATTCTGAGTCACTTCCAACTCTTGCTCACTGCAGTCCCTCTGTCCATTTCTCATCCCAGTCTCCCTTTTCCAGCCCGGGGCCTAGATCAAGTCTATATTGCTGTTACTGACAAAAAGAAAAAGGAAGAAAGAAAACTATACACAGTCATCCCCAATGGTCATAAACACTTTAAAGATAGTATATATAATCATCCTGTACTGGAACACAGAGGCCAGAGATTGGGAACATTACCAGATTTGCTGGGGCAAGAACATATAAAGGGGTTCACAAGCAAAGTCCAAAGAAGAGTTTATTGCTGCTAGTGCTATGTCTTCCATGTGACACAGAGATGGTAAAGAACCAGCCTGTGATGCAGGAGACCAGAGTTCGATCCCTGGGTCAGGAGGATCCCCTGAAGAGGGAATGGCAACTCACTCTATTCTTGCCTGATAATCCCACGGAAAGAGGAGTCTGGCAGGCTACAGTCCATGGGGTTGCAGAGTCAGACACGACTGAACAACTAACGCACACACATAACACACACACACACACACAGAGTGATTAAGTATTGATGCTAAGAACATAACAAAGACTAGAAACCAAGCAACTACAAGTACTCCTGGTCAAACATGATCACAGTAAGTGAAGTTCTATAAAAGAATGATCAGTTACACTAAATCAAACTTGTAGAATGTTTTGAAGAATATGGAAGAAAGAAAATACTGAGACCAGAGATCTAATAATAATGATAAAATTAATAAAACAGTCAACATATACTTCTAAGGACAGATTCTAAATTACCCAGAAATTTTGCCTTTTAAGATAATTCATGGCAATAATTAAATTCACAGTTGAGCTTCCAGATTACAGGAATAATCTTCATTTTTTCCTTCTTGTTCCAAGGATCCCATTCCATGGGGAGAAAGGCATAAGGAAAAACAATAACTTTCATGAAATAAATTGCTTAGAGGTAATGGGCTGGGTTTTTTACCTTTTACAATTTAAACCCTTTCATGTTGTGCTTTGAACACACACACACACACACACACACACACACAAAAACCAATTGGAATCTATTATCCATAAGACAAATCAGAAAAAAAATACTGCAGAGAGTAGACTATCAAAAGAAAAACACCTATATATGTACTGTGACAAACTATACTAGTGTACCATTCATACCAATTTTATGGAAATCAAAATATAAACTAAATGAGTGGAGATTTCCTGTGCTGGCCTACTTCCCAATTGGCTCCTGATCTCTGCTGCCACCATCTCTTATGATGTTTTCTCTCACAATAAGTAGAGATGACCTGTGTAACCAACAGGATATATTTATTTATACAATATGTGGCTAATAACAAGAACATATAAAGGTCAAATAACACACTGTGGCTTCTGCCTTTCTCTGTCTTGAATTGTTTACCCTAGGAAAAGCCAGCCACCATATCATGAAGACATTCAAGTAACCCTAGGAAAAGCCCACCAAGGAAGAGCTGAAACCTTCTGCCAAAAATGAATGGACTTATAGGCATGTGAGTGGGCCACCCTTGAAGCTGATCCTGCAGCCTTAATCAAGCATCCACTAGGCAGCACCCCTTGCAAGTATCTCACTGCAATGTTATGAGAGACCCAAAGGCAGATACACCCAGCAAGCCATTTCTGAATTCCTGACTCATAATCCACTGTGGGGTAAGAAGTGTATTGGTTGTCTTAAGCCATAAAGTTTTGAAGAACTTATGCAGCAATAGATGAGTAATATACTCAATACAATTTTTCAAACTTTGAAGATGCCTTCTTTAGGATGGCTCAAGAGCAGGGACTGTGCTTGGGACTTCTGATTAAAATTTCCACAGAAAACACAGACTAAAAATCTAGCCCTTTTCATCTTCTGGTTTTCAACTGGTATTAATGAAATTGACATCCTAAATCAAGCTTTCAATTAACCATCCATTCTTTCACAAATTAAAACATCCCTGGTTCCTAGATGATGCATAAATATCCACTACTCATGCCTGCAAACTATAATGTTATTATCCCATTTTTAATTAACTGTTAAGACCAGTGAGGCAGTATATACATCCAGGAATACTAGTTAAAAGTAGTGGATGGGGCCACTAAGAGGGCTTTAGAATCACAATTCACAAAAACTTCCATGGGATAAATTGTTTAACTGGGGAGGAGAGAAGGGGAAAACCCCTCCACGTATACTTTCTAAGTACTGGGAGGGAGGACCACATTCCTGTTTTGAGTTTCGAAGTACCAAAAAAATCACACTCGCTCTCCCCTGGGTACTGAAAACAAATAGAAAATAAACAGACCAAGAAGAAAACCATTAAGTATCACCTTTATTAACTAGGAAAACCGAACGGGAAGTGCGAATACCTGAAACTAAAAGAGGACTCCCTCTCCCTTCCCGCTTCCTGTAACATTCGGACCATTGTAGGCAGAGCAGTCAGAAAGCAAGGCACTCCTCTTGCCTCCCGCAGTGGCCTTGAAGGAGCGCGCCTTAAACTAAAGCAGGCTCGGAGAGTAAAGAGAAGTACGGAGGCCTGGAAACTTAACAGACGCCTTGAGGAATCTGAATCGCATCAGTCAAGTGCCCTGAAGCTCCACACATTCAGGAGCCTTGGATATTAAAAGCCTAAGTTTAAGAATAGGCTCTTCTCCCGACTTCTGCTGCTGCTGCTGCTGCTGCTAAGTCGCTTCAATCGTGTCCGACTCTGTGCGACCCCATGGACGGCAGCCCACCAGGCTCCCCCGTCTCTGGGATTCTCCAGGCAAGAACACTGGAGTAGATTGCCATTTCCACCCCACTCCTGGGCCCCAGCAATTCACCATCCACAGGAATCTTACAGCCACAGCGTGGCGCTGCTATTGGGAATACGTAGGTTAAAACAACACGTAGCTTCCCTGGTGGCTCAGAGGGTAAAGCGTCTGTCTACAATGCCGGAGACCCGGGTTCGATCCCTGGGTTGGGAAGATCCCCTGGAGAAGGAAATGGCAGCCCACTCCAGGACTATTGCCTGGAAAATCCCATGCCGGTAGGCTACGCTACAGTCCATGGGGTCGCAGAGTCGGAGACGACTGAAGCGACTTAGCAGCAACAGGAGTGGGGAGAAGAGCCTATGCTAACATTTAGGCTTCACTCACTCAGGTTAAAACAAAATTAAAAGGAAAAGAGTGTTCAGATCATGGTGTGGGTGAAAGGAAAAGAGTGTTCAGATCATGGTGTGGGTGAAGGCGGGAAACGAAGAGCAGACCCCTATCTCGAAGTCCACCTGACTGACAAGCAGCCCAGAAACCGCCTAGCCCCGCGGACTCGGGTAGAAACACACTGCGCCCAACCCGTGGCAGGAGGCTGCCCGGAAGGCAGAGCCGGGCCAGAACCACACCCTTCACAGAGCAGGCTCAACCCCGGGTCCGCCCACAGAGTCGCCCCGCCCAGGCTCGAGAGGCCGCCGAATCCTCCGTCCGTCCCGCTGGCAGCCCCCTTTCGGTCCCAGAGTGAGGCAGAGAGAGTACCCACCGAAACGTCAACTAACCCCTCGGCTTCCCTACGTTCCTTACCAGAGCCCGAGCCGGTTGCGATTTGGGACGCCCAAACCATGGGAAAGGAACCCCGAGCGCGACGCCCGATGGGAAATGTAGTTCTGCGCTCGGAAGGTAGCTGGCGCTCGAACGCTCCGGAGCGTTTGTTTGAAGTGAAGTGAAGTCGCTCAGTCGTGTCCGACTCTTTGCGACCCCATGGACTGTAGCCTACCAGGCTCCTCTGTCCATGGGATTTTCCAGGAGCGTTTGTTTAGCTTTAACATTTACTTCCTCCAAGGCCTTGGAACCACCCCCCGCTCCGCTCCGCTCCGAGCGGCGCGGTGCACACTGGGTATTGTAGTTTTGGTTGGGTTCGGTGGTTGACGGCTAGAACGGAGACGCGCGGTGGAAACGGAACTCTCTGACCTCATTGGACGCTGTCCCCCAGCATGCTCCTGCGCAGGCGGGGCTGGCGTCGTAACGCCTCGGGGAAAAGGAAGCGGACGGGACCGCGAATTGCTGCCTGTGGCTTTTAATTTTTCTGCTGACTGGATTTGGTCACTGATTCCTCATCTTTTGTCTGTTGCACGCATCTCGCCCTCCCCATTTGCTTCCCCACTTCTCGGATCCGGCCCTCGGGGCTTTCACGCCAGTTCTCTCACTCCGCCGTGAGCCCCTGCTGGTCCCCGGGCGGGCCTGGCCAGGAGGCGGTAACTATGGAGAACATGGCGGAGGAGGAGCTGCTGCCCCAGGAGAAGGTGGAGGTGGTCCAGGTCCCGGTCCCGACCCCGACCCTGGACTCGGCTCGGGTCCCAGCGCCGGCCCCGGATTCGGCTCCGGTCTCGGCCTCGACCCCGGCCCCGGCCTCGGCTCCGACTCCGGCCTCGGCTCCAGTCCCAGCCCCTGCCCTGGCCCAGGCTCCGGCCCTGTCCCCGTCCCTAGCCTCTGCCCCTGATGAGGCTGAAAGCAGTAAGTGCAGGGAGGCCCAGATCTTTCTGCCGCAGGAGAAGCAAGAAAGTGCGCCTTGCTGGGGAGTAGGGGAGGCCCTTCTTCACTGGAATGGTTTTTACGGGGGAAAAGGCAGTTTTAGCGAAATGGGGGGAGGAACGAGGGACCCGTATAGCGGTAAAAACGGGTACAGGGTGGGGGACGGCATCTCCACACCTCGGGGATCTCACAGGGAAGGATCTGTGGAGGCCAGTGGTGCTGCAGGTGGAGGGAAATAATGGGATCGTGGACGTCTTCGTTAAAGGGGGTCTTTTTCTGGTACAGAAATTAGAAGTTACACCTCATTTGGTAGTTTCCCTCTCAGCCTCGTCTGCCATATTTCCCTGTGTCCTTTAAAATATGATAGAGTAACCGAGTTTACTGTAGTAGATGCTAACTGCCAAGATTTAGAAACCGTTGCTGTCAATTAGGTTTTATGTCTCGAAATAGACACGAGATGGGGTTTTTCTCATTTTTTTTTTAGCAGCTTGCCTCCAAAAAGAATTTGAGGCTGACGAGTAGTTTAAGATAGAGTGACTAAATTATAGATGTTTTCCCTCAGACGTAAATACCCATTGAGTTTTGTACGTTTCTCCAAGTCGGCTGTCGAGAATTAATAGCCTGTATTAATTGTGCTTGCATGTTTTATAAGTGATGGTTTATTGGGCCATAAAGGAATTTAAAAGGTTGATAAGTAACAGTTTATCAAGAATCGTCTGAACGTTTTAAAACGTAAGCTCTGAGAAACTTTTCTTTAAAAATTTTGTCCCCAGATTGACCTTTATGCTTTTTCTGAATCATAACAACAATAACAAAAATCTTAATTTGTTGTCTTTCCTACTTCTAAGCCAGTTTTGAGGTTAATGTGTAAAAAACATTTGGATAGTTATAATCTAATAGAATTATTTCTGCAATTTTTAAACAACATACAGATTGCTATAGTAAAGAGTAGGGTGGATCAGGGAAAAGACAAAGGTCAGAATGCCTTAGATAGGCCTCTCCTCATCAGGGAAGATCACAGCTAGTTAAGTGCTAAATAAGGCCAGTTGTTTCTTCCCCAACTGCAAAGGGGGAAGAGCAGATACACTCCAGAGTAAGATATCCTCCTCAACTCACCTCTAGATGTGATCTTTTTATGTTAATCAGATGTGATTGAGCAGCTTTAGGGGATGTATGCTTTCTCCACTTCCCTACCATCATGAATATGTTAAACATAGTTTGGGAAGATTTATTCAGATATTCCCAAATTTATGAGTATTTAATTTGAAGAATGTGTGATGTTTGAAAAACCTGAAAATGCATTTCTGGAACAAAGTGATTAAGAAATTGGAAATGCATTAGAAATGTATTAATCACATTTTAAAAATTACTTTTAGATGGTCTAGTTAGCCCTTTGAAATCAGTCTCATATAGGCAAGATGAAGATGGCATAACTGAAGTAGAATTGAAAATTGAGGAAGAAAAAGAAGTTTTAAAAGAACCGCCTAGCATCTTGGAATCATCTGATTTAATAAGAGGTTTGCCTATTGACTTATAGATTATTAGTGTGTTACAAAAAGATTGAGTGATTTTAAGTACAGATTGATATCTACTGTCTTGAACCAGAAAGTGACTTTAGAGATGTACATAGGCATTTTCATGAATCTTTAGACAGAGCTTTAGAGTTTTCTTCAGTAGTGGACTACAGGATTTTCAGTTTTCTAACTTAAAAATGGGCCCCTTTCACTTACTCTGTACTACTTAGTAGTTAGAATGATTGCAATAAACACATCGTTATATATCTTGTTTGACACACACAGATCTTTGAAGTATGGAAGCCAATGATTTCAGATTAAATAGGTTGGTTTGTACATATGGATTCATTGCCTGAATCTTACTGTCTGACCCAGTAATTAAAAGTTTATCTGTTTATAGAAAGTGACTCATTGTAAGTCATTTGAACAATACCTGATATAAGAAATTAACCAATAGCATTTGTTGCTGTTTGTGTTTCTCATTTTGGAATTAGTTAAAATATATTTTAATAAATTTTAACAGGAATGTCTGATAGGGCTGAATTGAATTCCAAAATTTTGACTCAGTGTGCTACTGCACCCAAAAAGACTAATGATTTTTTTTTTTAATGTATTTTAAAACTAGTGCCTACTGTGGGCAAGTTACTGCACTAGGCATTTAACATAGCCCTTGGCTTCTTACTGCTTATTTATAGATGAGACAAACAAGAATATAAATTACACAGAAGAGAAACAAAGCAACTGGGAGTGAAGCTTGGAGAGCAATAAGCAGGAAGAGCAGTGTGGAGAAATTATATAATCTAATTATGTAATATTGAAGAGCCTTGTGGTTTATCCCATTGACTCCTAACTCATTGGAAATCTTTTCCTATCAGTTACCATCTCTTGAGTCTTATATATTCAGAATTCTATTGTTAACATTTCTTTCCATAGGGCTACAATATTCAGGTCTCTCCATCCTTAAAAAAAAAAGAAGCAAGTTAAAATCCCATCTCTTTTTTTTTTTTTAATACTAGCAGATTTCTTGAAAAAAGTAATCTGTGCTGATTTTCTGTACTTCATTTCTCTTTCCAGTTCTATTTGTACTCTAAAACCTCCTCACTGAACCCTCTTAAAGGTCTCTAGAAACTTACTAAATACTAAATCCAGTAGTTTTTTCTTGATCTCTACAACTATTTGTGATATTTACTGTTAAGCACTACTCTTTTACAGTCCCTTCTCTCCTGGCTTCTGCATCATCTTGATTCTCCATACCATTTTTTCTTTTTGAAACTACCCTCTTGATTCCTTTTCCTCAGCATCTCCTATACATATATTCATCCCTCCACACCTCACTTCAAAATTGTATCCATTTTTGTTAATCAGTAGTAGATTAAGTGGCATTGGGGAATACATTCCACATACTTAAGAATATGTTAAATATATTTTGGAATGATTTATTCCAAAATTTACAAATATGTAATTTGAAAAATGTATAATATTTGAATAACCTGAAAATGTTTTATTGGGACTGAGTTTTGGCTTTTTTATCCTCAGTTTCAAAACATTTCCCCCTAGGCTTTCTTACTGATGCTCTTAGTTTCACCTAACATGCGTATTTATGAGTTATATCTATTCAGAATCCCTCCTGACCTTCCACTACAATTCAGCTGCCTACTGGACTTGAGTACCTAATTCCAGTAGTAATCAAACACATTGTGTAAAAAACTAAATTCCCATTCTCTTTCCTCTTCCTTTCTGCCAAAACTGTTTTCCTCTTCCTTTTTATTGGTTAATAGTACTTGTATCAAAATCTCAGTCATTCTTTAACCTTCACCCTTTCACATCCCAAGTCCTCTGCTGCTTTTTTTTTTACCTTCTATTTTCTAGTACCTTTCCATTACTAATTTCTCACCTCAATTATTGATCGTTGGTACTACAACTACAGTTTCTGAAATGCATTCAAATCATATCATTTATTTACTCAAAAATCTGAAAAGACTTAACATTACCTAAAGAGTATAGTTCAGACTGACATATAAAATTTATGCCTCCCATGATCTATACTACATTTTTGGCTGCATTATCTTTCTACCAGCTCTATCCCCCAAATGTACTACTTTCCAGCCAGGAGTGGTAGGGAAGTGGCTATATAATTTTACACCACATGCCTTTGTTTATTTCAGTTATAAGATTATTTCAGTTTATAAGGCCAGACACCAAATCTCTATTTACTGAAAATCTGTTTATACCTTAAGTCTTGGTCAAACGCCACTTCAGTGAAGGCTTCTTAGCAGCACTTGTTGGAATGAGTTATTCCTTCCTCTGTATACCCACATCATATTACCTTTACCCCTAAGTGTTCATTCATCTTGCCTTGTGTTACAGTTAGTAGTTAACGTGTTTATCTCTCACCCTATTGAAAGTTCTTTGAAAACAGGAAACCTGGCTTCAGTGTTTTATACAGACTAGAAACATTTTCTGTAAAACTATTGAATAATAAGATAAAATTTGAAAGCTGTGAGGTTATGCAGTGGCAACTCTTTGACTTCTGAGACACACTTGCCATTTTATAAACTTGAGTTTTCTGCCTAGGTACTAAAGCACTGTGCTATAGGAAATGAAAGTGTAAAATTCTGTGTGATGTGATAAAATGAAACTGAAGATGGAATACATATTGTTAAAGCATAATTTTCTAACTCTTCAACTTTCCTTTCAGAGAGACACATCTCAATTCAAAGGCAGCTTGCTGATTTAGAGAAGTTAGCTTTCATAACTGAAGGGGATTGTGACTCTGCCAATTCACTGAACTCAGATAATCTTGATGCAGGTATTTCCATCTTTGGAGGGTTTCTGGTTTGGTTTTTTTTGGTCAGTTTCTAATGATTTGTCATCTTTCTACTCATGAAAATTTTGGTAAGCATGAACTTGTTTATTTCCAAACTTAGGAAATGGTACCCGTCTACATGTAAGGGCACTGTGAGATAAGTTATTTCACAACCCCTCAAGGAAATTACAGTCTCATGGATATATAAGGGCTTTGTTAGGAATTAACATTTTACTATGAGTAACAGAAATCCAAAAAATCGTATGAGTGAGTGAAGTCGCTCAGTTGTGTCCGACTTTGTGACCCCGTGGACTGTAGCCCACCAGGCTCCTCTGCCCATGGGATTCTCCAGATTCTCCAGGCAAGAATACTGGAGTGGGTTGCCATTTCCTTCTCCAGGGGATCTTCCCGACCCAGGGATTGAACCCAGGTTGGGGCTTTTATTCTCTCATAAGAAAGAAATCTCAAGACTGGCAAGGTAGAGCTGGTACAGTTTCACAGTGTTGTTAGTGCCCTGAGTTCCTGTCATTCTACACTTTACCGTCCTTAGTGCTTGGATTCCATCCTCAAGATCTCCTCATGGTTTTTTGAAGTAGAGAATATATTTTAAAAATTGTGCTTATACTTGCTATGTGCTATATGTGAAAGATATTTGCTGGATTAAAAACTGAGTTATTAGGACTTCCCTGGTGGTCCAGTGGCTAAGCCTTCGTGTTTCTAATGCAGGGGGGCATGGGTTGGATTCCTGGTCAGGGAACTTAAGATCCCACATGCCACACAGGATGATCAAAACAAAAACACCCTGGTACAGTCAAATAAATTTTTTAAAAATTCAGTTACTGTTTCTGTATGTTTTATTGATTTGAACCTGATTTGAGTTTTTTAGTACTATTAAAGTTTTTATTAAGATACATTCCATTTCTAATTAAATGAAACTTCCATTTGATGATCCATAGTCTTTTTAAGAATATGTTAATAAAGAAGGAAGAATTTAACAAATTCAGTAATAGAGTGTGTGCTGTGTGCTTAGTCAGTCATATCCGACCTTTTGTGACCCCATGGACTGGAGCCTGCCAGGCTCCTCTGTCCATGGGATTCTTCGGGCAAGAATACTGAAATGGATTGCCAGGCCTTCCTCCAGGGACTCTTCCCAACCCAGGGATCAAACCCACATCTCCCACATTGCAGGTGGATTCTTCACCATCTAAGCCACCAGGGAAGCCCAAAGCCACTGTAACAGGGTACAGAGTATTGCATCCAGTCTACCCCTTCCTTCTTTCATTTTTCTAGTTCCACATGTTAGCCGTTTTAGTTGCTGCTAGAGTAGAATATCAGAGCTGATACTTTTGTCTGTCTAGCTCCTCTCCCTCTATAAGTGTGACAACAGCTGCCTTTTCCCCTGCCCAAAGTGCAGAACGACATTCTTTCTGGAAGACATTTTGCCTGGGGTGATATCATGTAGTTTATCATTTCCTCATCCTCTCCATGTCTGGTGGTGACAGGGATATCAGCTCGCCACAGAGAGGAGAGTTTTGGGGTAAAAATCAGTGACTGACCATGTCCTAAAACAATTATTGTTAAGTACCTGCTGAGGCAAGAATGACTTCACCTTAATAAATGTTAAGAAAGATGTTATCTAAGGGGTGTGTGTGTGTTTTGAGAGGCAAGGGTGAGAAAGGGTCCCCTGTTAACTTCTTTTGTAGCCAAATTTAAGCATGAATAGCTGGTATATTCTCTGCTTTATTGGTTCTTTTTTCATTAACAGGAAACAAACAGGCTTGTCCATTGTGCCCCAAGGAGAAATTCAGAGCTTGTAATAGTCATAAGCTTCATCGTCACCTTCAGAATTTACACTGGAAAGTCTCCGTTGAATTTGAAGGTTTGTATTTTTGTGCTTGCTAAAAAGTGATGTAAATGAAATTCAGGATTTTGTACTAGTTTTGGAATTTTACTGACAACATAATCAAGTATCTTCAGTTTAAAATTATGAAGGATATAATGCCCATCTTTTAATGTATTTATTAATAAAAGACCACATAGTTCTGTAGGCAGTAGATATTTATGATGCCAGTGTTTAGTTTGGCAAACCATTATTAAGTATCTGTTCTGTGCTGGGTACTTGGCTTGGCCCTGAAGGTCCACATTACTTACTGAACCATGTTTCCATAAGTTTTACTTTTCCTTTCTTTATTAGAACAACTACAGTTTTTAATTAACTATGATTAGTATTAACTCCAGTAATAGTTTTGAAGGTATAATAAAAATAAAACAAGAAAATAATTGGTATGAATATTGGAAAAGAGAAGATAACATCTCTTTTTTTCCCTGCTGCTGACTTAAAAATAAGCAGAGTTAATGAGAGTTTTTGGAACAATGGTGAGATATAAGATAAATATTCAAAATCAAAATCAGAGCCTTTCTCTACTCTGGATAAATGGAAATGAGGGAAAAAGCAGTTACAACAGTGACAAAAATGGCACAATTTGAGGGAGTAAGTTTAACAAGAGGATTCAAATGAAGAAATGAATGAAGTTGTAGGACAAAAAACACGATTTTACCAAGTTAAAAGACTTCCTGGGGAGAGTGATTTATTGTTAGATCTGAGGTAGTGAATTACGGATTATATGTGTTTAGTTACTTAGTCATGTCCGACTCTTTGTGACCCCGTGGACTGTAACCCGCCAGGCTCCTTGGTCCATGGGACTTCCCAGGCAAGAATACTGGAGTGGATTGCCATTTCCTTCTCCAATGGATGATATATTACAGCCTTTTTTTAGAAACAAATTTAGCAACATTTAAGAAATTTTAAATATTTTTCCACCAGGCACTCCCTCTGCTAAGAGTCAACGAAGCAATAGACAGAGATGTGCAAGAATGTTCACTGCAGCATGTGCTTAGAAACAAAAACTTGGAACTAAAAATCAGAGATGATTGAATAAATTATGGTACAGACCATGAAATATTATGCAGCCATTGAGAAGAGTGTATTAGATCTATACTAGCTTGCTTGGAAGGATTTTCATGGTAAACTGAAAATAGCAATGAAAGTGAAGCCACTCAGTCGTGTCCGACTCTTTGGGACCCCATGGATGGTAACCTACCAGGCTCCACGATCCATGGGATTTTCCAGGCAAGAATACTGGAGTGGGCTGCCATTTCCTTTTCCAGGGGATCTTCCCAACCCAGGGATTGAACCCAGGTCTCCTGCATTGCAGACAGACGCTTTACTGTCTGAGCCACTAGGGAAGCCCAAAAATAGCAATATATATGATAAAAACAAAAATACTCCCCTCCCCCCAAAAAACCCTAAACATGTATATACTTAAATTTGTATATCATTATGCAAGTATACTTACTGAAATGTGGTTATCTGGAGTTTCAACCAGACTGAATAAAATAGTCATTATAAGACACCCCAAAAAGAAGCCAGAACTAGACCAGAGCTATTTTCTTAGTGTTATAGTATTGGTAAAAGGTTATCACTAGTTACTTAGAGAAAAAGTGAATTAGAAACTAATTCAGAAGTCATACTATCTTATGTTTTATTATTTATAAGAATGTATAGTAAACCATATTGACTTCTTAACAAAAAAAGATCTCATTTTAATTACAAAGATAATTAAGTAATTGCTTGGTTTAAGGCATTATTTAATCTTTGGTCTCTCTCCTCCAAGTTATTCTCTTTTGTTTGATG
Organism: Capra hircus; assembly: GCF_001704415.2. Classification (NCBI taxonomy): domain Eukaryota; kingdom Metazoa; phylum Chordata; class Mammalia; order Artiodactyla; family Bovidae; genus Capra; species Capra hircus. The sequence continues at coordinate 64,773,511 of NC_030823.1, read as the reverse complement.
GTTCATGGTATTTCTTTACTGTCATGTTCTTTAGGCTGTTGCGTTCTTTCACATGGTGGTGATCTGGTAGATGGGGAATATGATAGCTTTTGTCTTTGTGAACAGGCTTCAAAGTAGTTGGCAAATATTTTGAATAAGATCTGCTGAAGGAATAGAAATGAGATGAAGGACAAAATAAGAATGCCTTACCTAACTGGAGAAGACTGCATTAGATGTGAGAAAGAAGAACATGTCTTCAGATTTAGCCATACAGCTGTTGAGAGGCACCTAGTGGAGGCAGCCTGGAGGGCACATAAACCTGGAAAGGTTTGGGCTAGAGATACATATTTGGGAGTTATCAGAATATAGATGGTATTTAAAGCTGAAAGTCTGGATGGAACGACCTTAAGAGTACGTATAGGTAGAAAAGGAAATGGTCCAAGGTCTGAGTCCTGAGACACTTCAACATATACAGCTAAGAAAAATGATTGGATGTAAAGTGAACTGAACTAGAAGTATGAGAAGAAGGAAGTTAGAGATAAGTATACAGTTTTTGAGTTAGGAGTAACTGGAAGACTTTATTATTCATTAAAAAAGTGAAAAAAGAAACCTGGTTCAAGAGTCAAGTGAAAAGTTTAGTCCTTGACAGTAGGTTTTGTTTTTTAACGTTTTTTGGTTACGCTGGGTCTTCATTGCTGTGCGCAGGGCCACTCTGTTGCAATGTGTGGGCTTCTTGTTGCTGTTCCGTGGCTTCTCTTGTTGTGGAGCCCAGGGTCTAGAAGCATGGGCTTCAGGAGTTGCGGCACCTGGGCTCTAGAGCTCAGGCTAAGAAATTGTAGTGCACAGACTTAGTTGCTCTGTAGCATGTGCAATCTTACTGGGCCAGGGATTGAACCCGTTTCCCGTGCATTCGCGGGCAGATTCTTATCCTTTACATCAGTAGGGAAGTCCTTGACAATAGGTTTTGAAATAACCACTTACATGTCTTGAATAGGCAATTGGAAGTAGAGATCTGGCCCTCAGGAATGAGTTGATAGTAGAGCTATAATTTGGAATTCCTTCTCATAGGGGAGATAGTCGCAATCATGAAAGGCATTCAAGTTAGTTAGGAAGTGAGAAAAAATTTATGTAGCAGATCCATCATACAGAAAACCTACATTTTAGAGTATGAGAGAGGGAAGAGGATCTGTAAAGATTAAGTAGAAAGTACACGAAGAGAACTAAGTGCCGTATCATTGATGAAGAAGAGGCTGTGTAATAGTAAATGCAGCATAAGGCAAGAAGATGAAGCGAGAAAAAGTCAAGATGGCAAAAAGTAGATGATAAAACTGAGTTCCAAAGAAGCTACATGACGAATGCAAGATAGCAGATGTTTTTGGAACAACCATATTCTGAACCTAGATCTCTTGTATATGTTTTTATACCGTGTCATATATAACAAATGTATAAAACTAAGGCGGTCTCATTCAGATAAATTATGACATTACAAATACAAGAATAATCCCCATTATTCTTATAAAATTTGGTAGTAATTTTAATAATAATTGAACTTTTGATGAGCAGTGATAAGACAAGCAGCAGTTCTTCATTCTAGGTTACCGGATGTGCATCTGTCACTTACCTTGTCGACCGGTGAAACCAAACATTATTGGAGAACAGGTAATCACACGTTAGATTTGTTATTTTTAGATTTAGCTATCTCTAAAGGAAGTACGGTTTTTACTTGCTTAAAGACTAAAATGTGTATATTCAGCAATGAGACTTAACTTTCAGATTTTGTTTTCAAGGGCTTTCAGATTACCATAGTAGGAAAAATAAGAAATGTATGAAAATTGTTACTGTATTGAACTTTTCATTCTATAGTTTTTAATTTCAGTCAGATCACCTGCTATCATATGTTCGAAAGGAAAATTAACCCACATACTAATTTTGAAATGGAGAATTTAAATAGAAAGCACTTTTTTTCTTTCAAAATAAATTTTGGTCATGGAATAAGAACTTTTAATTTCTGTGGTTTACTAAGTGTCATAACATGTGTTGATTCATACTCATCCTCCCTGTGCTCTTTCTCTTAATTTGTCAAAGGACAGAATGAAGACACTTCTGACATCTCAGTAACTTTAAAAAGTACATGTGTTTGTATTAGGATACATTTAACCTTTGGGGAATACAAATTATAAAATATTTTATAGTAACATTATCTTGAATGCATATTAGCTTAATAAATCATTATTAGTAAATTTTCCTTTCAGGCCACACACAAAAAGTAAAGTACTGGGGGAGAAAAACATTTCTTAAGTATACTTTGTCAGGATAATGCTTGGTCCACTAACCCTATCTAAGGTATTTTGAGTATGATAACCACAATGCCATAAATTGTGGAATGTTCTTGACTGTTCTGTCCTTGCCCTGTGATCACGAGTAAAGAGTAAGACGTCATCATAAGCAGGAAAGAGCTACTGGAAGTCTTCTTGTTCTTAACGAAATAAGAAACTAAAAAGTGAGAACTTTTTACTTGGAAAAATAGACTTTTTATTCTGTCTTTAACACTTAGGAGTGTGCTAGCACTAGCTCAGATTTCCAGAAATCTGAAGGGCCAGTTGTTAAATGTGGCCATCATCAAAAATTTAAAAATGTGAACTTACAAGTAAATAAATTATATTAAAAACAAAAGTAATGAATACTCACAACTCACTGCTTCCCAGTTATCTTACTACATCTGTGCTCGTGCGTCATTTGTGTATATGTACTGTATCTGCATGGTGGCAGTGTTCTCTGCTGTGATACTGCACATCTCTTCCCTAATTCACATTCAGTGATGTCACATGGGTAGCTTGAAATGTCACATTTGGAGCTTGACATTGGCTATGGTAGAGTATTTAGATCACAGACCTGCAGACGCTACAAATGAGGGCCTTATTTTCCTGGAGAGCCAGTTATACGTCTGCCAACACACTGCTGCTAGTATCGTACCATTTATAAGTGTTGCTTATAGAAGATAAGGGTACAGTTATTTGTGGATTGAATGAATGAGAAAAAACTAACAAATTAAACTTGTGACCTATTGTAACATTAAAAAGCAGATCTAAATATAGGTAAGGAAATAAAGATCCTTTCAGAGTCCCATGGCAAAATGAATACTATCTTCTAACATACTTAAATTCACAACCTTAAATAAACTTTTATTTCATTGTCTTAGTAACTTTTTTATGTATTTAAATTAAATACTCTGTTTGATAGATATCCAGTAAAATGGGCGCCCATTATCATTGTATCATTTGTTCAGCAACAATCACCAGAAGGACAGATATGCTAGGACATGTCAGGCGCCATGTGAACAAAGGAGAGACTAAATCCAGGTATATTGCTGGTGAGTTAAGCAATCTCATTAACATGTTAATAAGTAAATCCTTAAACAGTGGTCTAATTATTATTTTTAGACATCAGACAGATAGAACACTGTGACTTAACCAAATCATTTAGTTAACTGCTAATCCATCCAGTGTTGTTTTCTTTCTGTGAGACTCCCAACAGTATAAACTGGTCTCAGTTTAACAGATGTATTTAATACATGGTAGAAAAAAGCAGCTGATGCCCAGTAAATGTAGTTATCTTAATGAAAGATAATAGGATTTTATTACTCATGGCTCCTGTACCAGTAACTGTGTTATACTTGTTGTTGAAAAACACTGGAAAAAGGAGGCAGAGTGATACATAAAGACTATTTATAGTCCTGAGTGATATCAAGTTATTAGTAGCTTATTAATACTGAGGCTGTTCCTTCTCAAGAATTAAGCCTTTCTGCCCTAATTCATCCATTATGTGTATTGAATACATCTAGAATGGTACTCTGGACCATTCTTTTAAGTATTGAAAAAAGTAGTGAAATAATTATTTAAAGGGCTTAATTTTCTCACAGAACCTGGTTTGAGAAAGGCTAATCTTGTGAGATATGTGACTTGACACTTAGGTGAATACAGAAAGATATGTAACATAAGAGTAGGAAAGATTACTTTTATGTGGCATTGTAGAAAGAGAAATATAGTTTTCATTTAGTTAACATTCTGATTATAATTTGATCAAGAAATCCAAACAAAAATAATCTCAATTATTCCCCTCTACATATTATATCTCTTTTCTTAAATAATTAAAATATATTCACACAAATATATCAATATTTCATTTGAGTTTATAGGAGAATGATTCTAATGTATATTAAAAGTAGAATAATTGTTTTATACATTAGCTTATAGCTGTTGGAATATTTGTGATTTAAAATCACAAAAATATTTAAGTCAAGCATGTTCAGGAAATAGAGTGACTCTTAGTCATCCATGCTAGCTAATGGAATGTAACCACACAGGTTAATTTTCTAACATTTAAACCATAATAAAATATGTGTTTAGCAACCAGCCTCTATAAACACAATATAGCGTTTGATGAATAAAGGTTATTTTAGCATTTGGCATGATCTTAGGGTAATTGTCCATAATTAGGTGTACAGATACATTGATGTGCCAGACAGTTAAGATTTTAAGCTGATAAACTTTAATTCACCAAATACTTAACGAAATGATGCTCTTTTCCGTAGACAGTGCTCTGTAGATCAATTTTCGGTGATTTTTTTCACATCTACTCAATTGATTTCATTAACATGAAACTATTATAAAGGAAGGTTATTTTTTATGTTGTTCTTGATATTTATAATTATTTTCTATTTCACTGGAAATCTTTTCTTTTTCCTTAATTTTAGCTTCTGCTGCTAAACCACCTAAAGAAATTCTGAAAGAGGCAGACACAGATGTACAAGTTTGTCCTAACTATTCTGTACCTCAGAAAACAGATTCTTATTTTAATCCCAAAATGAAACTGAATCGGTAAGATAAATTTTAAAAAGGGTTATAGAATGCTTCAGATGCTTCAATTCATTACAATGTACCTTCTCTTAATCTTTTTGTTCTAATATATTGAAATTTAAAAGTAGGTATGGAATGAAAATCGTTTATTTTAGCATTTTCTCAGAATGATTGTTGTATTTTTCTGCCAAACCAATTTTTTTCTCGGAGTAAAGTAGGTCTAACTTTATATAAAATTAAAGGAACAGGGGCCTGTTGGGCCCCCTGATGGGCCTGTGCCAAGTTTTTTAAATAGAATCATTGTTCATAGTAAATACTTGTTAATAGAATGCAATTTGACTAATAGTTTAATTTCACAGGTTTTTAGTTCTTATAGTATTAAGGAATATGTTTCTCTTTTCAAAGTAGTTTGCACAGTAAATAGGAACACTTTCTCACTGTTCTTAAAATCCACAATGATGAAACCATGGTACAGTAAAATTATTTCAGATTATTATCCTTCTTCTAGGCAGCTGATATTCTGTACACTGGCTGCTCTGGCTAAGGAGCGAAAACCTTTAGAATGTCTAGATGCCTTTGGAGCAACTGGTAAGTGATAAAGCTTTTTTTGGAACCTCACTTTATCAAATCTGTACAGTATCTTTTCTTTCCCTTTATTTTTTCCTTGTTGTTGTTTAGCCACTTTGAGAACTAAGGGTTTGTTTATATCATGTGCACCTCAAGAGGTTTTTTTTCCAGTTTTATTGAGAAGGAATTGGCATACATTACTGTATGGGTGTACAAGTCTAATTAAGATGCGGAGCAGGATGGTTTGGTTTACATATACAATAGGTTCAGCTAATATCCATCATCTCATATAGATAAGTAAGAAGAAAAAAAAAGTTTCTCCTTGTGATGAGAACTCTTAGAATTTATCTTCTTAACTTTCCTCTATACAAGTATTACCTATATTTAATCATCATGTTGTACATTTCATCCCTAGTACTTATTTATCTTATAATTGGAAGTTTGTGCATACTTGCTAGACTTCCTGTACAGTATCTTTTCTTAGGAAATGTATATGGATATCATATCAAACAAAGTATTTTTATATTAAAAAAATGCAAGGCAAATTTTTTATTGTGGAAAATTTTCAAATATATACAAAACTAGAGTATATAATAAGTGAATTCCTTTATATCCATCACTCAGTCTTATATCTGTATTCCTGTGCACTTTCCCTCATAACTCATTGCCCTGTACTCTTCTGTCTCCTTTATTTTGAAGCAAATAACAGATATGTCATTTCATCTGTAAATATTTCCATGGGATCTGTAAAAGATAGTGAAGTGAAAGTCGCTCAGTTATGTCCAACTCTTTGCGACCCCATGGACTGAGTCCATGGAATTCTGTAGGCCAGAATAAGGGAGTGGGTAGCCTTTCCCTTCTCCAGGGGATCTTCCCAACCCAGGGGTAGAACCCAGGTCTCCTGCATTGCGGGCAGATTCTTTACCAGCTGAGCCATAAGGGAAGCCCAAGAATACTGGAGTGGGTAACCTCCCTTCTCCAGCAGATCTTCCCGACCCAGGAATCAAACTGGGGTCTCCTGCACTATAGGTGGATTGTTTACCAACTGAGCCGTGAGGGAAGCTTGTAAAAGATAAGGACTTTTTCAAAATTAAAACCCATATACCATATCACACCTAAAAAATTAAGAATAATTCTTTAATGTCATCAAATGTTTAGATAGACCTAATTATTTCATAATTTTTTAAAAATTTAAGTCAGAATCCAAAGACTATATATTTCAGTTGTTTGATAGATCTCAAGACTCTTTTTAACCTATATTCCTTTTCATCATTTTGTGTGTATGTGTGATAATTATTTGTTGATATAAGAGGTCATTTGTCCTTTAGAGTTTCCCACAGTCTAGATTTTTGCTGATTGTGTCGTCATGGTTCATATAAGATATTCCTCTATTTCTGTAAATTGGTAGTTGTATGTTCAGGTTTGGTCATATTCAGACAGGATTTTTTTTTTTTTTTTTTTTTGCAAGAATACTTGTTTGCAGCAGTCAGTAAGCACTTGGTGTTTGGTTGATGTGTGTGTGTGTGTGTGTTGCAGTAAACATTGCCTACGTATTAGGCAATGAGATATTATGGTGAAATTTTAAAGACTGAGAACATTTTTCCCAAAAGGACATAACAGTATAGAAAAGATTGGAAAATGTAGAAAACTTCTAAAAAGCCGCTTGTACCCTATCCAAGTTTTTCTTCTTAAAAGTTATAGGAGTGTATTCTTGGGAAGTTTGTACCGATAGGATGAAAGCACGACCTAGCTCTGCTTAAATTCCTCACCTCAGAGAGAAGTAGTGGTTGGAAGCATGGACTGTGGAGTCAGACTGACTGCATTCAAACCCCAGCTTTATAACATGCCAGCTGTCTAACCACAGGAAATTATGCTTTAATTTGCTTTATCTATCCAAAAGAAGGTACCTACCTTAAAATAATGTAAAGATTAAGGAAATTAATACATGTAAAGAAATTAGAACAGTATCTGGTATATAGCAAATGCTATAAAAGTATTCAGTATCATCATTGTTGTATTATTACTACTACTACTATCATCATCATTAGTAATGTCTCAGTGTAGAAATGGTAAAAGTGATGAAGTAATGATTCTAAGGTGATCACATCCTCTGAGCCGGTCAAATTTTAAATATGAATCATTTTTTTATTACTCCTTTTCCCACCATTATCCCCACACTCAGCTATGGATCTGTTCTAATTTTTCATTTGTATTGTGACTCATACTCTTTTTCATTCCATATCCACCAATAGAGTGATTTTTAGCAATTATATCTGTCTAATCTGTCTTGCATGCCGTTGCCAAACAGCTTTTGCTCTGAAACACTGAATTGATCATGTTGCTTTTCAGTCAGAAAAGTCATGCATCTTAATTGCCTAGAGTTCAACTTCTCAGATTGCAATTTAATATCCTCCATAATCTGATCACAGTCTACTTTTCCAGATTTATTTCCCACCATTTTCCCTCACACAATCTTCCCCCACCCTTGTGTTTTACATTCAGTAATGTTTATTAAATGTCTATCCCTGGTGGCTTTAGTGGTAAAGAACGCACCTGCCAGTACAAGAGACATAAGAGATGTGGGTTCAATTCCTGGGTCAGGAAGATCCCTTGGAGGAGAGATTTGAACCCACTCCAGTATTCTTGCCTGGAAAATCCCATGGACAGAGGAGCCTAGTGGGCTACAGTCCACAGTCTCATGGAGTCAGACATGACTGAAGTGACTTAGCATGCAGCAGCATACCTACACTGGATACTATATATGTTTCTTAACAGTGGAGTCATTTTATTTTCCTTTTTCCCCCCTCTAGTTTTGTTGAGATATAGTCAACATATATAACACTGTATATGCTTTAGGTATACAACATAATGATTAAGCTATATGCATGTAGTGTAAGACAATCAAAAAAGTTTAAATCCATCTCCTCACATGGTTATAGATTTTTTTCCCCTTTCTGATGAGATCTGCTCGCTTAGTCAGTTTCAAATAAATAGTATTGTGAACTGTAATTTCCCTCCTGTACATTTTATCCCCAGAACATCTTTCTGTTATAACTGCAAGTTTGTCCCCTTTGACTACATTCACTCAGTTCTCCCATGCCTCCAGTCTCCTCCTCTGGCAGCCTCAAATATGATCTCCATTTCTGTGATTTGGGTTTTTTTTTTCAGATTCCATGTTTAATTTAAATCATAAGGTATTTGTCTTTCTCTGACTTATTTCACTTAGTGTAATACTTTCAAGCTCCATCTGTGTTGTCTGAAATGGCAGGATTGCCTTCTGTTTATGGCTGAATAGTTTTCTGTTGGGTGTATATATACCACATGTTCTTTATTCATTCATCCATCAATGGATACTTCAGTTATGTCCATGTCTTGGCTCTTATAAATAATACTGCAATGAATGACTCCTCTTTTTTAACCTGAAACATTAAAATTATTGTTTAGGAAGATCTTTTCTTTTTAATGTGCCTTTGTAAACTTAAATAAAGCTCATAGCAGTCATTTTGCTTGTTTCCCCATCTCTAAAATGTAGATATTAGAACTTGTTTCACAAGCTTATCTTAAGAATAGGAAAATAAATGTAAAGACAATGGCACATAGTAGATGTTAATTTTTTACATTAAGGAGGCACATGTATGCAGATGGTCAGCACTTCCAGTAAATCGGGGCTTTTTTACTCTGTGTTGGCTAGGCTTGTGTCACCATCTTCCATTTTGCAGTGAATGTCCCTTATGACTCAAATCCAACAGGTATAGAAAACCTGTGAGAGCGCCCTCTTGGTCTCAATTCCTCTTGATCATTTGCTTACACATACAAGGTTGTTTTTCATTCACAATGATGCTATCGTGCAGTATTTGAAAAGCATTCGTCCAGGAAAGTTGTTTTCATATTTTCGTGTATTAGAATAAGCTGCAGCAGGACGAATTCCGGCTTCTCAACTTCTTTTTAAGTAGAGAAACCCCACTCTTACTCACACTGTACATTGGATTTCTCTGTAAGATTTTGTTTGAAAAAAAAGTATTCCATTGTAAGAAGAAAGGAAAAAAAAATCCTATTAAGCCCTAAATAAAGAATATACATAGGTATTTTATTTGAACATGGACTACAGAACAGTTTTTTAAGAACTATTAATGGAAATCTGCAGGATACATTTTCTTATGGTAAATCTTCTTAAGAGGCATTTCAGTGAGAAAGTTGAATAAGAATTACTTTTGAAAATACTAAGATTTTGAAACATTTATTTCTGTTATTTAAAAAATTATATTCTTTATTTTTATTATAGTTTTTACTCTTTATAATTTAAAAACCCATTTTTCTTCCAATTTCTCCTAAGGGATAATGGGATTACAATGGGCAAAACATCTTGGAAATGCAGTCAAGGTTACAATTAATGATTTGAATGAAAACTCTGTGACGTTGATTCAGGAGAACTGCCATTTAAACAAATTGAAAGTGGTTGTGGACAGTAAGGAAAAGGAAGAAAGGGAAGATATTCTGGAAGAAGGAGAGGAAAACCTTGGTAATATTAAGGTGACCAAAATGGATGCCAATGTACTAATGCATTTGAGATCTTTTGATTTCATGTAAGTGAAAAATTTTTTCTGTCACTTTCTAAACTGACTTGGATTTGATGAGAGGTGGGGTAGAGAGGGGGCCGTTAAAAATTAAGGTAGTTTGTCATTGTTTATTTATTTAAATTAATACAATATTTTGGCATTGGCTTAAGGAATGCCATGAGAGCACTTTCTAGCATTTGAAGTAAAATGCCTGGGCATGATAACTTTTCTCTAAGCATGTTTTATTTTCACATGTCTAAGATGGAATGTGATCCTTTTATTGCTTACTTTAAAACCATAGTTAATGTTTTTAAAATAGATTTATGAAGTACTTTTGAATCCATGGAACTTTATCATTAGAAATATGGCAATGGTATGATTTTGGATACTAGTATGATTTTAAATATATCCATATTCTTTCTGATTTTAGACACCTAGATCCTTTTGGAACATCTGTGAACTATCTTGATTCGGCATTCAGAAATATAAGAAACCTTGGCATAGTGTCAGTGACTTCTACAGATATCAGTTCTTTATATGCCAAGGCACAACACGTTGCCCGGCGTCACTACGGCTGTAATATTGTCCGAACTGAATATTACAAGGAGCTAGCTGCAAGAATTGTTGTAGCTGCAGTGGCAAGGTACCAAATGGCCAACCTTTGTATGTCTGAGTATATGATAGAAAGAAATAATATTACAAGAAGTGCTTATTTCATTCTTCAAAATATGCACAAAATACAAATTCTGTATTTTGTATATGTGATCTTGATTTTTTTGGAACTCTTATGTTGTATGCTAGAATTTTATTTAAAAGCTTGTGCGTAAAATAGTTTAATCTCCATTTTAAAATGTTATTTAAGTAAAGTAGTAAGAAAGAAAAAATGAAAGTTAACTTCAAATCATTTTGTTTCAACAAACATAGGGTAGATATAGGGTAGTAGCACCACAAAAAGGGAAAGCAAAAATTGATCTTAGATTTAGAAATGATCATTATTTAATGTCCATTTCATCTTATCTTTATTTATATAGTTTGAAAAAAATGATGGCTTATAAATTTGATTCTGTGAAATGATCTCACCTGTAAAACAAAAAGTTCTGTTTCTCATCAGACTTTCTAAACAATTGAAGCAAGGAAGACTTTGAGCACCCATTTTATGCATAAAGTTATGCTAGAGGAATAGTAATATACAATCTCAATGAATATTAAGATTACAGATCCTTAGAGCCGTGCTGTCACCAACGCCAGCACCAGTTTCACAGCATTTAGACTGAAATTCTTACCTCAGCAAAAATACAGATTATTAGACTTCATAGACCTTTAGGATTATTCCTAAATAACTAAAACTTCTGATGTTCACTTGATACATGCCAAGGACCTACTGTACATACTTTAAAATGTTTATAATGTAACAGCAAATTCAAAGCAGTACATACAGACTAAGTTAGTGTACAACTGTAGAGGGAAAACTGAGTACATAAATGGTGTATCAAGTAGAATTTAATACAAAAGTATATAAATGTAATAATGGCAAGGACTTTGCTTATTCATTTTTTACCAGCTGTTCAGCAGCCCTGCATGTATTTAGTACTCAGTAAGCATACATTGTTTGGAAGAAGCTTTTGTAGAGAAAAGTAGGTAAAAAGAAAGAAAGATGGTTGTGATGACGAGAAACAAAGTGACATTAGAAACCAAAGAATATTGAGAAGATATCAGAAAGGAACATGTGTAATTCCTAAAAGCCTGCCAAGTGTCCTGTAATTTCCTGTGTTTCAGTTTGTGTAAAAGTTACAGTATATAGTATATATCTTTTATAGCCACTTTTTTATATATCTTTTAAAACCACTGCTACAAAGAGTTAAATTTTTCTTATTTTCCCATAACCCTTCCATAGTGTATGTACTGTCCAAGTTAATATGGTCAATATAATGCCAAACAAAGTAAAATGATAAGCTCCCAAAACAACTTACAAAATTTTTTTCCAGAGCTGCAGCCCGATGTAACAAAGGCATAGAAGTACTGTTTGCAGTGGCTCTGGAACATTTTGTGTTGGTTGTTGTGAGAGTTTTGAGGGGGCCAACTTCTGCAGATGAAACAGCCAAGAAGATTCAGTACCTAATCCATTGTCAGTGGTGTGAAGAGAGAATTTTTCAGAAGGATGGTAATATGGTAGAAGGTAAATGCAAGTTTCTTCTGACTGAATATTGTGTTGAATTTGTGTGTAAGCCTCCAATGAATAAGCCTTTATCACATCCCTAATTTATACATATTGTTGTCCTTTGATTTTAAAGATTACAGTGCTAACTTTATTTCCTATACTGGATTTCCTTTCATCAACAGACAAGACATTCGTGTGAGTTCATTAAAGTCATTTACTCATTATAATTTATGCTCTCTAGCCATGCCTTCTGTTGAAACGTCTAGAAATAACTTAGTTTCCACTGTCACTAATTTTAGGAACATTAAGTCAGATTACTTCTTTGTTTGGGATGTTTCAAATCATTAATTTTATAAAAATAATGGTCATGTTTCTGACTGAATATAAAAGCCATCAGTTGTAAAACTCATCCAGTAAATATTTATTGAGCCTCTACTATATGCCAGGCCTGGGGACTCAGAGGAAAAAGATGTGGCATGTGCCCTCATCAAGCTGTTTCTAATTTGCTTTTCTGGGACATGGAAGCAGTTGCCCGTTGTTTTCTGTTAGCTTCTTAACATTTTTGAAATGTGGATTTTTAGGAACTCTTTATATAGTAGAATTTAACCCTCGTGGTATGATACAATAGTTGCAGATATTTTTTCTCATTTTGTCACTTGTGTTTGCATCTTTTTTTATTTTTTCATGCAGACATTTTTTATTGTTTCTGTTGTAAAATTAATCAGACGCTTAATGTACTCTGTATTTTGTCTGTAGTTGGAAAAAGCTTTCCAATCCTAAATTATTCAGAGGTTATGTTTTATTGACTAGGTCACCTCTTGTCCACTTATTTGAGAATACCATGTTTATCTTATACTAAAATTCCACATGGATTTGAATTTCTTTTTGGATTTTCTGTTCTGTTCCAGTGGTTGGAAGTTCATGCATTCATTCACTTCTACTCATTTTAGTGTTTTTAATATCTGTTAAGGCAGTCACTTCTCAGAGCTCTATTTTTAGAGTGTTCTGACACTGGATCCTTTTTTTGCTTAATGCAAGATAAATAAATAAACCAGTTGGTAGTTTATCTTGACCACATTGAATTAAGGAGGAGATGTGGTTTTGAACCCACCATGCTCTTCTTCTGTCCGAGTACTTCTGCTAGTGTTAACTGATAGTAGGAATGGAGGGCATGCCGTTATATTCCTTTGTTTGAGTTCTCTCTGGTGCTTTCAGATTTGTGCATGAAGCTGGGATACCTATCACTTATCAGTCAAAGTACCAATCAGCACTTTGACTGTATCATTACAGTGCCTTTTGGCTTCTATTATTTCTGATTAAAAGTTAGTTGTATTGTTGTTCCCTTGTACTTGATACTTAGTGTTTCAAGATTCTTTTTGCAGCTTTCAGCAGTTTGGTTATAATATGTCTCAGTGAGTCTCTTTGTGTTCATCCTCCTTGGAATTCAGAGCTTCTTAGGGCCAGAGGTAATTGTTTTTTTTTTTAATCAAATTTGGGGCACTATTTTGCTTCTCCAACCTAAATCTTTATCACTTCAAACTGGATACAGATATCTTCTGTAACCTGCTAATCATGGATTAAAGGAGTCATGTAATCAGCCTTTTCAAGTACAGTTTTCTAACCAATCCCTTTAACAGTTGTCCTAGAGCTACTCTAGTAGCATTCATCTTTGCTTTTTAGCTTCATATAGCCCCTAGGCTATTTCTACCTTTAATAGCTATTCCCTCCAGAATGGTTTTCTTCCAGTAGTACTCTCTCTCAGCTTATAAGCTTTTAGCAGTACTGAATGATTGGGACGTATGATGACTTATCTTATTTTCTAGCAGTATTTAGGAATTATTCACAAAAATATATTTTTCTGTCATTTCTAAAGATTTGGAATAAGAGAAGCCAACTCTAAATGCCCAGGCCACCATCCTAATCTTGGTTTAAATGCAACAGAGTCAGAAAGGTTATAGAATCCACTTGGCTTTTTAAAATATAAATTTCATAAATATCTTTGATGAAACTTGGGAGAGTTTTGGTCCTCCTAGATAAATGGTATAGTGCCCTGTGGTTTCTTTTCTATTTTTTCCTAATTTAATTTTCTTTTATGTAAGAAATAATACACATCTTCAGTGTTTAAAAGGATATCACTAATGTGAGTTTCACGTCAATTGAAAAAAAAAAAAAACCTCAGTGTTTCTTTTTACCTCGTACCCCAGTGTTACTGATGGTATTTCTACCTTTAAAATTATGAACCAATTCTTACATGGAGATTTTTATCCTTTCATTTCTCACCATGAATGTTTTACAATATCAGTGAGTAACTAAACTCAAATACACTCTGCTCAAATTTGATCCTGAATCTGTAGAAACTTAACATCTTTCCTTCTCCTTCAGGAGTCCTTCATGTTGCTTTAATGCTGATACTACATGGTTGTTTTTTTTTAATTGTTTTAAAAATTGAAGAATATTTGATTAACACTGTTGTGTTAATTTCTGTTGTACAGCAAAGTGGCTCAGTTATACATGTATATACACCCTTTTTCATATTCTTTTCCATTGTGGTTTATCCCGGGAGACTTGATATAGTTCCTTGTGCTAAACAGTAGGACCTTGTTTTCTATCCATTCTAAATGTAATAGTTTACATCTACTAACCCAAACTTCCAGTTCATCCCTTTCCTGCCACAAGCCTCAATGTCTGAGTCTGTTTCTGTTTTGTAGATAGGTTCATTTGTGCCATATTTTAGATTCCACATATAACTGGTATTATATGGAATTTGTCACTAGAGTGTTTTTTTAATCAAACATTTTAAAGGATTTTTTACTTAATAAATTACTATTAAGTAATATGAATTGTTTTCTCATTGTTTGTAATCATATAGGACTTACAGAGTATAAATGAGTGTTTCTTTCCAAAAAGTCAGATCACTTAGAATTTTTTGTTTATCAATATGTAGTATATAATTTAAAAAATCAAATAGTTCTGCATCTTATTAATAAAGTAATGATATCTGCCCCACTCCCTAAAGTAACCAGCTATTAATAAAAATCTTACAGCTGTTTCTTCTAATGTTTAAAGTCTCTAATGTTTGATATCTTCCTTATTTCTAAGTTATATTGCCTATATCTTCCTTTCATGAAGACAACTATTCAGCATCTCAGACCAGCTCAGTCACATGCATGTACTTCTCCTCTCCAGTGTTGGCTTAATCAATATTCTGTGTTCATATTTTTATAAATATAAAAACTTTGTTTACAAGTTGTATTAGTTATCTATCTGTGTGTAACAAATTACCTCAAAACTTAGTGGTTTAAAACAGTGTTTATTTTCTCAGTTTCTCTTGAGTCAAGAATCTGGGCATAGCTCAGCTGGGTCCACTAGCTAAGGGTTGCCCACAAGGCTGCCGTCAAGGTGTTGGCTGGGGCTGCAGTCATCAAGGCCTGACTGGGCAAGGACCTGTTTACAAGCTCATTCACATGGTTATGAGCTGGATGTAGGTTGTTAGACTGAAGACCTGAGCACTTGTTGGCTGCTAAGAGGTGTTCTCAGTTCATTGTCAAGTAGTCTTCTTCACAGAATAGCAACTCACTTCATCAGAAAGAACCAAAGAGAGAAAGGGAGAGAGAAAGAGAGAATATTGCTGTATTCTAGTCACTAGATATGAGTCTCCAGATCCAGTGATCTCGCATTCAAGGGGTGGAGATTATAGAAGGGTATGAATACCAGGATACAGGGATCATTGCTGCCTTTCTTAGAAGGCTGCTCCACAGAGATGAACCAGTTACAGTGCTGTAATAACTTTTTTATACACTTGTTCAATTACTCAAATTAATCATTACTATATATTTGTCACCTTTTGGGTGTGTATATCCTTTTCACAATCCATAATACAGTTTCAGTGCTTCTGTGATTTTGGTTAAAAACAACCTTTGGGTTTCATTTAATTCCTCTGGAGACAGTCCTCTTCTTCTAGTTTGGGTTGTTTGTTTCTAAGTCTGCCAAAAGCTGTTGCCCTAGGTCTCCCTTTTAGACTTATAATGGAAATTTTCTTTGGCTTTCTCCTTGTGATGTACTTCCTATATCTTAAATCTTACGTATTTTTCACCTTTCCTTCTTTACTTTCTCCTTTTGAAGCTACACTTTTTCCCTTAGAAGGATTTCCTTAGAAGGATTGCAGGGGCAAATATAGAAGTCTAGGTTAGAAGTTGTTTTTCCTCAGAATGTTTAAGATGTTATTCCTTTGTCTTTTAGCCTTCAATATTGACAAGTTTGCTGTTGTTCTTAGGAATACTCCTTTGTGTTTTTTTCTCTGAGTGCTCTTGAAATCTCTCTTCTTAACCCACTATTCTAAAATAACTTCAGGATGTTTGTGAATTCA
Organism: Capra hircus; assembly: GCF_001704415.2. Classification (NCBI taxonomy): domain Eukaryota; kingdom Metazoa; phylum Chordata; class Mammalia; order Artiodactyla; family Bovidae; genus Capra; species Capra hircus. The sequence goes on along the minus strand of NC_030823.1, from coordinate 64,757,029 downwards.
TCTTTTTTAATTCATTGTGCTGCAGTCTATGAGCCGTTAAACTTGAGTTCTTCAGTTCTGATAATTTTTTTTCTATTTTCTCTTTGATAATTTTTTTCTCTCAAATTATTTATTCTGTCTTCCCAGAACTCATTTTAGTTATATGATGGATCTTCTTGATTAATCCTCTAATTTTTTTACATCTCTATTTATTTCTTAGCATTTAGTTCTTCTTTATAAATTTCCTTATTTTCCAACTTTCCTGCTTAAATTTGTCATACTTTGCTCATTTTCAAGAGTTATTTCATACTTTCATTGGTCTCTTTTTAATAGTATCCTATTCTTGTCTCAGAGATGTGAAATCTAATCTTACCTCTATGATACTATTGATTATAGTTGGGTATATTTCATATTTAGGGGAGGATAGGTTTTTCATTTTGCTTATTTTTGTATTGTTGCTATTATTTTGTTGTTTTATTCTTTCCTATTTCTGGTTTGCAATTCTGTTCTTGTCATAGTGTATCTCAAATGTCTAGTTATGTTGAAGTTCTTGGGGCAGGGCTTATAAACTGATAAGATTTTACTGTAATGAGAAGGCAGTCTGCCTTTTCACTACAAGAACTCCCAAAAGACAGTCAGCCAATCTGAGTGTGTGTTTTTTCTCCTGGATTGGTAAGTACTTAGGCAGAGGAACTTTGCAGACTTTTATCAGCTTTCTAGGAACCATGTTGGGGAAGGAGACTGGAAGGTCTTAGCATTTGTACAGATTTTTACTTCAGTTCAGTTCAGTTGCTCAGTCGTGTCTGACTCTTTGCGAAACCCATGAATCACAGCACGCCAGGCCTCCCTGTCCATCACCAACTTCTGGAGTTCAATCAGACTCACGTCCATCGAGTCAGTGATGCCATCCAGCCATCTCATCCTCTGTTGTCCCCTTCTTCTCCTGCCCCCAATCCCTCCCAGCATCAAAGTCTTTTCCAATGAGTCAACTCTTTGCATGAGGTGGCCAAAGTATTGGAGTTTCAGCTTTAGCATCAGTCCTTCCAAAGAAATCCCAGGGTTGATCTTCTTCAGAATGGACTGGTTGGATCTCCTTGCAGTCCAAGGGACTCTCAAGAGTCTTCTCCAACACCACAGTTCAAAAGCATCAATTCTTCGGCGCTCAGCCTTCTTCACAGTCCAACTCTCACATCCATACATGACTACCGGAAAAACCATAGCCTTGACTAGACGGACCTTAGTCGCAAAGTAATGTCTCTGCTTTTGAATATGCTATCTAGGTTGGTCATAACTTTTCTTCCAAGGAGTAAGCGTCTTGATTTCATGGCTGCAATCATCATCTGCAGTGATTTTGGAGCCCCAAAAAATAAAGTCTGACACTGTTTCCACTGTTTCCCCATCTGTTTCCCATGAAGTGATGGGACCAGATGCCATGATCTTTGTTTTCTGAATGTTAAGCTTTAAGCCAACTTTTTCACTCTTCTCTTTCACTTTCATCAAGAGGCTTTTTAGTTCCTCTTCACTTTCTGCCATAAGGGTGGTGTCATCTGCATATCGGAGGTGATTGATATTTCTCCTGGCAATCTTGATTCCAGCTTGTGTTTCTTCCAGTCCAGCATTTCTCATGATGTACTCTGCATAGAAGTTAAATAAGCAGGGTGACAATATACAGCCTTGACACACTCCTTTTCCTATTTGGAACCAGTCTGTTGTTCCATGTCCAGTTCTAACTGTTCTTTTCATATATCTCCTCACTCTTAACTGTCACTAATGCCCCTGATTCCAGATCCTCTGTGGTTCAGCCTCACCCAAGATTAACTTCCTCTTTTGGATGGAGAAGACACAGAAGCCTGTTGATCTTAGAGAAGATCTACAAGTCTTGAAATTTTAAAATGAAGTCTTTTTTTCCCACATTACCACCCTATTTCCATCTTCAGAGACAATCAGTACTTTCAATTCTCAAGCCTTTTCAGGTCCCACAATGCCAGTGGGCTTGCTGTTTATTGGTAGCCTGTCTACCCATTTCAGGCTCGGGCTTTAGCTTTCTCTGACCTGCTAAATCAGTTAACCCCTTGTATATCTGCTTCTCACTTCTAAAATTTTATTGACATTTCTCATCATCTTATCTCTTCTCACATTTTATTTATCTTTGGGGTTTGAATTTTATTCCTTTGTTCTCATCTTAATAATGCTTTAAGAAACAGAAGAGATTAAAGTATGTGTTCAGTCCATTTCATTTAAAGTCTCTAAATAGTTTGAATTCCTCATCTGGAATTACCTTCATGGCCTATTTACCAATGATATAGAAATAGTAGTTCTTTCTTTCTTGACACCTTCATTTTTTTCTACTTCGTAACTTGAAATGATAACCCTGATCCTTGAAGATGCTGATGCTCATCAGGCACTAAGAAATCCTAGGCAAGGGTCTTCAAAAAAGACATAGGTTTATATGACGGGATCATTTTGCAAAATACATCAGGAAACAAACTGACAAATATTTGTGTGCTGCCTGCGGTAAGTTGGTATAACTGACAACCATAAATGTGAATCACCCTACTTTGGGTAATTCTGCCTTGTAGTACATGTAATTTAATTATTTAATGGTTTCAGGGAAGATGTCTTGAATATATTCCTGTAGCATTTGAGCAGCATCATTCTCAACAAAGCTAAGGTCAGTGATAACCACACTTTTTAAGGCTGAAAAGTAGACCTAGGAACAAACAATGAAGGCGGCCATTAAGTATATATACAACTGTGAATTATGCCACTTAATTGCATTGAATGAGAGTGGTATCAGATAGCAAGAGGCTATAGACCCATGCCCCTACTGCCATAATCCTGGGTTCTGGATATATCTAGGACCCATTGATCAGATCAGGCCATTCGGAGAAAGTGAATGATCAACCCAGAAATGGACTGGGGGAACTCAGTTGGAGAGAATCTGATTTAAAATGACTATTCTGAGTCTTAAGTGAAGAGGAAAGTCCATGGTAGAATATCATGCCATTTTGGAAACTAAGACTAGGTCTTGTATCTCCCCAGTCATCTTCTGATTACATCAGGGCCCTCATTGCTCTTTAAACTGAATTAGTTTCTTCTAGCCTACATGTCTGGGACTGAATATGCATCAAGCCTAGGGAATAGAGTAATTCATTTTCTCTTCCCAATTACAGAAGAGTTAACTTAAGGGAAATGTCGTTATTTTGATGGATGTTGGTTATATGGGTATGTACATTTGTTAAAGCTCATCAACCTTTTCACATAAAACATATACATTTTACTGCATGTAAATTATACCCTAATCAGTTGATTTTAAAATATGGATAGCTTGTGGAATTTATAAGACTCCTGCTGAAATTATTTCAGGTAGTATAGTGACTAAAAACTATGCCTCTAATTTTGACATGGATTTCTGTATCTTTCTTAAGCTTTAATCATCTAATCTACATAACTGAGATCTTAATACCTGCTTCAGAGAGTTTTAAGGATTAAATTTTTTAATGCATATAAATGCACAATACCTGGCACATAGTAGATCCTCAGTGTTGTAGCTGCAAACTATTACTTATATAACAATTACTACTGTTTACATTGTCATTTCTCCTTTGATTTCTTTTTATTACCTTTTCACAGAAAACCCATATAGACAGCTACCCTGTAATTGTCATGGAAGCATGCCTGGAAAGACAGCAATAGAACTTGGACCTCTATGGTATGTGCCTAAGCATAGTAATGTATTCAGAGTTTATGCATGTATTGACCTGGTTGCTGACTTTTGATTACTGTGGTAGAAGACAAATTTAGGTTCAATAAATATAGGTAAATATAATTCTTTTCCCCTATGAACCTGAGTGAGTGAGTGAAGTTGCTCAGTTGTGTCCGACTCTTTGCAACCCCATGGACAACAAGCTCCTCTGTCCGTGGGATTTTCTAGGCAAGAGTACTGACTGGAGTGGGTTGCCATTTCCTTCTCCAATTTCTTTTCACATTTTTCTATACCATTATTCTTCCAAGTTTGTCAGAGTTAAGATGAAGTTGGATCAAAGAAAAGCCAAGCTGATCTGCAAACTAAATAACTCATTCCTGCGTAGTAAGGATGAGGCTTGTTTTAGCTGATAATTATAGAACTAGGGTATGATTTTAAAGTGATCACTATAACTTTTTATAGACCAGTCAACTAATGTAAAAGTTCTTTGTGGAATTAATTTTAAGGAAGAAGGGCATGTTAAAGTAAATGTCTGCATTTGTATTAGGTAAAGCTATGTGACACAGCTGCAAACATTTAATGTATGTGTGTGCTTTTTGCATCCTTGGTAACTAGTTATGGTGTTTTTCATGTTTGAAAGTTGAATTGCTTTTACTCACAATCCTTCCCATAAGCTGTTTGTTAATAGAGATTCTTGGAGAAATTTGAGATTGCTAATAGCATTGTAATAAGAATCATTGCAAACTTCAGCCTCATTACTTTATAAGGCCAAGGTTTAGTCATTGCAAGCTGGTTTTAGAAAAGGCAGAGGAACCAGAGATCAAATTGCCAACATCCGCTGGATCATGGAAAAAGCAAGAGAGTTCCAGAAAAACATCTACTTCTGCTTTATTGACTATGCCAAAGCCTTTGACTGTGTGGATCACAATAAACTGTGGAAAATTCTGAAAGAGATGGGAATACCAGACCACCTGACCTGCCTCTTGAGAAATCTGTATGCAGGCCAGGAAGCAACAGTTAGAACTGGACATGGAACAACAGACTGGTTCCAAATAGGAAAAGGAGTACGTCAAGGCTGTATATTGTCACCCTGCTTATTTAACTTATATGCAGAGTACATCATGGGAAATGCTGGACTGGAAGAAGTACAAGCTGGAATCGAGATTGCCGGGAGAAATATCAATCACCTCAGATATGCAGATGACACCACCCTTATGGCAGAAAGTGAAGAGGAACTAAAAAGCCTCTTGATGAAAGAGGAGAGTGAAAAAGTTTAAAGTTCAACATTCAGAAAAGGAAGATCATGGCATCTGGTCCCATCACTTCATGGGAAATAGATGGGGAAACAGTGGAAACAGTGTCAGACTTTATTTTTTTTTGGCTCCAAAATCACTGCAAACAGTGACTGTAGCCATGAAATTAAAAGACGCTTACTCCTTGGAAGAAAAGTTACGACCAACCTAGATAGCATATTCAAAAGCAGAGACATTACTTTGCCGACTAAGGTCCGTCTAGTCAAGGCTATGGCTTTTCCGGTAGTCGTGTATGGATGTGAGAGTTGGACTGTGAAGAAGGCTGAGCGCCGAAGAATTGATGCTTTTGAACTGTGGCGTTGGAGAAGACTCTTGAGAGTCCCTTGGACTGCAAGGAGATCCAACCAGTCCATTCTGGAGGAGATCAACCCTGGGATTTCTTTGGAAGGACTGATGCTAAAGCTGAAACTCCAGTACTTTGGCCACCTTATGCAAAGAGTTGACTCACTGGAAAAGACTTTGATGCTGGGATGGATCTGGGGCAGGAGAAGGGGACAACAGAGGATGAGATGGCTGGATGGCATCACTGACTCGATGGACGGGAGTCTGATTGAACTCCGGGAGATGGTGATGGACAGGGAGGCCTGGCGTGCTGCGATTCATGGAGTCGCAAAGAGTCAGACACAACTGAACAACTGAAGTCTAAAAATTAACTTAATGGTAAACATATTTGTGCTGATGCCCATTATTTTATTTTCAAGTAAATACTTTTAGATTAAGAAATGACCTGGACAGCCTTGTCTTCTAGAACTCTCAGTCACCTGCAGTATATTGACCCTACTCACTCTTGGAACTGGAGAAGTTCAGAGTAACAGGCTGCTAGATCCAGAAAGATCTCCTAGCCCAACTCTTCCCTCATTTTACCAAATGAAAAAATGATGGCACAGAGTATTTAAGTGTTGGATAAAACTGATCCCTCAGGATTTAATTAGTTGCACACACAGAGCCAGAATTTTTTTTTTTGACCTCCAAGACTGAACAGTAACTTAAGGTTTTCTCACTTAAAGCCATTGTTCATGTCTTTACACTCGTCCAGTCTCTTCTCCCTTCCCTTCCTCTAGTTCAAATTCTGCATCCTTTTTGAAGTGTCACTCCTTAGTGCTTAAATCCAAAATAATCTTTGAGTTGTCTTTTAGTAAATCTTACATTGGTCACTCGTTTGACACTTAAAATCACATATCATTTCATATATATTTGCTAACCCTAGTAATAGCTACTATTTCTTGAGGATATACCTTGTATTAGGGATTGTAGGTGTATTATCTCATTTAATTCCCCTAAGTCTGTGAGAAGTTTTATTTTCCGTATTATGATAAGGAATGTGAGACTCAAAACAATAGTTACTCAAGATTACGTAGCTAATAAGTGGTGGAAAGGCTTGTCTGACCTGGAATTCATATTCTGTCCGTTATACTTGTGATTCTCAAATTAAATGGGAAACATATCAGACTGAGCCCTGGGCTACTTTTTAACTACATCACCACCAGCACATGTAATTCTTATGGATGTCACCCTGCCCCGCCATATATGCCCTGGAACTAAGGGTTACTGTTACTGATAGGAATATGCATTGTGAAAACCTCTGCATTACTGTGTGTCCCAGTCTAGATGCTGTCTACATTTATAGGCTTTCATAGGGTAAACAGTCAGTTTTATACTTCGCTGTATCTTACGCCTCTATGTCCAACAGGACATACACCTTATGAGGGCTCTGTAAGTTGACCTACTGTGAATAAAATTTCCTTTACTAATCCCACTAGCTTAGAGAATTGACATGATAAAGTGGGCAAATTATCTTAGTCGTTGTTTAATTATGAAGACTTTATTAAAGAAAACACTTCTTGAATCTAATTCTATATTCTTTTTTCAGGTCAAGTTCCCTTTTCAATACTGGATTCCTCAAAAGAATGCTGTCTGAATCTCTTCACCATGGCTTAGATGACATTCAGACCCTAATAAAGACACTCATCTTTGAGTCAGAGTGTACTCCTCAAAGTCAGTTTTCAGTTCATGCACCTTCAAATCTCAACAAGCAAGGTGACTTAACACTAATTTACTAGGTTACAAACTGTTTATCAAAAATACTCCATCTTTAATGTTATAATTAAAAGCAATATAAGTAGTACGCTTTAAGTAAATTCTCTGTAATGAGTCCCAATTAGCTTTTTTTTTTAATTGCGTTTTCTTCAAGTTTATATTAGGGGCCTGAAAGGAATGATGGTTTTGTTTTATAGATGTATTTTTTAAACTTTAGTAGATTGAAAGAACTAAAAGTCTCTGATGCTGGGAGGGATTGGGGGCAGGAGAAGGGGACGACCCAGGATGAGATGGCTGGATGGCATCACGGACTCGATGGACGTGATTCTGAGTGGACTCCGGGAGATGGTTATGAACAGGGAGGCCTGGCGTGCTGCGATTCATGGGATCGCAAAGAGTCGGACACGACTGAGCAACTGAACTGAAAAGTCTATTCTGATTTTATTACCCTGTATCTGCTTTCTGGAAAGAGAAACTTTAGGTCATTCTAACAGTGTGGCCAAAAATTTTGTAATATCCATCAAGACATGGAAGCTAAGTTTACACTTACCACTCAGGAAAGTTAAGTTTTTTCTCCTTTGTTTTCTCTTTAGTATAAATAGGCTTTTGTAGTTTTACCTGGCTATTGATAGAAGGGTGGGCCTGTTAGGTATCTTAGAGGGTCAAAAAATGAATTCTTGGAATTTGTTTTGGTCACAGAATCTCATATATTCATAGAAGCAGTGCATAGATTTAGTAAACTTTTATGTAAACTTCAAATTGTTGCTTAATATCATCCTGTAAACTATTTTGCTTCCATTTGTTCTAACTTTAGAAGAATGCGGTGTATTTATTAAAACTACAGATGATACCACAACGGACAGTCACAGCGCACAAGGTACATGTGTGTGTGTATGAACACATCTGTGTAACAGCACGCAGCAGCAGGGTAACTGAAAGAGAAGAGGTTGCTTTGGTAGCCTACTTCAAATTCATTTTCATCTTATTATATCAGCAACCAAATTACGAGTAGACCTTGTTTATCTGGTATTTGCATAGTTCAAAACTTCTGTTAATGTGTACTTTGTTCACATCTCTGGTATATGGTGACCCCCTTGTAAGAGCTATACAAGATGTTAAAAGAAATGTCATTGATTAACCAGAAGACCCTATACTCTGGCCATAAGAATTTTATTACATAGCCTTTCTTATAATTTGAGGTGTGTACATACTTTAAAATATACTTGTATTAGGCATTATAAATTCATATCAAAGGATTTTAAGATTTGTAATGGCGATGCTTAATGTCTAAGGTTTTTAGAAGGCAATGTTAGATTCTAAATCTGTTTTGTATACAGGCAAAAACAGTGTTGAGATTGAAAGAACCAAGGACTATAATTACAAGCTGTAATTTTGTATTAGTTGCTCAACATTTTAGTGTTGATTTTCAAAGAGAAGAAAATTTCAACTCCTGCTAATAGCTTATGGTTTAATAACTACATACTGTTCCCAACAGTCATGTTCATTTAGCATCTTCAACTAATTTGTTAGGATTCAAATCACTTAAAAATGATTTATTCTCCTTAATTTCTCTGTTGGAGGGAAGAGAAAGGCATTCCAGTATACTGTAAAATACATTAAATTTAAGAGTATCATTCTACTTCTTTGTGTCATTTGTTATATAACCTCAGCCAGGTCCCCCGCCTTTAAGAGTTGTCATAAAACCTTTTTAGAATAAGGTAAAAACATAAGTTTTTAAGATATTGAAAATCTCTGAGCCTTTCTCATGTATAAATTAAGGTAATTAGACTAATCTCTCAGGATTCTTTTATAGCTCTAAAATTATGATTGTTCTAAACTAGTATAACAACATATAAAATCTACATGACAGAAAATATCAGGCAAAAGAAATCTATGGACTGCTGATGATAGTAATTGGAAGGTATTAGATTTTTAGTCTCAGCCTTTCCTAACTCTTGGGGTATATATGCCTTCTTAGATTTAATGTGACAGTATAATCAGGTTTTAATTATCTGATTTAATGGGGAAGCCATGAGTCAATACTTCAAAATATTTATCTTTGAATGCAGTTTATCATTCATTTTCATGCATCAAATTTGTCTTTTGAACACTTTTGCTTAAATGAATGTTCATGAAAATTTTAAATTTGGCCATAGTAACATTCATATAGAAATATAGAGTTGAACATTCAGAAAAAAATCTCCATATGGTAACTTGGATATCTCAGTTGTCTTCCTTTTGTGATTTTTGAAGGGAAACATTGCTAGAAACTTACTTGCTAGCTTCCTTTCACTGAAAATGTAAAGGCTAAGTACTGCGATAAAAAGTAGGCAATGAGATCATACAGTGTACTCATAAATTCCTGTATGCAAGCCCCTGAGACTGACTTTGTGTTCGTTTTGTGTTCAATGAAGACTACTGTATATCACACACAGTTAACTCTTGAACAGCCCTGGGATTAATCCATGTGTAACTTAAAGTCAGTCCTTCATCCACAGATTCAACAAACTGAACCATGTGTTACTGTAGTTTCTCCCTGTTGAAAAATATCCATGTTGAAGTAGACCCACACAATTCAAAACTGCATTGTTCACAAGGGCCAGTTCTACTGGTGTTCAGTAGAGAATACAAGTATAGAAATAAAGGACCTTATTCTCCAGGAACTTAGAATATAATTTCGGAAGGATTTATACACATTATTAAAGACCTAAATACATGAAACAAGAAAACATATAATAACAGAACTTAATCAAACTCAGAGTAGTGTTGAGAGCAGTGAAATCTGTGGAATGACTGGCCCAGATTTCAAAAATGGCTTTCTACAGAAGATGGAGGTAGGCTTGAGGCTTAAAACTGAAGAAGGTAGAAAAGTTCTGATTCAGCAAACAGTTAAACAGTAAAATTACATGAGTAATGGATAGTGAAAATATAAAGAATAAATATTACAATAAAAGCTATGTTGTTGTAAGAATTAAGATTGGATAGATAGGTCAAAATGTTGTGTCAAAGGATTTAGACTTGAAGATAGTATGTAGTTATTAAAGTATCTGGCTTGTAATTTTTAAGAGAATGCTAACTTTCTGTGTTTATATCTGTACATTTCAGGAAAGAGAAAAAGTAATGAAACAACTGCAAATTTAGTCAAGAGGCAAAAGACTGATGTCAATACTGAACATCCTCCCTTTTATTACAACATCCACAGACACAGCATTAAAGGAATGAATATGCCAAAGTAAGACAGACCGTGAATGACAAACTGTATATATTTAGTATTTTTATGACATTATGATTTAAAACAAGAACCTCATTTTTTTTGCCTTTCCTTGTTGCAGGTTAAAAAAGTTTTTGTGCTATCTTTCTCAAGCAGGCTTTCGAGTAAGCCGAACTCACTTTGATCCAATGGGAGTTCGTACAGATGCACCTCTAATGCAGTTTAAATCCATCCTTTTGAAGTACAGCACCCCTACTTACACTGGAGGACAGTCAGAGGGCCATGTCCAACCAGCATCTGAAGATACAGTAGCTGACAGGGTTGAAATGTCAGTGAATGACAAAGCAGAAGCAGGTGGTTGCAGAAGATGGTAATGTAAAGGAAAGTTTCTCAGATGTCTGTGTTGGTGACCTAATAGTTCTCTAAAACAACTGTAGTGCTTTTTCTATTCTTTCAATTCAGTTGTGTTTAAAAAAAAAAAAAAACAGTGCTCTTTTCATTCAGAAAATTAGCAGTTTCTAATTTAGCTGGTTTGGGAGCTATGCTTTCCAAGTTTTTCTTATTTTAAAGAAAACTTAAAATTTTAATGAAAACATTTCATATGAAGCCAAGTTTGTGACTGAGATCACCCTACTGTTAAATAACTCAGAAAATGTTCACATGCAGAGTGTATGGAATTTTATGTTATGAAAATAACACATTACTTAATCTCAGCTCTACTTAAAGTGATTCACGATGTTTATCTTTTCTGTTTTGTAATGTGTAAGATGAATCCAAAATCCTTTTATTAAAGTGACCCTAAATAGGAATAGTGTCCTTTCTGATTACAAATGTTATTATTTCACAAATACAGGCTAAAATATATTCCCAAGTTCAAGAAATCTTATTTCTCCAACTAAATACTTATCAGAGAGAGAAATACATTTTCTTATAAGTTTAAAGTCTGATGATTACACTTTAGAGTAAGATTTTGTTAAAATAAATTGAGACTACTGTTCTAATGTAATTGTTTACAAGCATGAAATTCTGAGGAGAGATTTCGTTATGAATTAAACAAACTGGGTGATCTCAAGTGCCTCAGTTAATGCACGTACAGTATTCATTCGCTTGGTTATGCTACCTCTCAGGGGTAAAACTTGTCACCTTATGAATTTATGAAGTGAGGATTTTCTTGCTTTTGGGGGTGGGTTTTTTTGTTTGTTTTGCTTGTTTTTTTGGTTTGTGTATGTGCTAATTTTTTGTACAAGTAGCCCAGGCTAACATGACTATGGAAATTAGTTGGAAAAAAATATCTTGTTTCCATTAATAAATATGGTTGGTTCTTGCTTCATCTGAATATAAGTTTGTGTGAAAAGGTATACCAAAAATTTAGATTTTTGTCCCAAGGATTTAATACACCTTTACCTAAGTGTTTCTTAGAAAAACTAACTTTTTTACAAGTATTAAGCTTGGGAAATGGAGGAAGAGAAATGACTGAAAGGTTTAAGTATATCATGTAAAAAAACCACTCCCATGACACAGAAATTCAGGGAGTTGGGGTTGCATCAACATAAGAGTATTAATTTAGAAGAAATATAAGAAAAACTCTTCATGTTATTACAGCATAATCTTAGAAGGATGCTTTTTCTTGTCTCCAATTAATGGAATTTTAGTAAAATAAAGGAATAGATAAAGTACATGTTAGTTTCTATGACCATTAAAAGAAAACCTTTATTATTCTTGCCAGTTAATTCACAAACACGAAAAGAAATAAAAGTTGTTATTTTTTTGTATAGTTAAGAAAAGTTTCTGTAAATCCATGAGACAAAATCAGCATTTGGACTATCTGATTATTTTAAATCTATGTGTATGGGGAGAGGAAATAAGGTGAAGGAATAGGAGGATATAGAACCTATCTCCCCCTACTAACATATGAAAAATACATCTACATGTGGAACAATTTTCACTGAAAACAAACTGGAACCTGTCAGATGTACAACCAAGGCTGTATAAAAGATCCACACAGAAACAGGTAAGGAAAAACAAGCAATCAGGTAGGGACCTGTGACCCTGGGAGGGAGCTTGGAGGAAAAGGGAGATTACCCTCCCTGGAGGGCAAGTGGTTCAAGCCACACATTGGGTGCCTCAGCCTGGGGTCCAACAAAGGGAAGATGAGGCCCTTGGCTGGTTGGAGGGCCAATGAGAACAACAGGGGGGCTCTGAGAAGGCTATATTCTACTCATGAGGAGCCCCTGGATACTCACGTGGCCCCAAAGCTGGGTGGAAAGGGCAATTGAAATGGAAACCTCACAGACTGCCGACATTCCCCATGACCACTCTTGTATGCCCGCCACTGCCCCCAGCCTGCGCTGAGCAGATGCTCCAGCACTGCGGGCCTTGCGCTGCGTATTCACCATGAAGCAAGGGTTGCCACAACCGTGGAAAAGCTCAGCTGGCTATGAGATGCTAAAGGCAGCTCAAACCCTACGTGCTGTCTTAGCAAGGTGAGGAGCAGCCGTTTCCGGTGATGGCACAGCAGAGTCAGTCAGGAAGGTCACCTCAGCCCTCGCCTAACACCCACTGTGCACCTCTTGCTCCAGCACTGCTCCCCGCTGGTGTGAAGGTGAGTACTGGGAGGAACAACAGCACACACTGAAAGCTACCTGAGCCAGCCTGGACCTGACCCTCGGGGCTTCTGCTCCAGCAGCGTGAGACCTGACCCCACCCCTGCGGGCAACTGAGAGGAGGGGAAGCCCTGCCTCACACCCGACTCCAGCCCGTCCACCTCCAACCCCGCCTCCCACCAAGTGACAGCTGCCAGCTCGCTCCTCTGAAGAAAGACGTGACCCGTGTTCATGTCCGATCCAGCTCTCCCACCAAAGAACACGCAGACTACAAGGGCTACTCCCACATAAGGACTCCTTCAAGCATGCCAGAGGGAACTGTTTCACCTGACTGCATAGGGACAGAGAACAATAAGCCAAATAAGATGACAGAGGAATTTCAGTTGAAAGAGCAAGAGAAAATGGTTACAGTGGGGGAACTGATGAAATAAATATTTACCAGGTAAAAGAATTCGAAGCATTCGAAGAATAAGAATGCTACCTGAACTAGGAAAAGGCATAGATGAATACAGTGAGAAAGTTTTAAAGAAACTAGAAAATATAAAAGAGAACCAGTCAAAACTGAACACAATAACTGAAATGACAAGCACTAGAAAGAATGACCAGCTCACTGGGTAATACAGAACACGTAAGTAACCTGGAAGACAGAACAAGGGAAACTACCCAACCACACAACAAAAAGAAAAACTTTTTAAATGTTAAGATCACACTTGTAGGGATCTCTAGGATAACGTGTATCAACATTCACATTATAGGGGTCCCAGAAGAGAGATGGGGGTCAAAAATGTATTTAATGAAATTATGGCTCAAAGTGATGAAAGGGAAAAACATGCAACCTAGGATACCTCTACCCAGCAAGATTATCATTTAGAATTGAAGGCGAGATAAAGAACTCATAAGCAAAAATGGAAAGTGTTCCTCAATACCAAGCCAACCCTAAAAGCAAATGCTAAAGGTTCTTCTGTAAATGGAAAAGGCTCTAACAAGAAACTATAGGAAAGGACAGTCCCATTAGTAAAGGCAAATATGTAGTAAAGCCAAGTATCAACCACTCAAATAAGCTAGCACAAAGGTTAAAAGACAAAAAATCTATAAATCAATTATAATTGTAATTACTAAGGGAATTGTCCTCTTCCACATGGTCCAACAGTTAGGATTCCTGGCTTTCACTCAGGTGGCCTGGGTTTGACTCCTGGTGTGGGAAGAGATTTTGGGTGGCTTCCCTAGTGGCTCAGATGGTAAAAAATTCACCTGCAATGTGGGAGACCTGGGTTTGATGCCTGGGTTAGAAGATCCCTTGGAGAAGGGAGAGGCTACCCACTCCAGTACTCTGGCCTGGAGAATTCCATAGACAAAGGAGCCTGGCAGTCTACAGTCCACGGGGTCACAGAGTCGGACATGACTGAGTGACTTTCACTTTAGTAAAGGAATAAACTGCTGCTGCTCAGTCGCTTCAGTCGTGTCCAACTCTGTGCGACCCCATAGACGGCAGCCCACCCGGCTCCCCCGTCCCTGGGATTCTCCAGGCAAGAATACTGGAGTGGGTTGCCATTTCCTTCTCCAGTGCGTGAAAGTAAAAGTGAAAGTGAAGTCGCTCAGTTGTGTCCGACTCTTAGCGACCCCATGGACTGCAGCCTACCAGGCTCCTCCGTCCATAGGATTTTCCAGGCAAGAGTACTGGAGTGGGGTGCCATTGCCTTCTCTGAAGGGAATAAACATGAAGATGTAAAATATAACAAGAAATAACTAAGTAGAGGAAAAGGTAGTAAAAACATAGATCCTTTTAGAATGTGTTTGAACCTAAAAGACTATCTGTTTAAAATAAATCAATACAGAATCATGGAACCCCATGGTAACCACAAAACACCTACAATAGATACACAAAAACAAGGACGACCACAAATACACCACGAAGGAAAATCGTCAAACCACAATGGAAGAAACAAAAAAGGGACAGGGAAGAACCATAGAATAAGCGAAAAGAAATTTCCCATCACTTCATTGCAAATAGAAGGGAAAGAAAGCAGTGACAGATTTCCTCTTAGGCCCTAAAATAATTGCAGATGGTGACTGAAGCCATGAAATTAGATGATTGCCTCTTAGCAGAAAACCTGACAAACCTAGACAGTGTTACAAAACAAAGACATCACTTTGCCGACAAAGATATGTATAGTCAAGGGTATGAGGTCTTTCCAGCAGTCATGTACGGATGTGAGAGCTGGACCATAAGGCAGGCAGAGACGGAAGAATTAATGCTTTCAAACTGTGGTGCTGGAGAAGGCTCTTGAGAGGAGCCTTCCAGCAAGGAGCTCAAACCAGTCAATCTTAAAGGAAATCAACCCTGAGTAGTGATCAAACCCGGGCCCCCTGCATTGGGAACATGGAGTCTTAGCCACTGGACAATCAAAAAGTCCCTACCGTCCTTCATGTTTCATTACGTAGTTAACTTTACCAGCGCTATTTATGTGGATTCAACTTACTGTCTAACGTCCTTTCATTTCTGCCTGAAGGATTCTTCAGTATTTCCTATAAGGTAGGCAGGTCTGCTACTGACAGATTTGCTGTTTTTGTGTGTGACCATCTTAGTTTCTTTCATTTTTGAGGAGTAATTTTGCTGCATAGAGAATTCTAGGTTGACTCTTTTCTTGCAGAGCCTCTGGGCCTCCATGACTTTCCCATGAGAAGCAAGCTGTTAATCTTATTAAAGAGTCCTCATATGTGATCACTTTTCTCTTGCTGTTTCTCAAACCCTGTCTTATTTAGCACTAGTTAGGCTTCTCATGGGGTCACAAAGAGTCGGACACGACTGAGCGACTGGACTGAACTGAACTGAACTGAGGCTTCTCAGATATCCAATTCTTTTTTGTAAAATTCTGAAGTTTGGGGCAATTATTTCTCCAAATATACGGTAACCTCTTTTCTTCTCTCCTTCTGCTAAGTCACTTCAGTCGTGTCAGACTCTGTGCGACCCCATAGACGGCAGACCACCAGGCTCCCCCATCCCTGGGATTCTCCAGGCAAGAATATTGGAGTGGGTTGCCATTTCCTTCTCTCCTTCTAGGACCCCCATTATGCTATTATACTTGATAAGTGTCCCTGGGATCTCTGCAGTTTTCCCCCTTTATTCCTTTAAATTTTATTTCAATATAGCTGATTTACAATACCGTGTTTCTATTCCTTTTTTTCTGATTTGGCTACTCTCAAGTAATACCTCTGTTCAAATTTGTTAAATATTTCTAGCAGTTCAAATCTGCTTTTGAGGGACTCTGTAGAATTTATGTCACCTGTTATAGTTTTCCAATCCAGGATTTCTATTTGCTTCTTTTATCATAATTTCTTTTTATTGTTATTTATTTGGAGCAAGATTATTCTCAAATTTAGCTTTTAAGACATGGTTTCTTCTAGTTCTCTGAACAAGCTTTTAAAGGCTAACAAAATTTTACTTAATAAATTCAACACCTGGGCTTTGTCCCAGACACTTTCTTTGCAAGTCTTGTAAATTTTTTTGAGAACTAAACATTTAAAATAATATAACATGCCAACTCTGAACCCAGAATCCCTTCTCCTCCTCAGGTTTTGCTGGGTTAGAACTTCTTGGACTGACTCTGTAAAGCCTGCATTTTTTTGCTGTGTGTGACTGTTTTATTCTGTTTTGCTAGCTTAAATGTGAATAATCTTTGCTCAGTCGTGTCCAACTCTTTGCGACCCCAAGGACGATAGCCTGCCAGGCTCCTCCGTTCATGAAATTCTCCAGGCAAGAAAACTGGAGTGGGTTGCCATTTCTTTCTCCATTTTGTTAGCTTAGAGGTCAGCTAATGATTGGACAGCAATGTTCTTTAATGCCTTTAAACAGTTAACTCTCCCAATCTTGAAGAAGTGCTCTTTGAAACTGTTGGGCTATGCCTTCAACACTTCAACATGCAGTTTACAACTCTGCCTTAGCTTTCACTTCCTACTTACAGAGCCTCAAGTTCTGTCACAGGTTAGATTAATGCCTTCATTTTTCTTTTGGGTATGCATAACATCTTATACATGCAGCCTTCTAGATTCCCAGGAATATGCTGGAACTTTTCAAAGCCCTCTACAGGCACGACATTTTTTTTTTTTTTTTTTTTTGGGTCAGCATCTGTTTAGCCTCAACTGTTATCACAGCCTCAAGCAGCTTCTATGGTAAACAGGCTAAAGATACAGATGTTTGCACAGAGTGAGTGGAGTCAGGTCAAATAAAGACAAAACTCTTAAGAACACGGAGCTTTTCAGTGGGGTCAGGTCAAATAGTGACAATTCTCTAGAGTGGGCTTTTTGTAGTGCTTCAAGTTCCCTGCAGTGGTTTAAGAGGCTGCTGGTTTTAACAGTTGCAAGGTTGCTCTTTTTCAAAGCTGACCTGAAACTGAGGAAAGATGGGCAGGGAAATTTAAAATGTTACAAACCATGTTGTTACAGTTTCTGTTGAATAAATGCTTTTTAGACTACTGGAAGCTTTTAGTTTTGTTTTGTTTTTTAGAGTTCTGACAAAGTTGATTTTGACAACTTTTAGTGTTAACATTGTTTTTATGAACAACAGATTTTCAGCAGTCCTTACTCCATTAATTCAGAAAAGTTATCAAGGAAGCCATTCTTATAGTTACCACGATGGAACACTAGTTACTTTTCCCTTCTAATAATTATGTTTCTAAGATTTAGTAAACCAAGTATTTCTAAGTAGAAATGTGGTAGGAATTTAAAAGAGATTTTTTCTCATTTGGCATTTCAATTATTTCATGTTTAGTTCTCCAAGTTGAGAGTCCTAAGGTACAAGTGAAATACTGTCATTCCCAGTGTTCAGAAGACTTAAAACGATAATGTAAAACTAATTACAAAGGTACAATAATCAAAACAGAGTGGTACTGGCAAAAAGAAAAGTCATACAGACCAATGGAATACAAGCCCATAAATAAACCATGCTGTATGTATGGTCAATTGATTTTCATTAACTGAAAATTAATTAAGGCTGCCAAGACAATTCAGTGGAGAAAGGGCAATCTTTTCAACAAATGGTGCTGGGGAAACTTCATATCCAAATGCAAACAAAGCTGATTTCTTATCTTTTGCCATATACAAAACTCAAGATGGAAAAAAAGACCTAAACTCTTGGAGGAATATCTTCATGATATTAGATTTGGCAATGCATTCTTATACATGATACCAAAGCACAGGCAAGAAATAGAAAAATTCGAACTTACCAAAATTAAAAACTTTTGTATATCACAGGACACTTCTGAAAGAGTGAAAAGCCAGCCCACAGAATGGGAGAAAATATATGAGTAAATCATATATCTGATGACAGATTAATATCCAGACTATATTAAGAACTTCTACAACACACACAAACAATCCAATTAAAAATGGGCAAAAGACTTAAATGGGTATTTCTCCATAGAGGATATACAAATGGCCAGTAAGCATGTGAAAATATGCTTAGCATCACAAGCCATTAGGGAAATGCAACTCAAAAACACAATGAAATAACACTTTATACCCATAAGCACAGCTACTGAAAGCAAAAACAGCAAGTGTTAGTGAAGAAGTGGAGAGAGTAAAATCCTTCTGTATTGCTGGTGGGATTGTAAAAGGGTGCAGCCATTGTGGAAAAGTCTGAGGTTCCTCAAAAAATTAAATATAGAATTAACATGTGATTCAGCAACTTCACTCTTCAGTGTATACCCAAAAGAACTTAAAGAACTCAAACAGATACTTGTACAAAAATGGTCACATCAGCAGCATTCACAACAGCAAAAAGTTTCCATCAATCTAAGTACCCATCAACACATGGATACAGTGGAATATTATTCAGCCATAAAAAGGAATGGAATTCTGATATATGCTACAACTTGGATGAACCTTAAAACCATTATGTTATGAAACATTAAGACACAAAGGACAAATGCTGCAAATGCTGCATGATTCCACTATATATCATGCCTAAAATAGTCAAATTCAAAGAAAAATAGTTTACCCAGGGTGTATCACTTATCAGGTACAGTTTCTGATTGGGAAGATAGTTCCAGAAACAGACAGTGGTGATGGTTAAACAACACTCTGAATGTATCTTAATGTCATTCAATTGTACGGTTAAAGTGATAAATTAGGTTATATATAGTTTAGCATAATATTAATAAATTTTAAAATGATAATGTACAATCCAAAGTCTCATTTCTCAGTTGAGAAGGTGGTTATAGAAGTTACTTGGATAATACTTTATGAAACACTCATAGTTAATAGTATGTTTAACAGTACCCACCCTCCAGCACACACAAACATACATACACATACACACACACACACAACACTATACACTCAGTGCTCTATCAAACACCTGTAATTATATTTTGCAAAGGATTACACATCCAGTAAATTCACTAATGATGCAAAGAATTTATATCCTCCCATACTGATGGATAAAAACACATACATTCTCTAAGCACAAAGCTTATATTCACAAATAACTTTTTGCTTAAAGACAAATGTCAATTAATAATCACAATGGAAATTTAGTTGTTTAATGCAACCACTAATCTAATATCACCAATAAAATCTAAGCAGTTATATCACAAAACCAGGGTTATATTCAGTGGACATGCATTAATAATCTATACAATTTAACATTACACCAGAAAAGGAACTGAATACAAAATTTTCCTTGATATTTGGTGGTTTTCAAACTTCATGGCACAGATTACAAAAAAAAAAAAAAAAAAATTGTAAAAACAGATTTTAAATATTTTCCAAAAAATGGTAAAAAATTGAACAAGCCTTTAAGTTTTCATATTGGGGTGAATATTTAAAACATCAAGCTGGCCCCGATCTGTCAAAAATGACAGGTAAATATTTACAACGACTAGATAGGCTTTCAGTTACAGTGGTATTGGAGGGTAACTTTCCCCTGGTAAAAACCTTTTATGGTTAATTTCCCAATGCAAACATGTTTTCATAAATACTGTGATAATAGAAACTTGGAAACATACCTGAAATCAGGACAGGGACAAAAAAAAAACAACACAAGTCAATCTTATTTCTGACCTGTAATCATAAAGCCTTTTGGGTCCAAACACCACACACTGTCCTTCATTATAAAACTAAATTAAGAAGAGTAGAATGACTTTTACCATTCTGGCTGACATTCTTCTACAGAATTATCTTTTACTACACATCAAGGCAGGGTTCAAGCTCCATTAGCTTGCTTCTCTAGATACAGTGTAATTAGCAGAGCACCAAATTTATAAACTGATATGGCAACCCAAAATGCTAAACACACTTTTCAAACAGAAGCAAATTTTCCCTATTGTTAGTTCTATGTGCCATGTTATTTTTGAAACTTATGCAGCTACCAATAAGAAAAGAATTAGGGAAGCTTTGAACATATCTTGTACTTTTCATCCAGGCTAAAGTGCAAAATATCTCCATGTCTCTGGTATTTTAATAGGAAAAAACATACACATAATAAAGGAAATGAGGTGACAATAAAATACAAAGAAAAAGACTTCTTAAAATACTTGCAAAACTACATAAGAACAATTAAATTTTTCTTTCTTCAATGAAATCGTGAATGAACCAAGTTCTCACAGAACTTGAGACCTTGTTTGGTTCTCTTTCCCAGGATCAGAAATTCCAAATTTAGAGGGACAAAAATGGAAGAAAATAACATTGCATGACAATGGACACTAAGTTCATAAAGAACTTTTCTTTAAAAATGAGATATTATGGAAGAAAATACCATGAAAATAATAATCCTATGAGAATTGTTTTTTAAGCACAGTAAATTTGAGCCTTGGTCTTCATGAAGATACTACAGCTTATATAGAAAACTATAAATATACAAGACTCCAGGAAAAAAAGTCAAAATACATATTTAACATTCTGTAGGCCTAAAAAACTTTCGAAGGGAGGGAGAAAGATGGCCAACTGAATCTTCACTCAAGAATACAGAACTATGAAAAATTCCTGGGTCAAAAGCTCCAAGATGCTCCAAATGGAACCACACTTTGTGAAAACATACAATTTAGATATACTTTTTAAAGGAAAGAAAAAGTACTGAATAATTGCAGTTTCTTCCAAAAAGGAGATCTTAAATTAAGGGGAAAAGATTCTAATAGTGTAAACGAATCTGGCTCAGAAAGAAAACTGAATAACATATCCAATGTTCTGTCCATAAAAGTAATGACGGTACATCTTTAATATTAAAGAAATAGGCTATAAAAAAGTTCATTCTCAGAACTGGTTTTAGTAAAATCTCATTTGTGCTCCTTTGTGGGTGCATAATAAAGTTCCATGGGTTTGTTCACCTTCCAGTATTTCTCACTGACCAATTCCAAAGAAAAAGAGCCATTTAACACCTAAAACAAAAAAGAAACAATTATGAAAACTACTCCAAGTACAAAACAGTGAGATGGAACTACATTAAAGTCCATCTGAAAAAAAACTTAGGATAAACTTGTTGTCATTTATACCATTCATAAAAGAAAAATGGATGTATCAAGTTAACTACCCTGCTGCAATTTCTCTTCAGTGTACGCACCATTTTATTAGGCCCCACCCCACAACTTGCCACTCAGATGCTCAATGTGCCCCCAATATCAACAGCCTATTATTTTAAATACTTACAGTGAACTGGCCACTGGCTGTTGCTATGTAAATGGTATACTGCTTCTCACTGGCTGTATCAAGGTTCATCTGGTTTGATTCTCCTTTGCTTCGAAGTTCTTCTAAAGCTAACCTCACAGCCAGATACTTGGATAAGTGATCAACAGTGGCATTACCTGAAGTCTTTATGTATCTGGAAAAACAAATCATTAAAACCTTAATTTCTAGATTAATGATAAAAATGAATGTAAATTATAAAACACATTTCCAAAAAGCCATACAAAATGCAAATATCTCAATTATTGACAAAATAATATCAGAAATTAATTCCTCTATTATCTAAAAATTTCCTACTGAAAGGTACAGAAGAGAGAAAGGTACAAGCTCACATCAACCAGGCCATGAAAGCTCTACCTACCTCACCATCCATAATATATGACATAAAATAACAAAAATCAAATAGAAATACACACTGTACAAAGAGGAAAAAAAGAACATCCCACTCAACCCCAACAATCAGTCCTGAATCTACAGCAGCAAGAATACTACTAAGAATATAAGCAAATTTCTTGTCTAAGAATTAATTTTAGGTTTTTCAGAATGAGCGTTAAGGGCTGATTTTCAGATGTTTTTTAAAGCATGGTGTATCATTCACTCACTCACTCACCCTGACGCATATCTGTACTTAATGGCAGGTAGTGTGCTCTCTGGAGAGAGAATAAAGCAGCCATGCTGGCCAGCCAAAAATTTTAGAGCATTATTGTTAAGACATTTAAATGATCCTTTCTCCTCTGCCTAGGAGGGTCATTCCTTTCAGATATGCATCTGTAGACAGCAAGCACATGAGGAATAAAAACAACAATGCAGGCAGCTAAACTATCCAGCTGGCCTCTGGCAACAATGGGATGACAAATATCACCCTTACTTCTTACCTGAAATTGCTTTCTAACTCCAAAGTAAACACTCTAAATTCAGATAATCTGAAACTAACCCACACTTACCTTGTCTGTGCACTGTCATCTTTTTCCATAAGTGTGGGATGAGGCCTGAACACTAATTCAATTTCACTAGCGCCGTCCATTACTGGGTCAATTGCCACTGTTGCATTATTATTATCAAGCTCAAGCCCGGAATCGTCAGATGTTTTGGTCCGTTTGTTACTAGGTCCTGCTTCCTGATTGCTATGCGTGGACGCATTACTACAGTGAGAACTGTCTCCATTGTCTTCTGCTCCACTACCATTCTCAATCTGTTGTTTCTTACCTCGCTGTAATCTAGTTAAGAGGAAAATAACACAAAAACAGGTTGCATGAAATTTACATGTAGGCCTTCTCCATGCATCAAGTTAGAAGTACATTTATTGAAGTTACTAAATTCTAAGTTTCCTGGTAGCCTAGAGGTTAGGGTTCCAGATTTTTATTGCTGTGGCCTGAGTTCAACCCTTGGAATTGGGGAATTGAGATCTTGAAGCCACGTGGACCAAAAAAAAAAAAAAAACAAACACCTAAATTCTAAAAACATCTTAGTAACTGAATTTGCTCCAAGTTGAATAATGGCATCTATTTCCCACATGTCCCTGAAAAGTTTAGGGAAACATACACAGGCAAACATTTGAACAAATTTAACAAATATTTACATTCACTGAAAAAATTTCTTTTTTGATTATAGGGACTACTGGCAAATACTTACATTTGGAGACTTTTCTTATGAGATTTTAAATCAAAAGAAAGGTATGATTCAGATATGTAAGCACTCTCTGCCTGCTGACCTCACCCAAAGTCAGCTAATGCAATGCCAAATTATTCTAATACAAAAGATGAGATATCTAAACACAGAGCATGAATACAGAAGCGTCTCTCTAACAAGCTCAAATACTATAAACCGGTAATTGGGCAAGGCGCTTCATGTACACCTTATTTATTCATCAAAACAACCGTCAAGGCAGTTAACAATACTCATTTTATAATTGGGGTGGAAAATGCAAACTTAGCTGACACCTGAAAAAATAGTGTGTGCCATGCAGATTATCTAGAAGAGGTTCCTGAAAGACAGAACAATAAGTATAAAGGCGCCAAGGCAGAAACAAGCTTGCTAAGTCTGAAAAACACCGAAGAAGCTTTAATAATGTTGTTAACAACTGAACAAAGCTTCTGTCACATACTCCCACCACTAGAAATGTTCAGCAAAATTGAAAGTCTATCCATAAAGGATTTCACAAAGGGGATTCTTTCTCCAAGTAGAAGACTGAAGGTCTGCATTTCAGAATCACTTCTAGAACCTTTAAATATGAATGCCTATTCCCCAATCAAAGATTTTGATTTACTTAGCCTGAAGTGATAACTTTGAGGCTCTAGAATTCAAAAACTTCCCAAGTGATTCTGATGTTCAGCCAAGGTGAAAGCCGCTAGACTGGGACGTGGCTTTGGAAAGTCCTGACTCTCCCTGAGGCCTAAACATATAAGGAGATGTCAGAGCAGAAAAAAGAATGGGGGTGAGGAAAGTGCTCAGACTGTATAGGGCTTTGGAAGCTACCACTAAGATCTTTTAGCCTGACTATAAAGAGAAGATATTAGAGGCCTCAGAGCAAAGGAGAACTTGGACCTGACTTTCACCTTATCATTCTGTCTGCTGTGCTTTGAACAGATGGTATGGCGATAAGCATGGAAAGTAGAAAGACCAAGCAGGAGGCTACTTCAATACTTCAAGCGAAAGACAGTGGCTGCTTATACCAACGTGGATGTATTATGGGAAAAGCTAAAAATATATTTACTCGCAGACTGGTATACAGGCTGGGAAAAAAGGAGAGATTAAAAGTAACCCCAAAATGTTTGGCTAAAGCAAGTGTGATGATGGTGTTGCCACCAACTGAAACAGGCAAGAAAGAAGAGAAGCAGGGGGTGAAAAGCAACAATGCAGTACTGAACATGTTAGGTTCGGAGACGAGAAACAGCTAACGACATACAAAGGGAACCAGGAGAATATGATCTCTTGAGAGACAAGGAAAGAAAACCAATCAAAGAGAAAAGAGAAATTAACTGTGTAAAATATTAAGTAAGATGAGATCTCAGAATCAGCGACTAGATTTTTCCACGTGGAGGCCAATGATAACCTTGACAAGGGTGATATGAGGAGAGGGGGTAAACCCTGACTGGGGGAGTTCAAAATGGGAAGAAATTGGAGGTGGTGAGCACAGACAACTCTTATGGAGAGAAGAAGAGAAGTACAGTGGTGAGTGGAGACAGAAGTGGGTATATGAGAGGTTTTTGTTTTGTTTTTATGATTCTACTTTAAAAGGAATCCCCTATTACCCCAGGAGACATAAATTATACCTGAATGAAAAACTAATTACACAGAACTACTGTTGGTTACTGCATTTTATCTTTTTCAAAATGGAAGGCGGTAAGTAAATTCAGTCTTTAATAAAACACTCAGAAGAGCAGCCACCCTCTCTGCCTTCTCGCCCGTACCTGTTCATAGCCTGAATCTTCAGTCCCTCCTCAATACTGTGGCTGAGTGCCTGCTGATTATTGTGCTTGTTGATCCTGGCTAATACTCTTTCTTGATGAGCTTCATACTCATCACGACTTGGATAAATTTTGCTGATGAGTGCATCGAAGTTTGGGTCTGGTCTTAGTGATCTTTTGGAAACTAGCTTTTTCCGACAGGTAGGGCATTCTTTATTGCTAAATAAAAAGAGGGAAAAGAAAATATAAGTAACGCCAGTATCTTTGGGCTGAAGACAAAAATAGCCAGCTTCCAGATTAGTATCATCTTTTCCCCAATACCTTTACTAAGTCACAGAAATTTAAACTGATTAACCTGACTTTCCTTGAATATCTGACTAGTGGCTATAAGCACGATCTTTGAAACCTGAGATACTCTCTACTACTTGCCAACAGAGAAAAATCTAAATACTTCCTTATGATAATTTATATATAACCATTTTAGAAATGAAAATCTAGTCTTTCCTAATATAAAGTTCCCCTTTCTGATATCCATGCCATATAAGGAGAAAACTATCCATTAATATATATTCATGTTATCAATTATTTTATTGAAATAGCTTTCATCAGGATATTGTTTTATATATGTAAGAAGTAGAAAAACCATGGTTTCAAACTTTGTAGTTTTCTCAAAATAAAAACTCATCCTGAAAAGCTTCTAAAATTATATAAAACCAACTGTTTCAAAACAAAGATTCTCTAACAATTACAACCTAGACTTTAGATAAAGCACTAGAATACGGTCCTCACATAATGTAAATGCCTAGGTGTCACTCATTTTAACATACCCACTTCTGAGGGCTGTGATAATGCAGTCTGCACAGAAACGATGCAAGCACTCTTTTGTAGTCATGGTGTTCTTCAACATATCCAAACAAATTGGGCACATTAATTCACTGTGTAGACTTCGAGGTGAAACCACAATTTCTAAGCCATCTGTTATTGCCTCCTGTAAAAACATCACTTTAAAATTAAATGCTAATTTTTAAAAAAAAGTTATGGACAAGTTCAAACATATAAGAATACAGAACAGACAAAAATGAACACCTGTGTAGCCATCATCCAGTCACCATCACTGTCAATTCACAACCAATCTTGTTTTATCTATAATCTCCTTCAACTTCCCTCAGCCCCAGCACCAAAGCATTATATAAATCTGTTATCATAATGTTAAAGATAGCTTATCGTATATTTAAAAGATAACTAATGGTAAATTAGCCTGGTTTAATTTTAAAATAGCACTAAATATGGAGTCAGATGGCTTAGGTTCTAGTTCAACAACTAGCTCTGCAACTCTAAATATTTTAACATTATCTTCTTACCTGCAAAATGAGGACGCTGAGGCTAAAGGAACCCTAAAAATCCTTCCATCTGCGAAAGTGTACCTGTATCTGTGCAGCAACGCAGAGGGGAAGGGGAGAGGGATCACACAACCAGACTGTCATCAGTGAAAACTCACTTTTCTTTTCACTACAGTGTTTTTCACACCTTTTCTTCTATCTGCAGACCTTCTATCATGTAAACGTTAAACAGATCACCTTACTTCATTAAAAGAGAGCTCTCATTTTCTCTCTACCTGATCTTTATAAGGCATCTTCCTCGTTCTTATTACAGGGAGAAAGTACATCACTTCCTATCAAATGTACATTCCTTTCTACCTTCTCAAGCATACTCCCCTTTCAATTATTCTGTCTGCTCTCAGACTTCAGCAATCTCTCCCTCCTCACTAAATCAATCTGGATTAACACAGGCTTGCTGCAGTGAAACGTGAACCTTAGAGCTGTGTACAGAGGGAGCTGGGGTGAGAGCAGTTCCACTTCTCACTAACAAAATTTAAAACTTCCTGATTCTATGTTCCCCTCAAGTTTTCACTCATTTCGGCATCTCTGCACAGCCAAACTTCTCTAAAGCATTACCTATTCACCTTCACCTCCCCTCCTCCCTCTTTAACACAGCACAACCTACTCAAGGGAATTTATTCTTCTCAAGGGTTACCAGCTATATACTGCCAACTCGAATGTTCACTCTTGTAATCCTCATCTTACTCATCCTCTCAGTAGCACTGAACACAGTAGCTGCATTCTCCTTGAAACATTCTGTCCTCTTTTTTATCTCCTCTCCTCATCTCCCATGTTTCCTTCCATTTCTCTGGCTGTTCCTTCTCAGTCTCCTTTCCTATTACTTAATTTCTAAATGCTGAAGCTCCTTTGGATAAAGTTCTGAGCCTTCTGCTCATCTCTCTCTAGGTAATCTGGCATTCCTGTGCTCAAAATGCACTGACAAGTCCTGAAACTTTATATTTAGCCCAGACCCCTAGGTAGCATTTCTGCTTGTCTTACAGGCATTTCAAACTTTCAGACTTCAGTTTTAAGTTTTAAGTTTTATCTCCTTCAAACTTGTTCCTCTCCCAGTCTTTCCCATCTTCACCTTCTCAAAATAGTCTTCCCTAGTTACCCTGTTATTATTATAGCATTGAGGAACTTTCCTATATACAACTTCTCATATGTGTAATTTACTTGCTTGATGTCTAAACTTCCTGAGCTGATGCCACATCTGTTTTATTCACCACTTTACCTAGTCCCTAATTTAGGACCTGGTACACAATAGGCACTCAAATTATTTCTTCAATGAATGGTCAACCAACATACACAAAAATTAGGACTGTTTTGTATATAAATGTATTATTACGGTTATGGTCTTTCAAATTTTCATTTTCTAAAAATATATTCCAGTTTTCATATGTCTCATATTTTCCCTAAATTATCTTGGTCTACATTACCTGAGGTGTTCGTTGTAGTTCATATAAACTGAGCTCCCATGTTTTGCTTAATGGCTGAGTTCCATTTGTCTGCACAGCCTGAGACATTGCTGGGAATAAAGAGGAGAGAAAAATAATTTTAGTATCTGAAAGGGAAGTAAATCTCAAAACTAATTTTTAGACATTTAAATCCTGACAATAATAGTAAAAAAAAAAAGTTACACACTGGTTCAAGAATGGAAATGAAGAAAAGCTCAAGAATATTTCCATTTATAAATACAAGATACTTGACAGCAAGAGGCTATCACTGATCTCTGAACATCTAACAGCCCGCATACAGAGAATGCTTCATTATTACTCATGTATAGAAAGTCCTCTTCACCCAAGATAGCAAGTATCTTTCTGAAACTAGTGGTCAGGGAATTTAGAACTAAGTCAGGAAAATGTCAAGACTTTCAGCATGGCCACCTGGTTCAATTTTTCCCAAAGACACAGAATCTGCCTTCTAAGCGCTTTAAGCCCCGGCCATCCTGCCTCTGCTCTCACAGCTCCACTCATGCAAACTCCCTTCAGCTTATACTTCAGAAAGCTCCTCCTAGCGGTGAGTCCAAAACTGCTAGCTACCCACCCCTACAGCTTGCCCTCTAGAGGCAAGCTGATTTAAGTCGAGCCATTTTTCCACACAACAGTCTTTCAAACATTTGGATACTGTTATCACATACCACCTGATTTTTCTTTACTTCTGGCTGAATGTCCTAGTTCCTCCTAGTGCTCACCATTTGATACAATTTCAAGGTCTCCTTGAGTTCTAATTATTTAATGGAACACTAAGGGAGGGAGAGTGGTCCAGTAGATAGTGAGAAGGAAAAATATCACACTTGCCTAAAGACACAACTTTATCACAGTACGTCATATACTCTACACTGGCACATAAACAATGAAGGACATGATCTATCTGTATCCAGGATGCTGAATTTCCCACTTTTAACAGATACCATTTTAAAATATCTGCTCAAGACTCCACTTAATGAGCAATTAACTCAACTTTGTTTTTATAAGTAAAAGCATTTCACTGAACTTTAACCTAAATTCTGCTGCTGCTGCTAAGTCTCTTCAATCGTGTCCGACTGTGCAACCCCATAGATGGCAGCCCACCAGGCTCCCCCATCCCTGAGATTCTCCAGGCAAGAACACTGGAGTGGGTTGCCATTTCCTTCTCCAATGCATGAAAGTGAAAAGTGAAAGTGAAGTTGCTCAGTCGTGTCCAACTCTTAGCGACCCCATGGACTGCAGCCCACCAGGCTCCTCTGTCCATGGGATTTTCCAGGCAAGAGTACTGGAGTGGGGTGCCATTCTAGTCCCCTCTAAAATTCAATGCACACTGTCTCATTGACAGAAAGCTACATTTCCACATGAAGTTTCTCCTTTGTCCAAGCAAAAATGTGAAATGTTCAAATTTTTCAAATTTGAGTGAATCATGGATTTTGTTTATAATTTTGAGGCTGTCCACTGAGTCTACCCTAAAGACTTGTTCATTTGGCTTACTGGAACTAGTGGACTCCCAAACAAGCAAAAGCCTTTTGTCCTTGAACTAAAATTATCATTCAGGTCCTGTATGATCCCTGATCAGTGTCCCCAACAATAATCTGAAATCTCAGCAATTTTTCTCAGCTATTAGAGCTGAGTTGCACAGTCACTAGACTAGCTGAGTTTGTTAATTCTATTATTAGTATCCTGTGGTTCTTTAAGTATCTCCCTGAATGCTTTAACTCCATTCTCTGAGAATCACAAATTGAAAGAATTTTGTGAAAGAAACTTCTCCTTGATGAAATACTGTCTTTTTTTTTTTTTAAATTTTAAAATCTTTAATTCTTACATGCGTTCCCAAACATGAACCCCCCTCCCACCTCCCTCCCCATAACATCTCTCTGGGTCATCCCCATGCACCAGCTCCAAGCATGCTGTATCCTGCATCAGACATAGACTGGCGGAAATACTGTCTTTTCTGTATCATTCAGTCTTCAGAGGATCAAATGATGGCACAGGCTCTACTAACTGCTATGTAGTTAAACTTTAGCAGCCAACGGATACAAGAGACCCAAGAGACCAGTGTCTGCTCTCTGGAGCAACAAACTTTGCTATAAGCCTCTCTAAAATCTTTCATAGGAGATATCTAAGAGACATCACTTTGTTTAATGGAGGAGGCCTTTCTTCATTTCTGTACTTGGGGACTAAGGTTAACATTTCTGTACTTTAGGGACTAAATCATGGTTTCTAGCCACCACTTTATGGGCTTCCCAGGCGGCTCAGTGGTAAAGAATCCGCTTGTCAACGCAAGAGACAAAGGTTTGTTCCCTGGGTTGGGAAGAACCTCTGGAGAAGAAAACAGCAGCCCACTCCGGTATTCCTGCCTGGGAAGTCCCATGGACAGAGAGCCTGGTGGGCTACAGTCCACAGCGTCACCAAGGGTGGGACACGACTTAGCAACTAAACAATAAGAACCCACCACTTGATGAGCATTGCTTGATCTTATATATGCAGTGTGTGTTATCAATACAACTAAAACAAGCTCTAGAAAAGAAAGGAGAAAAAGTACCAAATATACGACGGCCAGTCTTTCTGACTGGTATGCTGAAGCCTTAAAATTAAACTTGGACTTCAAAGCAGCATGGCATTAAAGGCTCTCTAGCAAAGAAAAAAGCATTCAGATTATCTGAAACCTGCCGTCCTTATGCACCCAACATTATGTTTTGGCATCACCACCTTTTATACTCTCTGTTCCCCTTTACTGCCTCCCCTGAAATTCCAAATGAACTACCTTTTCCTCAAGGTCTTCCCCAAGAAAACAACCAATGACCCATACCCACTGAAGACTGCTACAGTGGTAGATAAACCAATGGAAACTAAAGTAAGGTACAGTTCAGGTTAACAGTCATAATAAAAAACTTTCCAAAACCATAAGGCAGAGAGACTAATGGCTGCTACTGGATTTCATTCTGTTAAGACACCGTTTGTCCAGGAATCCCAGGCTTATATTAATGACTCCATTTACTTGTAGCCTCTCAGATGAATAGAAGTGTTGAAAACTGGCTGGAAAAACAGAAAAAAATAAAGTACAAAGATGTTATGGGGAGGGAGGAGGGAGGGGGGTTCATGTTTGGGAACGCATGTAAGAATTAAAGATTTTAAAATTTAAAAAAAAAAAAAATAAATAATAAAACATTAAAAAAAAAAAAAAACACTCCACAGGAGACTAGGGAATGCAAGGGACTAGAAAAAGCTAGAAAACAAGAGTGATACACAGGCCTTTTCTGATGCCTTTCCTTTAAAAGTCAGACTAAAATTCAAGGTTGTGAGCAAGGAATGGAACAATAAATAGGAAACAAAAGAAACTGGCATCAAGGTGTGCAACCTGTATTGTGGGACAGGCTCAACAGATAATGTAAAAAGAATCTGTCCTTCTTTTTCTTAACAGGCTAACATCTAAAGTACAGGATTTAAAAAAAAAAAAAAGGATTGGAAATTTGCAAATTTGGATAATTTCCAACACAGCAGTTGAAAATGTGAGAAGACCTTTAGAAAACTGACAAAGTACAAACTAAAACAAACATATGATACTTCAGATTTAAAAACCAAAGATCCTTTAGCCTCTAAGTTTCAAGGACCTATTCGTAAAGATACTGACAGATACAGCAATCAGAAAAAATTAGTGGAAGAGGCACTGCTCCATATTAGCAAATAAAGGGTATATGTGGGGTGGGGTCGGGTGGGATGTGTGTGTGTAAAGAACAACAGCCTCAAACCTACCAAGGATGCAGCTCTGAAGCTGACTCTGGAATTCACTGAACTCAAGGTAAACTGCCTTTAAATACAGCTTCCCTGTAAACACATGTGCCACGTTTCTACCATAAACTCTATAAAAACACAATGAATCTATCAGAGAACTAAAACTACTAAGACAGGTGGAATTTCTCAGAACTCTAAATCCCAATGCATGTCCCAACACTGTTACCCTGGGGTCAACTATAAACAGAACACTCCTTTCATCTGTCTGTAAAATGCTTCCCCAGCAAACTAATAGGAACTGTCAAATAAAATATTCTCCTAAGGCCTTTTTCTAGAGATATCAGTTCTGCTGAACATAGCCAAATTTTATCTGATTTGGGTATTTGTATACCTGTGGCAACTAAGATTTAGAAAGTAAACCACAAGTTAGTTGTAGTTCCAAAACATCACAGTATCATTTAGAAAACCAGAATCAATATGACTTTTGAAAATTTTCCAGTCTTTCTGTTTCAATCTGTATTACAATCAATCATAAGTTCCCTGGTAACTAGTCTTAAATGCTATGGCATGGATACCATCTTACCAGATAACACAGCAGGTGTTACAAAAAAAAAGAAAAAGAAAAGGATACAATCTTGCTGATTACCAAAACCACTATCTCATTTTTTTTTCTTTTTTAAATTATGAAAGTATCACAATTACAGGAGATTTGGAAAATACAGAACAAGGTTACATATGGTTCCACTATATATTAAATTATTTTTTAAGTAGATTAAGATTTTTTAGTTGGAGTTTCAATATCAAACTCTCAAAATTAACAGAATGAATACAAAGAGAAGTAGAAGGATACAGTAGACCTGAAAATCACTATGAGAACCAATTCAACATAATTAAGATTTCTACAGTTTGCACACAACAGTGGGATACAAGTTCTATTTAAGTTCCCAGACAATAAACTAGGAGACATTGGAAGATATCCATGGACATAAAACAAAGTGCAAAAATTTCATGGTCTAAAGGTACTGAAACAGAGTCTGTTCTCTTATCACTGTGGAATTATGTTAGAAATCAGTATTGAAAGACATTTGAAAATAACCCACATATTTCCAAGTGCAATGTGACATTTACCAAGAGAGATCTTTGACTTTGCCACTGAAAGCCTCAATAAAAGTTAGAAGTCCAAGAAAACACAGAGGGTGTATCTCAATTTTTGAGAACATGTCAGCAGTGCAGATATCAACAATGTTTACTCACATCTCCTGTGATCTGGCCAAGGAGGGTCAAAAGGGGATCTCAGATGAAAACTTCCTTTGACTCAAAACAATCCACATACACAGAGGGTAGCTATAAATTCTACTTTGGCCTAAAGCACATGAACTACATGTATTCAGGAAGCTCAAATTTCCACTTTTGGCAGTTACCAAACAGATAAGCTCCCCAGAACTAGTTCCTCTTTGCTTTTAGGTCAATATATATTTTTTCACTTAAATTTAACCTAAATTCTATCCTTCCCCAAATCATATACAAACTTTCCCCTTCTCGGTTTAGTGACAAGTTGCATTTCTGTCTGCAGCTCATTCCTGCCCAAGCCAGGAACAACATTTAGCTTGCTTTTCAGGTGAGAATGAATTGTGACTTTTGACGACTGGTATTTGGGAGTCATCTAGGTATTCATACTACTGACATATACACAGAGCAAAGAAAGAGAAAAGCAGTAAGAAGGGATAGCCTAGATAAAAACTACAATCTGAAAGACTGGAAAGCAGAGCTGAAGCCCGTGAAGGAGGGAAGCAAGGTGTCGGACAAAGTAGATTCTTTCCAGCGACAGGAGATGACTACTGCCCGAAGATTTCCTTGCCACAAAACAGATCTAGGTCTACCCATGGCCCAACCCCCACCTAAATGACACTTCTGAATAAGAAAAGAGAGACCCAAAACAGAAATGCTTCTTGCACAAAGTAGATACTCAAAGTTGTGATGCGAATATTAGCATTACAGTTCAGACAAGATAATTTTAGTAGCAGCGACAGAAACAAAACAAATCCTGAGAAAAGACCTAGTCACAGTTAAATGTTGAGAGTTCACAGCTTCAATAACCAAAGGGAAAATATCAATAGTATATTCAGAACGTTCTTTGAAGGACCATGAGTATCTGGCTTTCATGCTGACTTTCCACACTGTCACATACGGCAGATCACAAAGTCCTTTTGTGGACACTCAATGTGGTTTCAAAAGCTTTTTCAATACAACAACCTCAAGA
The DNA here is from genome assembly GCF_001704415.2 of Capra hircus. Classification (NCBI taxonomy): domain Eukaryota; kingdom Metazoa; phylum Chordata; class Mammalia; order Artiodactyla; family Bovidae; genus Capra; species Capra hircus. Next base: position 64,723,254 of record NC_030823.1, on the reverse strand, counting down.
TGATTGGATGGCATCACCAACTCCATGCACAAGAGCTTCAGCAAACTCTGGTAGATGGAGAAGGACAGGGAACCTAGTGTGCTGCAGTCCATGGGGTGGCAGAGTTGGACACGACTGAGCGACTGAAAACCACCACTCAACATGTGACTCAGCTCAGTCATGTCCGACTCTTTTGTGACTCCATGGACTGCAGCACAGCATGCTTCCCTGTCCTTTACCAAGCCCCAGAGCTTGCTCAAACTCACATCCATCAGGTCGGTAATGCCATCCAACCATCTGATCCTCTGCTGTCCCCTTCTCCTCCCACCTTCAATCTTTCCCAGCACCAGGGTCTTTTCAAATGAGTCAGTTCTTTGCACCAGGTGGCCCAAGTATTGGGAGTTTCAGCTTCAGCATGAGTCCTTCCAATAAATATTCAGGACCGATTTCCTTTAGGATGGACTGGTTGGATTTCCTTGCAGTCCAAGGGACTCTCAAGAGTCTTCTCCAACACCACAGTTCAAAAGCATCAATTCTTTAGTGCTCAGCTTTCTGTATAGTCCAACTCTCACATCCATACATGACCACTGGAAAAACCATAGCTTTGACTAGATGGACCTTTGTCAGTAACATCTCTGCTTTTCAATATGCTGTCTGGGTTGGTCATAGCTTTTCTTCCAAGGAGCTAGCGTCTTTAATTTCATGGCTGCAGGCACCATCTGCAGTGGTTCTGGAGCCCAAGCAAATAAAGGCTGTCACTGTTTCACTGTTTCCCCATCTATTTGCCATGAAGGGATGGGACTGGATGCCATGACCTTAGTTTTTTTGCATGTTGACTTTTTCTCAACACTAAAAGTAGTTTTTCTCAGAGGCCACTACTAAATGCCTTTTTGCAACAAGTGACTACCGCATAAAGAAAAGGGCAGAGAAGGGAAAAGAGATGAAAACTCCTATGCATTCCACACAAAGAGGTTTACTAGCTTATCTTTCTCTTTTCAAAAAAATAAGAAAAAAGGCTAAGACTTTCATCTCCAGTTCTGCATGTAAAGCTGAACAAACTGAAAAATCGACTACTCTTCCAGGACCCATAAGTGAGGGGAGGACAGACGGATCCCGACTGTCCCCAAACTGGAGAGACAGAGACTGGGGAATCTCAACAACGCACCTGCAGGAGGAACCAGTGTTGGGGGAAAACGCTGAACTGTACCTGAAAAAGCCTTGCAGTATGCCAAGTGCGGACAAATCTGAGAGTTAAAAACTTCAGGAGGACCTAGTCACAGGGAGGGGAGCCCCCCAAATAATGTCCCATTTGCCTCTAGAACCCCAAACAGATTCCCACAGCAATTATCAGAGAAAATTCCCCTCATGCTTCCAGCAGAGAGAGAGGGAAAGGAAACCATTTTAAAATATGCCAGAGCACTCTAGTTCTTAACAAAGCCTGCCCTCAGAGAAAACTAGGTAACCAGAACCTAACCTGCTGGGCTATTATAAGAACCTAAGTGACCTGGGGAAGGGAAATAACCAACTCCAGTCCATTCTAGTCATCCTGTCCCACGTAAAAGGGGTTAAAAAAAAACACCCATTAGTGAAGTTCACAGTCCAGAGGAATAGCTTCTGAGACCAATTGTAAGAGTACAGAACCATCACTTTCCCCCAACACCTCACCAGCACACTACTAAAGGCCTTTTCCCAACAGCTGCTTTTACCCAGTACAACATTTAAGCATGCTGGCAATAGAAAAAAATTACAAGGCATACCAAATGACAAAAACAAAATCTGAGAAACAAAGCATCAGAACCAGACATGGCAAGGATACTCGAATTATCAGACCAGAAAAAAAAGGACATAAGAAAATTTTAAAGATAAGCCAACAAAGAAAATATTTGCAACATACATAACAAACAAAGGTCAAAATCCATAATATATAACAGATCCTGCCCTAAGTCAATTTAAAAGACAACTCAATATAGGCAAAATGATGAATGGGTAATTAACGGGAATTACGAGTGGCCAACAAAATTAAATCATGCTTAACTTCACTACAAATCATTAAACTGCAAATCAAGACAATGTTATCTATATATGCTCTATTTTTTGGCTGTGATGCTGACAAAAATTAAGATGACTGATAATACTGTTAGAAAAGGTGTGCAGAAACAGGAGTTCTCAAATCACTGGAAGTGTACAGTGGCATGGTTTTGGGGACAGAATAATCTGGCTATTAAATTTTTATCATTCTGACACAAAGAATTTGGTTGCTAAAACATGTCTTGCAATTCAGGCTTTAGGAAAAGTGACAAATTTTTTTAAATGAATACAAAAATTAGTTTTCAGGACAGAAGTATATTAATCCCCAACTTAGAAATTAAAATTACTACTTAAAGTTTTTTCCATTAAAAATATATTATACTTAAGTTATGTGTCTATATTACTGGAAAATGTGTACTTGTGTACTAATTCAATTACATTATGGATTTGTCTTTCGGAGACTCATCTAGGGACTTCAGACACTAATCATAACATCGTTGAGTTTCCCTGGTAGCTCAGTGGTAAAGAATCCACCTGCAACGCAGGAGTGCGAGTTCAATCCCTGGGTCAGGAAGATCCCCTGGAGAAGGAAACAGCAAGCCACTCCAATATTCTTGCCTGGGAAATCCCATGGACAGAGGAGCCTGGCAGGCTACAGTCCACGGGGTCACAGAGAGTCAGACACGACTTGAGCAACTAAATACACACGAACACACACGTGTGTATAACATGTGTGTAACAAGGCTGCACATATTCACTTAGTAGTACCTGGCAAACAAAGTAATGTAAAGGCTCTCCAAAGTGTCTTTTTATTCCACCCCATCTGTAACCTTCAAACTGGTTGAGGGGAGTATTAAAAAACCATATAAAAAAATATATATAGACATTGTTATCGTTTAGTCGCTGAGTCATTTCCGACTCTTTTACGGTCCATGGACTATAGCCTGCCAGGTTCTCTGTCCATGGGATTTCCTAGGCAAGAAATACTGGAGTGGGTTGCCATTTTTCTCCTTCAGAGGATCTTCCTGACCCAGGGAATGTACCCACATTCCCTGCATCTCCCACAGTGCAGGTGGATTCTTTACCACTGAGCCACCTGGGAAGCCCCTATAGACATTAAATGTGGCAAAGAGAAGGTTTCATATGAAAAAAAACAGAGGACAATACTAATACAGGTTCCATTCAATTCTTTGAGACTTCCAAAACCCTTAAATTCCTTGACTAGGCTACATATTTGCTCCCAAGATCATTCTCTGACTCCCCTAGAAGGAAAAACAAATCCACTAAACCAAAAATTCCTCAAGCATAAAGGCAGCGAACTTCATACTTTAGGGATATCCTTGTTATAGTAAAATAAATGAGACACCTAGAAAGCACAGTGTTCTTTGGAACTGGATCAGCTTGAGTTTCCATCCTAATGCTAGCAGTTACTGGCTATGGACCCATGGGCAAACACTCAAGGCTTTATCTTTTAATCTGCAAAGTGACAGATCTTTTCAGGGCCATTGGTAAAGCTGAATGAGATGGTCATTATAAAATGTGTGGCATTTTATAAATGATGTCATAAAACTGAAAAGAGATAATTTTCTTTAATAAATAGGAAATATTATTTCTTAGGCTCCCAATAGGTGAAGTACAAGGGGAAAAAATGATTTAGACGCTAACATTAAAAATCAAAAATTTTACATAGCCCCCTTTTAAAAATAATTATTATTTTTGAAAAGACATGTTCATGGGGTTCTCATTCCCATCACTTCATGGCAAATAGAAAAAGTGGAAGCAGTGATAGATTTTATTTTCTTGGACTCAAAAATCACTGTGGATGGTGACTGCAGCCACAAAATTAAAAAGACCCTCCTTGGAAGGAAAGCTATGACTAACCTACATAGTGTATTAAGAAGCAGAGATGTCACTTTGTTGACAAAGGTCCATTGAGTCAAAGCTATGGTTTTTCCGGTAGTCATGTACAAATATGCGAGTTGGACCATAAAAAAGGCTGAGCACCAAAGAACTGATGCTTTTGCTGGAGAAGACTACCGAGAGTCCCTTCGGACTGCAAGGAGATCAAACCAGTCAATCCTAAAGGAAATCAATCAACCTTGAATATTCATTGGAAGGACTGATGCTGAAGCGCCAATACTTTGGCCACCTGATGCAAAGAGCTAACTTGTTGGAAAAGACCTGGATGCTGGGAAAGCTAGAAGGCACGGGGAAAGGGGGCGGCAGAGGATAAGATGATTAGATAGCATCACTGATTCAATGGACATGAATTTTGAGCAAACTCTGGAAGACAGTGAAGGACAGGGGAGCCTGGCGTTCTGCAGTCCATGGGGTCACAAAGAGTCGGACCAACTTAGCAACTGAACAACAACAAAGGAATGTAAGAATGCTTCAGCATGTGCCTTGTGTGATTAAAAAAATTTTTTAATCAACTGACAGGCTTATTTGCTCTCAAGAATTTAAGGCCTTTTCTATAACAAACAGAAGTTACCAAAAAGGGCAGATGTGTCGTTGTCTATTGCTAGTAACCTGTATGTAGATGAATACTAAGAGTAGTTTCTGGAAGCTTAACGGAAAAAAAGAAGTTATTAGAAACATTTCTGGCTCAAATCCCACTAGAAACTTGTGGATTTTTTTATGGAAGGGGGGCACTAGATGGCATAAAAAAAGAGCATCTTAAACCACAGCTTTGAGTAACATATAGACATTCAAATGCATGTTTCCTGAATTATCCTTCTCTTTCCCCAAACACATATATAATCTTTGAGAAGGTGAAGATACTATAGGCCAGGTATATTGGTGTCTGATCATTAATGATATAGGGCTAAAGTGCAGAGAACCGATACAATCTTCATGCTTGAGCAGACTCCCAGTAAACCAGTCTCAAGTCTCGAAGACACCCTGGCACAGCTGGGTCATAAAAACTCCTAACTCCATTCTCAGTAAAAGTCTCAAGTGCACATTTTCTGTAGCATGGGTGAAAGAATTCTTATTAAATAGCAGATGCACAGGCAAAAGGGCTGACATTGTGTCAAAATTTTAGGAGTCTAAAGTGTACTCTTACCAAAGTGGAGCTATAGAACAGCCACCAGGGAGATTCCAGAATGAATAAAAACTCTTCTCCCCAAAAGGAGCTTCAAATATAACATTTTGAGCTAAACCTCAGAGTTTTGTGCCTAAAAATGCTTACCAGTTGCTTTAATCATAAAAATTGCCTGGTCTTTTCAGAGTATCTGAAATAGAACTAGTCTAAGGAGTTTGAGCTGTAAGTATACCCACCCCCCAAAAGGATGAAGAGTTAAAGTATATGGAATTATTTATACTCCATATACTTTATATGTATATATATAGGGAATCCATTTATACTCTGAAGAATGGTTGATGTATTAGTTTCCTGTGACTGCTGTAACAAATTATCACGTTTGGTGGTTTAAAACAACAGAAATTTCTCTCTCAGTCCTGGAGGCCACAAATCCTAAACCGGTATCACAGGGCCAAAATCAAGGTGTTGGCAGGCTGTGCTTCTTCCAGAGATTTTATGAAAGATTCTGCTCCTTGCCTCTTCCAGCTTGGAGTAACTGCTAGCGTTTCTTGACCTGTGGCCACATCATTCCAATCTTTGCCTCTGTGGTCATACCGCCTCCTCTTCTAAATGTAAACTCTCTGTTGCTCTCTTATAAAGACACATGTAATTAACATTTAGAACCCACTCAGACAACCCAGGGTAATCTCCTTGTATCAAAATCTTTAACTTAATGACATCTACAAAGACTCCTCCCCTCTAAAAAAGTAACATTACAGATTTCAGGGGTTTGGATGTAGATATCTTTTTTGGGGGGGGGGGGAGGGGTCCATTTTTTAGCCTACCAGGACTGCCAAAGGTAAAAGTTACTATATAATCAACCCCTCACAGACAACATTTATATCTTTATTCTGTATGTGATTTAAGGTTTTTTTTAAAAAAACGGTGAACCATATATCAGTAAACACAATCACTTTTAAAGTACTTCAGTTCAGTTCAGTCGCTCAGTCGTGTCCGACTCTGCAACCTCATGAGTCGCAGCACGCCAGGCCTCCCTGTCCATCACCAACTCCCGGAGTTCACTCAGACTCACGTCCATCGAGTCCGTGATGCCATCCAGCCATCTCATCCTCTGTCGGCCCCTTCTCCTCCTGCCCCCAGTCCCTCCCAGCATCAAAGTCTTTTCCAACGAGTCAACTCTTCGCATGAGGTGGCCAAAGTACTGGAGTTTCAGCTTTGGCATCATTCCTTCCAAAGAAATCCCAGGGTTGATCTCCTTCAGAATGGACTGGTTGGATCTCCTTGCAGTCCAAGGGACTCTCAAGAGTCTTCTCCAACCACAGTTCAAAAGCATCAATTCTTCGGCGCTCAGCCTTCTTCACAGTCCAACTCTCACTTAGATTATCCCATTTTCCTAGAAAGCATCTTTCTTTCTTCATTTGCTTGAGATCCCTACCAGTATGAAACAAAACTATGAAACTCTTTTTCCCCCTATATTAAGAAACTTATCTTTTTCTTCCATGGTTATTGCCATCTTTGAACATAAAGTAAATAAAGGTCACATCAAAATTAACTCTCCCAATCTTTAGCATTTTTCTCTTCCTCTTGCATTTCATTATACAACATGGGAATGAACAAACAATTTGTTTCTTAATTAAAACACTGCTTGCTCAAAGGATACAGGTGTTAAAAGAATTTAGAAATTTATTCAAGACTAGGCAAACCATGGAGCAATAATAAATTCTGAGTAAGCAATCCAACTGCCATCATAACACTGCCTGCAGTAAGCATCACCTCATAAAAACCACTCACAGCATTTTAATCTAAAGCTACAGCTGTAAGACAGATACTGATTTCTGTAAGCTTCTAAAAATGCAAAGAAAGTGTTCTTTATTGGAAAAGTTGTTTTTGGATTCAACATCTGGAATAAAAAGCTAAATTACTTTCAGTAACCCAAAAGCTATATTTAAAAAGAAAAAATAATCAATTCCTATTTGGATTATATCTTCTCACACTATGGAACATAGAGCAGCAACCTTTCAAAGGTGATTTACCAAATCTTCATTATCCAGTCTTAATTTAAGTTTCTGAGTACTGTTGATAACAGACTTAACATTTTTTGGTCTCTATGTAAAACTAACTTATTGTCACAGGAAAAATAATTGCTTTAAGATATTTTTAAAGCATTTAAAATGCAGATCTAGATAATTTAGTGTAATCTGTGCCCTCCTATGATACTTATCATTACTACCTCACCTCCTCTAACATTACTCCTTCAGTTTCCGCGCCCCTACAGATACTTTCTTAATAGCCCAAGTCAGTCTTTGCCCAAGTCAGTCTTTCCCCAAGACTTCAGAATGCATCAAGGGTTATTATCAGCCAACACCAGTTATATGAGCAGCAGCCTTGTTTTCATTCTGTCCCTTTGTGTATCCGAGACATTTTGAGCTGTGATATTAGAGAAGACACCTGGGAGTCCCATCAACAGCAAGGAGATCAAACCTGTCAATTCTAAAGGAAATCAACCCTGAATATTCATTGGAAGGACTGATGCTGAAGCTCCAATACGTTGGCCACCTGATGCAAAGAGCCAATTTGTTAGAAGAGACGCTGATGCTAGGAAAGATTGAAGGCAGGAGAAGGGGACGACAGATGAGATGGTTGGATGGCATCACCGACTCAATGGACATGAGTATGAGTAAGCTCCAGGAGTTTGTGATGGACAGGGAAGCCTGGCATGCTGCAGTCCATGGGGTCACAAAGAGTCGGACACAACTCAGCAACTGAACTTAACTAATCACAGGGGTGGGCTTCCCAGGTGACTCAGCAGTAAAGAGTCCACATGCCAATGTAAGAGACACAGATTCGATCCCTAAGTCAGGAGGACCCCCTGGAGAAGGAAACGGCAACCCACCACAGTATTCTTGCATGGGAAATCCCATGGACAGAAGAGCCTGGTGGGCTACAGTCCATAGGGTCATAAAAGAGTGAGACACGACTGAGCAACTAAACAAGAATCAGAAGCGTCCTTAAAAAAAGAGAAGGCAATGTGATGGAAGCAGAGATATAAATCAAAGAAAGAAATCTGAAGATGCTATACTGCTGGCTTGACAATGGAGGAAGAATTTGTGAGCCCAAGGGCTGTAGGTACAGTAGCCTCTGGTAGGCTGCAGTCCGTGGGGTCGCTGAGAGTTGGACACGACTCACTGACTTCACTTTCCACTTTCATGCACTGGAGAAGGAAATGGCAACCCACTCCAGTGTTCTTGCCTGGAGAATCCCAGGGACGGCGGAGCCTGGTGGGCTGCTGTCTATAGGGTCGCACAGAGTCGGACACGACTGAAGCGACTTAGCAGCAGCAGCAGAAGCTAAAGAAGAAAAGGAACATGAATTCTCCCCTAAAGCCTCCAGAAGGAACACAGCCCTGTCAACACCTTGATTCCGCAAGACCCACTGTGAACTTCTGGCTGTCAGAACTGTAAGCTAACAAACTTGTGTTATTTTTTAAGCCACCATATTGTGGTAATTTATCATCATAGCAGTAGGGAAGTAATATACCACCTGAACCCAAATTATCAAGAGAAAGCCAAAGGGAGAGTGGGATAAAGTGAAAAAAATATGAATTTTAGTTAACTTGTCCAACAGTCTTATCTTCTGCCAGAAGAAAATTACTGCACTCACAGGAAAAATAATCTTAATCTAGAGATGCAGTTCTCAAATCTGGCTCCATACAGGAACCACCTGGAGAGCTTTAACACAATTCTGATACCAAGGTTCCATTTCAGATGACCTGAATTATCACCTCTGGGGCTCTTGGTATAGTTAGAAAGACAGCCACAAGGTTTTTATGAATAGCTAGGGTGGAGAACCCACTGTTCCAGCTAAAGATTAGTTTTTAGCCATCCAAGGAAACTTCTGAGGTTTCCAAATGGTACAAGTTCCTGAAATTGTCCCCCATAAAGATGTGGCTCACCATTCATTAAATATGTTTTGTTGACTTTATATCTGACAGTAAGAAGTTGCCTAGGCAAATTCCTAAAGGCAAAATTACTTGCTCAAATGGCAGGTAATTTTTTTTATTCAGACAAATACTGCTAAATTGCTTGACCACCGTACCCTTCTACCAATTAAGAATCAGCAACACTTTGTTTAAAAACCTGCCCAATTTGATAGATGGAAAATAATATTTCATTGTTGTTTTCATTTGCAAGCTTCAACCATGAGTGAAACTGAGTACATTTTCATAGCTTTACTGGCCATTTTGGGGGCTCTGTCAATTATTTATTCATATTCATTTCTATTAGTTTTTTTAAAAGGTAATTTGTAAGAACCTTTTCTGCTAAGGAAATCGACCTTTTGCCTGTCACGACTGTTAAATATTTCCCCCCAGTTTGTTGTCTTTTGCCTTTGGCTTCTTTAAGCCACAGATTTTATTTTTTATATCTTTAATGTATTTCTCTTTCCCTCTATGGCTCATTTGGAAAGCTAATCCATACTCTAAGATTATAAACAACATCAACCATACACCCATACTTTATTCTAATACTTCCAGAATTTCATATTTTACAAAGGTTGGGACCTTTTTCCCCTCCACTCGCCCCTCACTGTCCAGGTATCATTTACAGTTTAGTTCATCTCTTCTCCATAACTTCCATTGATGGAAGTTATCATGCTTTTAACTTAAAGATGGAAAAGGGAGGGGGGGAATGTAATGTAATATATAATGTAATATGTAATATGTATGTGTGTGTACATGAAAAACTCTGACGTAAAAGCTTAACACACTTTTTACATAGTCAACAATAAATATAACACCTAATTCAGGTACAAAGAGTTTACAAACTCCCGTAAGGTTACGGAAAATGAAAGCAAGCATTAGGCACAGTGTCGATTCCTTTCCCCTCTCCAAAGCAACACAACTGTCACCCGGCTGACTTCCTCACAAGCCTTGAGGAACAAAGGCCCCCAGCGGTTCTTTCCTGTGGTTGTCCTCATTCTTGCAAAATACTTGTTGCCACTAGGTGGAGACAATTTTATAATAGGAAGATTGGTTACTGAAACCGGAGCAGCCATAAATTTTCTACAAATATACACAAATAGTTAAGAAGGTCAGCTTTCAATTTTTGGGTAAACTAAAGCTACCCATTTTAACTGAGGATCCAGTTTCCCTATTTGTAAATTTAAAAATTTATATTAAGTAATACCAAGAGCCCCCTTAGCCCTAATATTTTATAGATCAAAGGCTTTCCTAAATGTCCTTTCCCCAATGGCTCGGCAGTGAAGAATCTGCCTGCCTATGCAGGAGACACAGGAGATGCAGGTTTGATCCCCGAGTAGGGACGATCCCCTGGAGGAGGAAATGGCAACCCATCCAGTATTCTTGCCTACGAAATCCCATGGACAGAGAAGCCTGGAGGGCTACAGTCCAGAGGGTCGTGAAGAGTCAGACTCAACTGAGCAACTAAGTATGTCCTCTTGGGCTAAGAAGGTATTCTACTTCCAGCAACTTCTTTCAACTTGAAAATGTCACCAACCAAAACCAGTCATTTCCTCCAATCTTTTTTTTCAAAGCTGACAAAAAGAGGTGTGTTGTGTATTAAAGTTCACACATCTAACATTCCAGATCACATACAAGGCTTTCTGCACTTCCTCCGATATGCTTCTCCACATCCATCTGGCATGCTTGCACACATATTTCAATGAGCTAGCTATAGATTTTCCTCTGAATTGGTATCTGTGCTAGAAGTTGTACATCTGGAGGGGTTTCTCTGCTTTTTCCCTCGTATTATTTCTTTTCTTCTTTGCTCCATTTTGTCAAAACCTTCCATCTTGTTATTTCCTGAATTCTTAGCTGTCTGCCCTCTGACAAGACATTCCCTGCACTTGTACTTCAGCTCCTGGTTCTCTTCTGCCCATCTAGATTTTGTAACCTTTCCAAAATTGTATCAACCTCTGCTTGCCTAAGGGGTCCCCAGTCAGCTGCTTCGTCCAATTATTGAATCTAGTGAACTACTGGCAAACTACTGATTTACTTAGCTCTCAAACTCAGACACAATCGAGGTTCTCAGCCCCGAACATACACCAACTCTACCACAAACTGACCACATTCATAGAGAAGGATTAATTTTCATTCTCCCCATGCTTCAAGATCAAGAGACACACCGTACACTGTTAACTTCCTGAGCAGAGCAGAAAAATTCTGAGTTCTTAAGTTGAGCAAGAGGAGCTGCCAACTTCATTTCACATCCCCACCCAGATTACAAGAAACTGTAAACAGAGCAACATACTGACGTGTGTGAACAGCTCACTACTGACTGTGGACTACGCTCTATGCCGTCAGCATACATGACTGGCTCTCAATAAAAGCCTGCAGGTTTAACAGCAGAAACAGATCAGTATTTCTATCTCTGAGAGGAAGATGTGAAACACAAGGAAAGCATAAAGCAAAGCTTGAAGATTTACAGATGCTTATCAATAATGGCAAAGCTAAAAAGAGACTTCTAACAACTAATGACTTTTAGTCCAAAACCCCACGTGCCAGAATAGATGTTTAACAACTTTTGAAAAGTTGTATACCTCCTTTTCTTGGGAGAATTGCCCATCAAGTGCAGATTCCTGCCGGAAGGAGCAGAGATGCTGCTGAACACACTTCAGCAAGTGACAACACATGAGGTAACAGCAACGTTCCCTACGTCACAGAAAATAGACCAACAGGGTCTACATTCCTCACAAGGGCATACTTTGTTGAAAAATTAAGCTGCAGAAAGGGACTGACACAGAAACTTAAAAATCACATTGAGAAAGAGAAGAGAGAAAGCCGAAGGCTGATGCCTCCACATTCTCCCAACAGCAACTGGAATAACCCTTTCAGAAAACAGCTAGGCAATTCATTTCCAGAGATACAAAACATTCATAATCTTTCACCCAGTAATCCTAGTCCAAGGAAATAACACTATTAATAATAACAGATAACATTTATATTTATCACCCTATATGAAATCTTTCTTCATCCTAACAACCCTATGAAACATGTACTATTAATTCCTTCATTTAATAAATCAAGCCAAAATATAAACAACTAAATAAACAAGCAAGCACCTAGCTTAAAGTCTGCAGTGTCAGAGTAAACACTCAAAATTCAGGTTTGCCTGACTAAGAAGGCCATGCCCTTAAACTACCACACCAATTATTATTCCTACTGCAACAGTAAAAATGCCGTCAGCACAGACACATGCTGCATCATCAACAATGGGAAATTTTTTCGATCATTAAAAATGACAATTAGTCATACTCTATGAAATGATCAGTAATACTTATAAGGCAAAGAGATGAAAGAGACAAATAACTGGTAGTTGTGCTACAATTTGTTGTTGAGTTGATTAGTCATGTCTGATTTTTTGCAACCCCACAGACTAGTCCGCCAGGCTTCTCTGTCCATGGGATTTTCCAGGCAAGAATACTGGAGTGGGTGGCCATTTCCTTCTCCAGGGGACCTTCCCAACCCAGGGATGGAACCCGGGTCTCCTGCATCTCCTGTATTGGCAGGTGGATTCTTTACTACTGTGCCATCAGGGAAGCCCTGTGCTACAGTTACAGCTACGTAAAAGTTAACCTTTTAGAAGGCAGCATGGAGTTGTCAGGAGTCTGTGGAGAGGGTTTCCCTCCATTTTCCAACTCCTACTACTATTATGACCAAAATACAACAGGCATAGGTTGGAACAGTTTTAAAACAATAGACTAGAGGAGTAAAGAATGCGTTTCTGGTGTCGCTTTGGCACACAGGGTAGACTTTCTCTTGCAGAAAAGCAACTATTATGGAAAACAGCGGCAGGCAGACTGGGATTTAGGAGACCTCAATTCTCATTGTGGGTTCTTGACACAACTTCAAAATGTAAACTGATCTCTCTTCTGCCCTTATCTCCTGGTTTCTGCAACTTGCATAAAAAAAAAAAAGTTTAAAACTGGCAAAAAGCAGAGCCTGCAGTTTCAAAGGCTGGAGTCTTAGAAGAAAAAAGAAACCAGAAATTTTAAGGATAGAAAGCTGTGTTACAGCTCTAATAAAGATTAGCATAATCCCTAGATTCATGAAAGCAGCAAAAATTTGGCATAGCTCAAATATACCAGAAATCAACATGACTTTGAACAAGTCAATATACAGCTTTTAATCTCTTTATCTATAAAATGAGCATGTTTTAGGAAATACATACTTATTTTCAATGTCCATTAGGGCAGAGTTTCTTACTCGCAATTAAAAAATATACTCAAATGTGTATATATTAAAAATGTATAGACACATATGTCTACTAGGGTAAAGCTACTTATTAGCAATTAGCCTTCAAAAATCTTTACGTGGGTTCTTCAAATAACCAATATTAAGAAGAGAAAACCATAATACTACTATAAAAAAGAAGAACTTAAGTAGCTAAAGCAGCAAAACTCATTGTCTCCTAAGGAAAGTTTATCCTATATTAAACAATAAATGGAAAGGAAAACTAACATTAATTTGATATAACAGACACTGTTTTCGGGCACTTTTTAAAAATAGCTTTCCCTCTACCTCTACTTTTTAAACAAAATCCTGTAAGTTCATGGCCTTGCTTAATTTTCCTAAGTCTATATGCCCCTTGAGAATCTGATGAAAGCTAGGAATTCTTATCTTGCGGGGGGGAAGACAAAGATAAAAAAAAAAACACATACAAAATTTCAGAGTATTCATGGATCCTTAAGAGATACCTAGACTGAAGGCCAAAAACACTTGCTCCACACTGTCTAAGAGCTCCAAATCTGAAACAAGGAAACAGAGGTTACCGTCTCTTTCAGCTTTCTTCAGCTGTACTACACAACAAGCTGTTGCCAACAATGATGCATTTATTCTAAGCAAAAATAAACAAACAGGACCTAATCAAACTTACAAGCTTTTGCACAGCAAAAGAAACCATAAACAAAATGAAAAGACAATCTACAGAATGGCAGAAAATATTTTCAAATGATGCGACTGACAAGGGATGACATTCCAAAACATACAAACAGCTCATACAGCTAAATCACAACAAAAACCAAATAACCCAATTGAAAATTAGGAAAATTACTGAAATACATTTTTCCAAAGAAGATATACAGATGGCCAACAACCATATAGAAAGATGTTCAACATCACATATTATTAGAGAAACGCAAATCAAAACTATGTAAGGCACTGTGTTACTCCAGCCAGAATGGCCATGATCGAAGTAAACGCATAACAAATGCTGAAGAGGATGTAGATAGAGAAAGGGGAACTTTCCTACACTCTTGGTGGGAATGCAGGCTGGTGCAGCCATCATGGAGAACAGGATGGTGGTTCCTCAAAAAACTTAAAACTGAGTTGCCATATGATCCAGCAATCCCAGTTCTGGGCACGTATCCAGACAAAACTGTAATTTGAAATGATACATGCACCCCTAAATTCACAGCAGCATTGCTTACAATAGCCAAGACATGGAAGCAAAATGTCTATAACAGGTGAATGGATAAAGAAGATGCGGTGCATATATGCAGTTGACCACTACTCAGCCATAAAAAGGACCTAAATAACACCATTTGCAGCAACACGGATAGACCTAGAGACTCGTACTAAATGAAGGCAAGTCAGAAAGACAAAGACAGATCCACACGGAATCACTTATATGTGTAATCTACAATATGACACAAATGCACCTATCGGTAATACAGAAACAGGTGTGACAAAGAGACCTGTGGTTGCCAAGGGGGAGGGGTGTAAGGGAGGGAAGGACTAGGAATTTGGGATTAGTGCATGCAAACTAGTATATATAGCATGGATAAACAAGGTCCTACTGCATGGCACAGGGAACTATATTCAATATCCTGTGATAAACCATATGGTAAGGAATGTACGCACAGTAACTGAATCACTCTGCTGTACAGCAGAAAATAACACAACACTGTAAATCAACTGTGTGTTGCTGTGTGCTGTACTCAGTTGCTCAGTCGTGTCCAATTTTTTGCGAACCCATGGACTGTAGCCAGCCAGGCTCCTCTGTCCGTGGAATCTTTCAGGCAAGTATGCTGGAGTGGGTTCCCATTTCCTACCCCAGGGGATCTTCCTGATCCAGGGATGGAACCTGTGTCTCCTGGGTCTCCTGCACTGGCAGGCAAATTCTTTACCACTGCACCACCAGGAAAGCCCTTAATCAACTATACTTCAACTAAAAAAAAAAAAAGACAGGTGTGTTCTTACAAAGATAACCTATGGAGACACTAGGTGCTGCTTGTTAAATACGTCCATCTGGCTGCCACAATGAACACTGTACTTCCGTACCATCAACATCAGTACAAAGCTAAAAGGAATCTTAGAATCCAACCACAAGGAAATGAATAAATTACACCATGGTACATCCACCTGAAATATCACACAATCATCAAAAATGTTATGAAGCTGATTGCAGATTAGAAAATGTTAGTAATATCTAAAGTTAGATTTAAAATTACACATAAATTTAGACTTATATAAAAAAGTTAAAACTATGTTTAAAAAGCCCAAGTCAGTCAGATCAGTCAGTCAGTTGGTTCAGTCGCACAGTCCTGTCCGACTCTTTGCGACCCCATGAATCATAGCACGCCAGGCCTCCCTGTCCATCACCAACTCCCGGAGTTCACCCAAACTCATGTCCATCAAGTCGGTGATGCCATCCAGCCATCTCATCCTCTGACGTCCCCTTCTCCTCCTGCCCCCAATCCCTCCCAGCATCAGAGTCTTTTCCAATGAGTCAACTCTTCCTATCAGGTAGCCAAAGTACTGACGTTTCAGCTTCAACATCAGTCCTTCCACTGAATGCCCAGGACTGATCCCTTTAGGATGGACTGGCTGGATCTCCTTGCAGTCCAAGAAGACCCTCAAGAGTCTTCTCCAACACCACAGTTCAAAAGCATCAATTCTTCAGCGCTCAGCTTTCTGCACAGTCCAACTCTCACATCTATATACGACCACTGGAAAAACCATAGCCTTGACTAGATGGACCTTTGTTGGCAAAGTAATGTCTCTGCTTTTGAATATGCTATCTAGGTTGGTCATAACTTTTCTTCCAAGGAGTAAGCGTCTTTTAATTTCATGGCTGCAATCACCATCTGCAGTGATTTTGGAGCCCAAAAAAATAAAGTCTGACACTGTTTCCACTGTTTCCCCATCTATTTCCCATGAAGTGATGGGACCAGATGCCATAATCTTCATTTTCTGAATGTTGAACTTTAAGCCAACTTTTTCGCTCTCCGCCTTCACTTTCATCAAGAGGATTTTTAGTTCCTCTTCACTTTCTGCCATAAGGGTGGTGTCATCTGCATATCTCAGGTTATTGCTATTTCTCCCAGCAATCTTGATTCCAGCTTGTGCTTCCTCCAGCCCAGCGTTTCTCATGATGTACTCTGCATAGAAGTTATATAAGCAGGGGGACAATATACAGCCTTGACGTACTCCTTTTCCTATTTGGAACCAGTCAGTTGTTCCATGTCCAGTTCTAACTGTTGCTTCCTGACCTGCATATAGGTTTCTCAAGAGGCATGTCAGGTGGTCTGGTATTCCCATCTCTTTCAGAATTTCCACAGTTTATTCTGCTCCACACAGTCAAAGGCTTTGGCATAGTCAATAAAGCAGAAATAGATGGTTTTCTGGAACTCTCTTGCTTTTTCAGCTATCCAACAGATGTTAGCAATTTGATCTCTGGTTCCTCTGCCTTTTCTAAAACCAGCTTGAACACCTGGAAGTTCACGGTTCACATATTGCTGAAGCCTGGCTTGGAGAATTTTGAGCATTACTTTACTAGCGTGTGAGATGAGTGCAATTGTGCAGTAGTTTGAGCATTCTTTGGCATTGCCTTTCTTTGGGATTGGGAAGAAAACTGACCTTTTCCAGTCCTGTGGCCACTGCTGAGTTTTCCAAATCTGCTGGCATATTGAGTGCAGCACATTCACAGCATCATCATTTAGGATTTGAAATAGCTCAACCAGAATTTCATCACCTCCACAAGCTTTGTTCGTAGTGATGCTTCCTAAGGCCCACTTGACCTCAAATTCCAGGATGTCTGGCTCTAGGTGAGTGATCACACCATCGTTATTATCTGGGGCATGAAGACCTTTTTGTACAATTCTTCTGTGTATTCTTGCCACATCTTTTTAATATCTTCTGCTTCTGTTAGGTCCATACCATTTCTTATCTTTTATGAGCCCATCTTTGCATGAAATGTTCCCTTGGTATCTCTGCTTTTCTTGAAGAGTTCTCTAGTCTTCTCCATTCTGTTGTTTTCCTCTATTTCTTTGCACTGATAGCTGAGGAAGGCTTTCTTGTCTCTCCTTGCTATTCTTTGGAACTCTGCATTCAGATGATTATATCTTTCCTCTTCTCCTTTGCTTTTCACTTCTCTGCTTTGCACAGAAGCGCGGCAGCCAAGAGGAGCTACCCCACGCCCAAGGTCAGGGGCGGCAACCGAGAGCGGCAGGCTGCGACGGACCAGGAGTGGCAAGAGGACATCTGAGGTCAAGGACAGCAGCCAAGAGAAGCTACCCCACGTCCGAGGTCAGGGGTGGCAGCTGAGATAAGCTACCCCATGTCCAAGGTCAAAGGCAGCGGCCTAGACGAGCTACCCCACGCCCAAGGTCAGGGGCGGCAGCCGAGAGGAGCAACCCCATGTCCAAGGAGCAGCGGCTGCGTGGGCACAGGAGGGCTGAGAGGAGCTACTCCGTGTTCAAGGTCAGGAGGGGCGACCTCGTCCAAGGTAAGGAGCAGCGGCTGCGCTTTCCTGGAGCAGCCATGAAGAGATACCCCACGTCCAAGGTAAGAAAATCCCAAGTACGATGGTAAGTGTTGCAAGAGGGCATCAGAGGGCAGACACACTGAAACTATAATCACAGAAAACTAGTCAATATCATCACACAGACCACAGCCTTGTCTAAGTCAATGAAACTAAGCCATGCCGTGTGGGGCCACCCAAGACCGATGGGTCATGGTGGAGAGGTCTGACAGAATGTGGTCCACCAGAGATGGGAATGTCAAACCACTTCAGTATTCTTGCCTTGAGAACCCCATGAACAGTAGGAAAAGGCAAAATGACAGGATACTGAAAGAGGAACTCCCCAGGCCAGCAGGTGCCCAATATGCTACTGGAGATGAGTGGAGAAAGAACTCCAGAAAGAATGAAGGGATGGAGCCAAAGCAAAAACAACACCCAGCTGTGGACGCGACTGGTGATAAAAGCAAGGTCCGATGTGTAAAGAGCAATATTGCATGGGAACCCGGAACGTTAGGTCCATGAATCAAGGCAAATTGGAAGTGGTCAAACAGGAGATGGTAAGAGTGAACGTCGACACTCTAGGAATTAGCGAACTAAAATGGACTGGAATGGGTGAATTTAACTCAGATGACCATTATATCTACTACTGCGGGCAGGAATCCCTTAGGAGAAATGGAGTAGCCATCATGGTCAAGAAGAGTCCAAAATGCAGTACTTGGATGCAATCTCAAAAATAACAGAATGATCTCTGTTCGTTTCCAAGGCAAACCATTCAATATCACAGTGATCCAAGCCTATGCCCCAACCAGTAATGCTGAAGAAGCTGAGGCTGAATGGTTCTATGAAGACCTACAAGACCTTTTAGAACTAACACCCAAAACAGATGTCCTTTTCATTATAGGGGACTGGAATGCAAAAGTAGGAAGTCAAGAAACACCTGGAGTAACAGGCAAATTTGGCCTTGGAATGCAGAATGAAGCAGGGCAAAGGCTAATAGAGTTTTCCCAAGAGAATGCACCAGTCACAGCAAACATCCTCTTCCAACAACACAAGACTCTACACATGGGCATCACCAGATACTCAACACCGAAATCAGACTGATTATATTCTTTGCAGCCAAAGGTGGAGAAGCTCTATACAGTCAGCAAAAACAAGACCAGGAGCTGACTGTGGCTCAGATCATGAACTCCTTATTGCCAAATTCAGACTTAAACTGAAGAAAGCAGGGAACACCACTATACCATTCCAGCATGACCTAAATCAAATCCCTTAAGATTATACAGTGGAAGTGAGAAATAGATTTAAGGGACTAGATCTGATAGACAGAGTGCCTGATGAACTACGGAAGGAGGTTCCTGACATTGTACAGGAGACAGGGATCAAGATCATCCCCAAGGGAAAGAAATCCAAAAAAGCAAAATGGCTGTCTGAGGAGGCCTTACTGTGAAAAAAAGAAAAGCGAAAAAGCCCAAAGCTAAAATTTATTTCCAAGGGGAAATACATCAAAATTTAACAGCAATTAAAATTGAATACTGAAAGCATGATTTTTCTAGTTCTTAAATTATCCAATATTAAAAAAATTTTTTTAATAAACTGGCAACTGAAAACTACTATATCGGTTAAAAAGACAACTTAATAACATCGATTTTTCCCCATTGTCAGCTCTTAATTACTTTCAAAAGGACTGAGCAACATATTGCACATAGGAATTAAAACTAAAAACAATCCATTTAAGAAGTGAATGACAGCTTATGTACTCTGTGAAACTTTAAAGGTTTCAGAATAAAATTAATTGACATTAATAATCATGTTACTTAAATTACAAAACTATAACATTAGCTTTTCAAAAGCTATAGAGACTTCTGGGGAAAAAATATTACAGGAGACTAAACTATGGTTTCCATGGTGGCTCAGATGGTAAAGCATCTGCTCGCAATGCAGGAGACCCAGGTTCAATCCCCGGGTTAGGAAGATCCCCTGGAGAAGGCAACGGCAACCCACTCCAGTTCTCTTGCCTGAACAATTCCATGGACAGAGGGGCCTGGTGGGCTACAGTCCATGGGATCGCAAAAGTCAGACACGCCTGAGCGACTTCACTTTTTTTTAAACTATGATAAATTATGACTAGTTAACTCAAATTAGTAAATGAGACCCACCTCTAAAGACAAATGAAATCGATTACAACATTAGTAAAAAAGAAATTTAGTCTTGATATTTTAGACAATACTCAACCATCAATATCCTAGAGTCTTCAACATGTTACCATTACTTTACAATTTGGAAGAGGAAATATTCCTAGAGGACAGCACCTCACAAAAAATTTAAAAGCTATAAAAAAAATCTTTCCACTAATTCAACAAGGCATGTTTTCTTCACAAATATGTCAATTAAAACTTTTAAGATCAAGGATAAGAGGGTAAGTTCACTAAAACTGAACAACAGATATAATTTCTAATCCTGCTAAATGTATTTTTTAAAGTACAGATTTTTCTCTAAGTGATATTATAAAACAGCATAAATAAAATAAAAATAGGTAGTTTCCAGTAAAAATAGTAATAGCATCTATTTCTTCTACTCCCTCAGGCCCGTCATTTAAACAATCTGTGAAGTGGTAGTTTTGGTCCCAGGTGTATAAATTTCGGGTATCGTCTCATAAGATATTTAGTCCTGCTGAAAAGAAATTAATGAAGCACATTGACCTTAACAGACAGTTACTTGAGATTGAGAATACTACACAATCGACCAGACTTGGGGAAAGTAGGGTTACAGGACATCCACAATTCCTCCTACACCCCATATTTTCACTCTAACAACCTTCTTTTAAATATGGAGACTCAAAAACTTGAAAGGAGACACACAACTATTCCCAAGACCCATGTCACAGATCAATCACTCTCTCTCTCTCTTTCAAGATCCATGCCACAGATCAATCTGTCTCTTTCTTAACATACATCCTTTTATATTTACAATGCTCTTTGCTGTTTACCCCTTTTTACCTACATTACCTCTTATATCTTTACAAATAACCTCCAAGTTCAATGGGAATGCAACTTTTTTATTATTTTTATAGAAAAGGAAATGGGCCAAGAAGCTTGCTAGTAGTGGAAACAGACCTAGAAACCAAGTCTCCTGCCTTCAATTCTAAAGCCCCTTCTTCCATGCACAACACTACCCCTCTGTAATACAGGAAAGCCTTCCATAAAACATTTGGCTGGCTTCCAAGACAGCCGTCCCAGGCTGAATTAAACTCTATATAGTAAATAGTATAAATAGTGAGGGTTTAATGCAATTACTGGCATAGAGGCATACATCTTTTTATAAGTGAAAAATCAGTTGGTTTTAAGTTAAATCAACATAGTCTGTGTATGGTGGGGGAAACAAGAAGAATACTCCTAAAAACAAGTCAAAATGAAGTATACAGATCTGCACATCTTACAACAGCTAACAGAGGCAGCATAATCAACACAGGGAGCAGATAAAAAAAACAGTGGACAACTAAAAATAATGTAAAAAGAAACTGCAAGATGCTTTTATTTTTAGGAAATAAAATGCGGAGTTTGCCTTTTCTTCCTCCCTCCATCCCAAAATAATGGAAATTTTAGAGCATATATTAGGCTATAAAATAGTAAGAGAAGTAGAAGAGGATTTTATTTAGTAGCCATCAAACGAAATCCCTACCAAAATGGCTGGCTCTGGAATATAACACATCAAAATCCAAAGTCCTATTTCTAGTTCAGTTACTGGTAGTATACAGCTTATATGAACCAATTATTTTAAGCTTTCAATTCTCACATCTATAAAATCATAATACTCTAGCCAAACTATTTGCTCATGACCTTGGAAAGAGGAAACAATGTCTACAAAGGTAATGAGCAATACTTTAATCCCCATTATCCACTGCAAAAATGACTATTTTTCAAACGTCTTCTAGGTGTGAAGTACTAAGCTAGGCTAAAAGTGCAGAGAAAATGTTGGTCTTTACAATCTAAAAAAATAAAGCAAAGAGAAATACTTAAGACAATAACTGCATGATAAAATTAAGGCATCTCAGAGAAATGGCTTTCACAGGACATCAAACAGAATGAACTTGGGTTTGATCAAGACACCAAACAAAAATAGTGGTCATTAGGTTTAGCTGGGAAAGAGGCAAGAAGGCTGCTTGTCCTCTGGATTCCCAAAGCACATCATTTATGTATTACTGCATTTAACACTCTGTACAGTAGTTTGTCATCTCCGCTTAGACTGTAAATTCCTCAAGGACAGAGACTTTATTCAGTTCACTTTTATATTCCTAACCCCTAGCAGAGGATCTGGCACACAGAAGATAATCAGTAAATGTTTTTTAAACAGGCGAGGTAAGGACAGGATTCCCTATCTAAATTGTTTTAATCTCTATTACTTGTGCAGGTCATTTACTCCTTGTCTCTCAACTCCAAAATCACCACTCTAGACTGCTCTGTGGTGCTGGGCTGAGACTGTGCAACTGTATTTCACCAACTCTTCTGCCACGGGAGGTCCGTGTTAGGCTTTGCCAATGGAGGTAAGAAAGCAATAAAAGGGCTGAGGGGACCTCCTTCTAATCACTGGCAACAACTGGTTCCAGCCTCCAGCTTCTTTTGGTATTCCCCAGAACTAGCCTAATCAGCAGCTCCACAAGGCTGACCTCAGAAGTTCAGAACTAGGCCAACAGAACCTCTTTTCCGAGCTCTTTGACTGATTACCATGATGTTCTCTTTCTGCTCTTACATTCATCTAACCATCTCCCTGTATTAAAGGCCTTCTGTTCAAACTCCTATTGAACTTTCTATTTTGCCTATTGGACACTAATATCCTGTTCTAACGGCTCTCCTCTGAGATATCTTGCTGCTTTATTAAAGGGGAAAGTGAAGGAATTTTGAAATTATTCCTACAGATAAAATATAGTTTAGAAAGAATAATGCCAAACCCCTTAAATTTGTGTCTGTTACATTGCAACACACATATCACTTAACTTTTGCAATTTAAACTATCCAGCATGCAAAGAAACACAAAAAAAGAGAGAGAGGAAATGAGAAATATTTAAACAGTTCAGGCTATTCCAAGCACACCCCCTACGTTCTCTCAGTAGAACACAGGCATCCTAGAAAAAATGAGAATACAGCGGCTCTGCGACTCCTCAGTGGTCTCAGTTCCCAAAAGTCTCTCCTAGTTATGAGCATGACGACATGCTGAATGTGACTCTTAAATTTAAGGATTTTCTTTTTTTTTTTGCTGTATTCAACATGGCCCATAGTGCAAGCTGACTACTTCATCTAGTGTTCAACAAAAGAAACAGCAATCTGTTCCAAAACTAAAGCTGAACTGAACTTACTGGTATGTTCTTCCCATTCTGAGAGATTTCAAGCATAATTTTTTATTATATGTGATTTTCACTTTACACATTGGCTTTAGAAGCAAACTTTTTCATAAAATACAACTCCATGCTACAGCAGAGACACAGAAAGAAATCAGTCCTGCAGGAGAGCCCCAAATCAACACAACTGTTGAAAACAAATGACCAAAATGCTTTGATATTTTTATATGGTTTGTTACTTCATTTAATAAGATGTCCTCACTAGATAATTTAATCTGAGATTAATTTCAAAATAATTTTTCATTACTGTACTTAATAAACTGAATTTTTAAAATTAGGACAAAATGGCAGATAGTAGAAAAAAGGCAAAGTCAAGCAATAAGAATCTTTCTCAGAATTCTTAGTAATGTATTTATATAGCTCCTGAGCATCCAAAAAAACTATCACTAGGCCCAGACATGTTAGTCCACCTCAGCTGCCTAATAACCATAAGACAAAAGAGAAGTGAAAAAAATTTTAAACTTGAAAGTTCCACTGGAATTCCTCCACATAGCATACAGTGGGCCACCTGCTCACTTAGCACCTAGCTCCTGCCTATGGACATAATAACACTAGTTGCTACTTAACTGCCAAAAGTTTTGTTACCACAGTCAGTCAGTCTATGTAAAATCAACCAAGCTCTATGCCTAACAAGGGACACCAGAGGACCTGTTTGACACATTTGGTAGAAAATATGAAAAATCTGACAGGGGAACAGACAGGATATCTCAACCTACAGAGAATGAGTAGGGTAAATTTTACTGTACCTCTGTACTCAAATTCTATCAGGATCTACTCATTTCAATGCAAATAGTCATTCAGTACATTACTATAATAACTTATTGATATAAGGTTTCAGAGATAAAAAAAAATTAGGAAATTAAATAACCAGTGTCTGACAACAATGTCTTCCACAACATGTCTAACAAATAACACCAATTAAAAATCAAATGTAGATCTGTATACCGGCAGTCTATATAATCATAGTGTTTTCCCTTTTTTAAAAACTAAACTGTGATGCATTGTCTAGTTTCCCCAGATTTAACAAGCAAGTGGATACAAAATTCTGAATGCTTTAAATCATATCAGAAACACAGCCATGATTTTAATAAAGTGCTTTTTAATGTTAGCTCACTTCTCTCGCTGGAAGGAATTATGCTTCTGTGCTAATGTATAGAAATGAAACTGTCACTGAAACATCTGGTTATATATTATTCATTAGACATATATCACCTTTACTCCAAAGACTGCATAATATAAACACAAACCACGAATAAATCAAGTTAAAGAGATAGACCTGACACCACATGCTGAAGGTCAGTGATAGACAAATGAAATTCCAAAGATGTTTGCTGACCTGCTCCATATTTCTCTCCTCACAAACCTGGGAGCTAGCAGTCTGAGAGTTCCAACAGGCAGAGGAAAAACTCAAAATTCTCAGTATGTTGAATGTCTGCATTGTCTACATTATGTTAATGGTTCTAATTTAAAATTTTTCTATGCAGCACATTTGAGAACCATCAGCATATTTTTCTAATACTCAAGCCCACTAGCCAGCCTATTCTGGCAGCTGTCCTTCATAAATTCTTCATTTCACTCTCACACCTACTATAATTAACCTCAAATGTGTATTCCACAAAGGTACCTGAAAGAAATATCACCAATCCTTAGAAAAAGGGGCCATATTTGCTGCGCTAGCCTTGGAAAATGAAGTCTTACATACCCATTATTAAAAATTACGTTAAACGTACAAACGATTTTTTAAAAATACCTGTTGATTGTGACAAGTAGAAATTTTAGGGGGAAAAGCCAATAACTAAGAGTCATATTGCTGCCATTTAAATTCTTGATAAATCAAAGGATGAAATAACCACTTTAAAAACACAAGTTCTACTACCAATCTGAGTTATTAAAATATTCAAAAACTACACTCTTTTGCAAGTGAGGAAAGTAGATTCTCTGCCAATTACACTAAGTATTCTAGTCGATCATCGTGGAACTACCAAAAGTAGATTATGCAATGCAAATCACACATAATTAGTTTTCAACATAATTCTCAGTCTGAAACACTGAAATCATGTCTGTTTTTTTAATTTTTAAAAGAAATAAAGCATATTACGAAAAGGCCGAATGCAAACCTATCCTGCTCAACGCAAACCTATCTTTACATACCTCCGAGGAAGCTGACATTCTCAAACCATTCAACCACGTTAAAGACACACATTCTCAAAAACTTCGGAGACCCAGGCAGTAGAAACCCAAAAAAGGTTTCAAGGAGATAAGCCTGTAACTGGTCTTCGGGTCCCCCCAAAATAATCGGAATGAACCTCAAAGTTTTAGCTCAATTTTTTTACTAACAGTAGCTCTGGGCGCAGGGAGACGGCTTCACTAGGAAGGAAACGATCCTGACAACCCGGACGAGGGCTCCCCGGCGACACTCGGGGCCAAAGCCCTCGGTGTGCACGACCGGGTTCAAAATGCGAAGCTTCCATCAGGAACAAACCCAGACGCCCCCTCCCCCCACGACTCCGCCGGGGCACCCTCGCGGGTTTGAGAGCGCAGCAACAGATACTCCCGAGCAGCACGCAGCACTCCAGGAATGTTTTCACCAGGAGGGGTCTCCCCGCCGCCTACAGGGAACCCCGACGCCCAGGAGCGCCTCGACACGCCAACCCCGACTCCAGCACCCCGGGGGGAGAGCGGGATCGGCACACAAAGCGCCCCTACCCCACCCTCACTGCGCGGACACACACACCACACACACCCCCGGCAGCGAGGGGGAAGCCCGAGGGGGGAAAACCCTGCATTCCGCGCGGTTCGTCTCCGGAGAGGGGCCGCCGAGAGGCTGGGGGGCCCCCCGGCCCGGGGAGCCGACGGGGTGCCGCAGCGCAGCCCCGGCCTCCGCGCAGAGCGAGCGGCGGGCGGTTCGCACGAAGGAAGGAATCCCCGAGCTTCGCCCACGGGGGATCCTCCTCAAGTCGGACTCCCACCCCCGCCAAGACCCTCGAAGAAACGGGAACAATGAGAAGCCGCCTTCCCCCGCCATCCCCGCCCCGAGAGCGGCCGGGGGCGGCGGCGCCATCTCCCCTCACACCCCCGCGGATACACACACCCGCCCCCCCTCAGCCCCGGCCCCGGCGCGGCCGTCAGCGGCCCGCAGCCCCGCCGAGCTGACGCGCGGCCGAGCCCGCCGCGCCCGCGCCCCCTCGCCTCCCCGCGCGTCCCTCGCCTCACCGGCTCCTGCCCCAACCCGGGGCTCCGCGCGCCGCGGCCGGAGCGAGACTCGGGCACAAGCCGCCGGCGCCGCCGCACAATATGGCGAGCCTCGGCTTCCGCAATGGAGCTCGGGAAATACAACAGGGGCCGCTCAATATTCATGAGAGACCGAGGGGAAGCCGGCTTGGCCGGCACGGCGGGGAGGGCGGGAAGGAGCGGGCGGGCGGGCGAGGGGGCGGAGGCGCGGGACGGGGACGTGCACGGCGCGGGGAGGCCCGCGGCGCGAGGGGAGGGGGCGCCGCCGCGTGCTGCCGGGAGCGCCCGAGCCGCCGCCCCGCCCCGGGCCGCCCGGCCCCGCCCCCCGGCGCCCTCCGCGGGGCGACGCGGCCCCCGGGCAACGCCCGGATGACGGCGGCGCCACCTCGTTCTCGGCGTTCTCTCTCCTTGAGCTCTCCTGCCCCTGCCTGCGCCCCTCACTGCGCCTCCCTGGCCCGCTGCTGGGGTTCGCGCTCGGACTCCTGCTCTCGCCCGTGACTGCCTCCTGTTCTTACCCCCATCCCACCCGGTAGACGTCCTCGTCAGGCTTTCACCTCTAGAACTTCACCTGAACTTCGGCACTCTGCCTTCCCCCACCCCACAGCCACGCTGACACACACTTTCCGTCCTTGCAGAGTGAACCAGCAAGACCCAATTCTAGGGAAAACGACCTTCAATGCTAAGCGTATATTCTTGGACGTCTGTAAGCGTTCTGGTTCTCATCGGCTTACTTACCTTGCGGCTGTTTCCATCCTTCCTCAGCCCCTCCCAGTATGAGCTTTTGAGTTTGAGAATAAGTGATAGATGTAATAGATGTGGTCGCTACCTAAAACACGACCAATTAGTCTACCACCAAGTGTATAAAATGTGAATAGATTAAGCTACAAACTGAAATAACTGAAAGAGTTCCTGATCGCAAGAGGTACTATTGGTGAGGTGATCTGTTCTCTTGAAAAATAACCAACAATTTCAGGTAGTAAACTGAAGGCACTTGGGACACAAAGGAAGGGAGTGCATTGAGAATTGGGCAAACTAGGTTTTAGCCTCCAGTGTGTCTCTTAACTGTGTGACTTAACTAAAGTACATAATTGTTCTGGACTTGACTTTCCTTATTTGCAGAATGAGAGGATTGTGTTGAATGATTCTTAGGTCCCTGCTAGCTTTTGAACTCTCTAAACTCTCTACAAGCAATGCCAAATAAATGATATGAATTTACATAAGATTTTGGGAAAGAAAAGGATCGATTCTAGCTAGTGTGTTAGTGGAGATTTCCTGAGGAGCTTGGAGTTGAGTAAGACTGTGAGGGATAGCTTTGGATAGGTAGAAAGAAGACAGGCGTTAAAATATTTAAGACAACAGCGTCATTTGCCCTACCTAACAATCCATTAAGGTAAACAAGAGCAAAACCAGCGACTTAAAACTTTCACTTACTATCTAAGGCTTTAAATAAGAAATGACAATTCTCAGACTCTACAAGCCCTTCAAGGTTAAGCTGTTTTTCCAATGTGGAACAAAAAAAAAAAAAAAAAAAGAAAAGAAAATCAGGAATGCTCCTGCCTCTCCCTTCCTGTAAGGGTCCACTTTCTAGAGAGAATGCAGTTGCAGAAGTGTCTCCCTTCTTTGTTCACAACTGCATGTGACATCGCATTAATGCTGTTCATAATTCAGAACATTTTACTCTAGTGAAAATGCATATGAAACTAACGTGGGGAGGTATGATTTTAAGAAAAAACTTTTTAAAAAGTACAGGAATTTTATGGATAAAAGCTAAAACAGTACTTTTAAAAGATTGACAAGAGAATTAGTAGAAAAGTGGAAAAGTTATGGGATATCTGGATTAAATGTGATTAACAAGCTATAGACCTCAGGCTAGCATCCTTAATTTGAAAGACACTACTGACAGATTAATGGAGCTCGTATTATCTATTTTATCTCTTCCTCAAAAACTTGGACTGAGAGTGTTATGGATGTCCCCTGACTACATTAATCAGGAAAGGCTATGTTATGGTACAGCAGCAGACATCTCATCTCCCAAATCTTCATGCCTTAGCACACCAAAAGTTTATTGCTTGTTCATGCTTCTTGTGAATGGGGCTTATTCTGTTCCAGTCACTCCAGAAACCAGATTGGCAGAGGGGTCACCCAGAACACAGCAACTGAGTCTCTGCGACAGAGGAAGAAAGTGACTGAAGAATCCCTATGAACTTTTCACATCCTTAGGTTGGGAAGCAAACGTCATGGCCAAGACTAGTTACGTCGCCTTCTCCATCTTCACAGGGCCTGAGTCCTTAAACTGAGGCTGAACCGAGTTCAGGAAAGGTGGTGATATCTGTGAACAGTACTAATGTCAGTCACCCTGAGCCCACCAGTTCTGTTTCTAGATATTATGAAAAAGCTCTACGTTTTATTTCATAACACTGGCTCTCTTGAATGCCTTCAAGAAAGGTATGTTTTCAAAAAAAGAAAAAAACCTCACTGTACTTGTTAAGAGTCGACTATCATATAAACAGAATGCACTTTTCATCTTTCTCCCCCCTTTTTAAATTGTATTGTACATTAAATCAATGTCAAGTCCACAGTCAGTCTATCAATAGTGACTTGACATATCCAGCCTACATTCCTTTTGCTATTTTTTGACACAACGTGAGGGTCACCACTCTCTAAAACATTTCCTATTAATACTCTACCCTCTTGTTAAAGTAGTAATTATGTTTTAACCAGGAAGACACTAAATTAATACTATATAATACAAGTATTTAAGGTGGATGACTAGATGATTTCTAGTTAGAAAGTTCCTTTTCCCTCAAAACTTTAAAAGTAATACCCTGTTAATCACATGGTGAATTGGGTAGACATCTCTGATCACAAAAATCACCTCTTTCCTGGTTTTCTGTTATGGTGATACTACAAAATGAGATTAGTTCAGCTTGGTCAACTTTTGTTGAGCATATACCATGCGCTAATACTTTGCAAAGTTCTTGAAATAAAGGTGTTAATATAACTAGGATACAAGTTCCTTGGGAGCAGAAATCTTGTTTATAAGAAAAAAAGTGTATACCTAGCACGATGTTTGGCATATAGTAGATGCTGAATAAATAGGCATTAAGAGAATGAAAGACTGGGAATCTTTGATCCCAGTGTGTATATGAAGTAGAATAGTTCATATGATCTTGGTATGTCTCACTTTACTGCATAAGAGCAGATATTTTTTATCAGAATTGCATTTAGTTCCCTAGAGCCTTTCTCTACTTAGACAGTTTGTCTTAAATGGAAATTCATGCCTGCCTATTCTATATCTACCCCATGGATTTCTTTTCAGCTGTGCTCCAGGTATCTAATTGTTACCTGCTTATCTGAGATGAAGATTGCAGTCCATCAGCACTTTAATAAGAAGCTATAGGGACTTCCCTGGTGGTCCAGTGGTTAAGAATACACCTTGCATTGCAGGAGATGTGGGTTCAATCCCTGGTCAGGGAACTAAGATTGCACATGCCGCAGAGCAACTAAGCCCCTGAGCTGCAGTACTGAGCCCAGGTGTCACAACTAGAGTCTGAATGCAACAAAGATCCCACATGGTGCAACAAAGACCTAACACATGCAGATAAGTAAATTCTTATAAAAAATACGTGCTTGATTGCACATGTTTTTTAAAAGAAGATTGTCTATATATATAAGCTGTGATATATATATATCACAGTTTATCAAACACTTTTACAGTCATTATTTCACTGACTCTTCTGAACAATTCTCTAAGGTATTCCTACTTCACGGAAGAGGGAAATGTCACTTCTGTGGTTAACTAACTCTCCCAAACATTGAGCTCATAGCAGAGCTGAAACTCAAAGCTGGGCATCTGACTCCAAGTCCAGGCTACACTCCCTGATGCCACCTATGCCTTCCCTCTCTGTGCTACATACGCAGCTCCAGCATTTTTCTTCTTTCTAACAGGTAAGCAGGCTGAAACAAACACCTCCACAGATGTGCTCTCAACACTAGTGTTTATTCCTAGTGTTTAATCATCAGTGTGGTTCATTTTAAAGAAGCTAGAGACAATGCTATATATAATAGTGTATGAACCTGACCTGTTGACAGAAAATCATCAGGTTTTGTTTCTGTTTTCTTAGAAAAGTTACATAAGAAAACAAAACTGAAAGGTAGGTTAAAGGACTGGAATATATTGGGATTTAATCACTATAAGAAAACAAAAACAAAACCTGAATCTGCTTGCCAGTGCAGGATATGCAAGAGATACTGCTTGGATCCCTGGGTCAGGAAGATCCCCTGGAGGAGGGCATGGCAACCTACTCCAGTATTCTTACCTGAAGAATCCCATGGACAGAGGAACTTGGCAGACAACAGTCCTGCTGCTGCTGCTGCTAAGTCGCTTCAGTCGTGTCCGACTCTGTGCGACCCCATAGACGGCAGCACACCAGGCTCCTTGTCCCTGGGATTCTCCAGGCAAGAACACTGGAGTGGGTTGCCAGTTCCTTTTCCAGTGCATGGAAGTGAAAAGTGAAAGTGAAGTCGCTCAGTCGTGTCCAACTCTTCGAGATCCCATGGACTGTAGCCTACCAGGCTCCTCCGTCCATGTGATTCTCCTGGCAAGAGTACTAGAGTGGGGTGCCATTGCCTTCTCCCGGCAACAGTCCATGGGGCACAAAGACTCAGACACAACTGAGCAACTCAGCGCACGCACACACACATACACATTTATAATATAATTTTCAAGGGATTCCCTGGTGGCTTAGAAGTAAAGAATTCGCCTGCTAATGCAAGAGACGCCTGTTCAGTCCCTGAGTTGGTTAGATCCCCTGGAGAAGGAAATGGCAACACACTCCAGTATTCTTGGCTGAGAAATCCCATGGACACCACCACCACCACCACCATAATTGTCAAACTACATCTACCAGCATCTTTATTTGTCCTCTTTTCGATTTGTTGTGCTTTCTTTGAAAGGGTGAAATTAAGTAGGAACGTTGTAGGAAGGCCTAAAGAGACCTGTAATTCAAGGTGGCTTCAGGAAGCAGGCAACTCGAGATTTACTACCTCTTCAGCTGAAAAAATATAGCTCTAGCCACAAGCTTTAGTGAAGTTTTATTTGTATTTCAACATAGTGCATTTCTTTTTGTGACACTTCCCTTGGTGTTTTAGTTCATTGTTCCTTTTTATATTCCCAAGACAATCAAAATAATTGGTGCTACTCTTAACTGTTCAGCTTAGAGTTAAACAGATTAAATGAGATGGGCTAGTTAAGCTTTGGGGGAGAACTAAATACTATTGCTATTTCCCTCCTATGGAGACTTGGAATGGTATTTTATATGTCCCAGATGTGGCCACATTCTGCCTAACATCTGTTAGTGCATTTTATTAAAATAATGAACTAGCATGTGTTTGAAAAGTAAAAAGAATGAATAAAAGTTTTCATTCTGATGCAGCTTGACTAGCCAACTGTTTCTTTGTAGTTAATAATGGAGGGTACTTTTGTGATATCCAACTTGATATGTAAAATAAAGTGTGATTTAATAATTACTGGCTTTAGTTTTCTAATATGAAGTAAGTTTATTCTATTCAAACAAACTTTGTAAGTTGTTTTCCTTTCAAAATGTTTACTGCAAGTGGTGAAAACTGTGCCTTGACGTTGATCTAGGAACACCAAGAATAATCCTGGAAACGAACAAGGAATAATAGATAATTAAGATCAAACCTTAGAACTAAAATGGATATTTCTCTGGAAAAGAAGGCTGAAAGAGCCCAAGGGGAAAAGTACAGATGAAAAGTGCGAAATATTTAAATCAAGTTACAGCTTGTTCAACTGCCCTTGTGGACATTTTAATTTTTCCCACTTAAAACAAGCCACGGAAGAATAGTTTTTGTGGGGTGAGAGAGTGAAGGGTAAAGACCCCTCTTATCTAACACATTTCTTGGAAATGTTTTTTAGTAAAGAATTTAAAAGAACTGCTAAATCCCAAGCAGACAAAGAAAATGTCTTTTTATTTTCGACTACTTCAAGATGTAGAAAACTCTGCAGTACCCATCTGCTGAATCATTAGCATTTTATACTCCACAAAAGTAAACCATTTACATATGCATAAAAGAACATACTGAAGTAGGTTATAATTCAGGTAAATATGAAAACCATTCTGGTCAACCAAGAATACCAAGGTTTCATGTGTTACATTCAGGAAGAGATATTTTCTAAAGATTTTAGTCTATAGAAAAATATTTGTTTTATGTTTCATAAACAGTGTATTGAAGAACCATTAACTTACAGTATTATTTTCATTTCAGGTGTACAACATGGTGTTTTGATGTTTTTTTAGACTGCATACCATAAATATTATAAAATATTGACTGTATTCCCGGTGTTGTACAATGCATCTCTGTGACTTATTTATAACTACTAGCTTGTACCTAGTAATTCTTTTACTTGTTCTGCCCATTCCCCACCCCTACCTCTCTGGAAACCCCTAGTTTGCTCTATCTGTGAGTCTGTTACTTCCCTGGTGGCTTAGACGGTAAAGCGTCTGTCTACAATGCGGGAGACCTGGGTTCGATCCCTGGGTGGGAAAGATCTCCTGGAGAAGGAAATGGCAACCCACTCCAGTATTCTTGCCCAGAAAATCCCATGGACAGAGGAACCTGGTAGGCTACAGTCCATGGGGTCGCAAAGAGTCGGACACGACTGAGCAATTTCACTTCACTTCCTAAAATTTGAAAGACTACTCTGGGCCTGAGCTCAAAGGACAGCTGTCCTTTCTTCTACCTGATCTAGTTCCTAGCTATATGTCAGCCTATTCATTTCTTGACTTGTCTCTTTAATTAGACTTGGCCATATTCTCATCCCAGCCTTTAGCATGTGGCTTGACACATAGTGAATACAAAGGGCATTACAGGAAGATGTCACGAATATAGCCTATAGACAGTATGTCATTCATAGTGTGGAAAAAAGGCCATCCCTGTCAACAGATACAGAAGATAGAGAGCTCTTTAGTGGAAAAGAACAGAGAAGCAGTGAGTTTTCTATCTTTGGAACTGAATACCCCAGGAATGATCTTGAGTAGGAATGTCATGATATTGTTGCAACTATTCAAAGAAAAATTATGGCAACAGGAAAGCTTGTTATTGGTGGCCTTTCAAGTCAAACTGCATTAGGATGTAGAATTTAAAGTCTTGTCAAAACATAGTAACATTCCATACCAAGAGTAAAAATTTAAAATGCTATATTTTAATCCTAAATTCCCACTGGAACACGAAGTTTGCTGTTCTATTCAGTTGCTAAGTCATGTCCAAATCTTTGCAACCCCATGGACTGCAGCACGCCAGGCTTCCCTGTCCTCCTTCGCTATCTCCCAGAGTTTGCTCAAATTCAAGTCCATAGAGTCAGTGATGCCATCCAACCGTCTCATCCTTTGTCATCCCCTTCTTCTCCTGCCCTCAATCTTTCCGAGCACCAGGGTCTTCCAATGAGTCGGCTCTTCGCGTCAGGTGGCCAAAGTATTGGAAGTTTGTGAAGTCTGACACATTTAGTGTCTCTCTCTCCCATTTACTTGCTTAGATTAGCAGTGTGCACGTATGTCCTCTCCCACACTGCAGAGTGAAAGTAGCAGGAGGGCAAAATGTCATTATTCATCTTTCAGCACCAGTCATTATTCACACTTGACACAATGTAATATATATATTGTGCTCAAGCTCGGTCACTCAGTCATGTCCGACTCTTTGTGACCCCATGGACCATAACCTGCCAGCCTCCTCTGTCCATGGGATTCTCCAGGCAAGAGTACTTGAGTGTGTAGCCATTCTTTTTTTCTCCAGGGGATCTTCCCAACCCAGGGATTGAACCCTGGTATCCTGCATCTTCTTCTCCCAGAGTAAGGAAATGGCAACCCACTCCAGTATTCTTGCCTGGGAGAATCCCATGGACAGAGGAGCCTGTTGGGCTATAGTCCACGGGGTCTCAAAGAGTTGGACATGACTGAGCAACTATCACTCACTCCCTCACTCCTGCTTTGCTGCCAGATTCTTTACCATCTGGGCCACCAGGAAGCAATGAGGTAAAGAAAATAATTGCTCTAGATCAGGCATCATCAACAAACAGGAAAACAGAACTTGGAAATTCTTTACTTTGTTTCTAGAGATCTAGTAGTATCAGTCTCAGTCATGTCTGATTCTTTTGCGACCCCTGTGGACTATAGCCCACTAGCCTCCTCTGTCCATGGATTCCCCAAGCAAGAAAACTGGAGTGAGTTGCCATTTCCTTCTCCAGGGGATCTTCCCTACCCAGGTATTGAACCTGCGTCTCCTGCGTTGGCAGACAGATTCTTTATCACTCTGCCACCTGGAAAGTCCCATCTAGCAGTACAGTAGCCTTGAAACTCAGGGTTTCAAATGGCTTATTACTACACCTCAGTCTCTAGTTCCTTAAACATGCCTAACCCTTCCTGGTAATAATTTAAGCTAAACAGAGACCACTCAAGGCTTATAGAACCCTCAAATAGCAACTCTTTAAAAGAGTTTAGGACCTGATTATCTTGGGATTCTCTTCTCCTCCTGCTAAATTATATCCCATGGTCTCTAGGGCAAATATCAGGTGTTGTTTGCTAATTAGAATCTGTAGTGCCCCCTTAAGAGATTCCTACTGATTTAGCATGTGATTTCAGGAAGCAATTACAAATTATAAGCTGAAAATCAAATATTTGAATTTTCCATCTCGTATGTCTCTATTCCAGGAAAATTTCACCCCAAACTCTTTGTGCTGTGCTGTTACTTCAGTCGTGTCTGACACTTTGTGACCCCGTGGACCATAGCCTGCAAAGCTCCTCAGTTTGTAGGATTCTCCAGGCAAGAATACTGTAGTGGGTTGCCATTTCCTTCTCCCTCAGACTCTGTAAGATCACCCTATAGTAAAAAGTTTGGGCAGTATGTTAAGGTGGGTTCAGGAGACTTGACCTTCCTCCAACTATGGCTCAGATGACCCAAGAGGTCATAGCAAAAATTCTGGCCACTGAAGTTGGGATAAAATCAGGATTGGGTTGTGCAGAAACAGAAGGACTCAGAGACAGACTGGAAGTTACAGGTTGTTTCTCCAAAGTGGTTGAATGCCCAGAACTGGAGCAAGAAATAGTACACAAGAAGGAAGAAGTCCAGGAAAGCAGGGCTTAGGATAAGTTTAAAGGGGTGCAAGGCACCCATCTGAAAGTTGAATCACACTGTCTGAATTCAAGAATGTCAAGAATAGCCATCTCTTTGTCTCTTTCAGTGGAGAAGATGACAAGTGAGGTGAGATATAAGGTCAAGGTACAACATGGCTTACATGAGATTGAGGCTGGAAAGGGACACCCTGACCCCATGTCCTCAGGTTGAAAGTGGGTCTCTGAAGACACATGCACAACAGAATCGTTGAGTAAGGGTCATGAGAAGCAGGGGGGCGGTTAGGAAATTTAGACACGTGGACCCAAGCAGCGCACTGAAATTGGAAAAACCTCAGGAGATAGACAAAAAGAATCAGAGAGTGAGTTGAAAAGAGCCAGGGACAACGAGAGCTGAGCATATAATGATTGATTTTCTCTGTGTTCTGACCCTCTCTAGGTCAGTCTTTCTTGCGGCTTCTAATCATCACCCCAAAATAAGTTTTGGAATGTCCCAGGCTTTAGTCTTAGGACCTTGTTTCCTGTTAATTTGTATCCCCTCCCTGGGTGATTCCTAATCAGTCACATGGCTCTAAGTAGTACCCATACTGACAATTCCCAGTTTTCTCCAAACTTATAAATTTCTGTAAGTTTCCAGAAATTAAGGAACCTCTCCAAGTTTATGTCCACCCCTGACCCCACTTCAGCCTCTCCACTTGGATGTCTAATGGTCATCTCAAATATAAAACACCTGAACTGTGACTTCATCTTTGAAATTGTAAACAAAGAAAAACATGTGATTGTTAACTGTCCTTTTTTTTTGTAGCTGTAATGTCTATATTGCTCTACTAGACTCAGTTAAATGAAATTCTTCTCTCTAGTTACTTAATATCATCTAAATAACTCAAATTTGAAATGAATGTTTCCCATATATGTACACATATGTTCATTTATACATTCCCTTAGCAATAGCCTACAGTTAACCAGACTCAGTAATTCTAAGAGACATGAGACATAGACCCTATCCTCGAAGAACCCAGCATCTAGTGAGGGAGATGGACACATACCAAACGTGGTGAGACTGATAAACCCCACAGAAAAAATTCTTCCCTGACAGTCATTATTAATTACGCACTATGGAACAGCATCTCTCATAAGGCTCCATTCTTGGCAATGTTAGCTTTAGTTCTAGAAATTAGAAGACGTGTAGGTAAAGTCACAACTGTGCTAATAAACAACAACCTCATCAAAATTTGTACATGTTAGATACCGTGCTAGGGCTTCCCTTGTGGCTCAGCTGATAAAGAATTTGCCTGCAATGCAGGACACCTGGGTTTGATCCCTGGGTTGGGAAGATCCTCTGGAGAAGGGAAAGGCCACCCACAACAGTATCTGGCCTGGAGAATTCCATGGACTGTATAGTCCGTGGGGTCGCAAAGAGTCAGACACAACTGAATGAATTTCACACTCGGACACATTAGGGCTTCCCAGGTGGCTTTAGTGGTAAAGAATCCCACCTGCCAATACAGGAAAGGCAAGAGATGAGAGTTCGATCCCTGGGTCAGAAAGATCTGAAGTAGAAGATGGCAACCCACTCTAGTATTCTTGCCTGGAAAATTCTATGGAAAGAGGAGCCTAGTGGGCCACAGTCCATGGGGCTTCAAAGAGTCAGATGCAACTGAGCATATAATAATAATAGATACTGTGCTAAGTAAGGTGGCTCAGCAGTAAGGAATCCTCCTGCAATGCAGGAGCCAGGGATTTGACACCTGGGTCTGGAAGATCCCCTGGAGGAGGGCCTGTCAACCCGCTCCAGTATTCTTGCCTGGAGAATCCAATGGATCAAGGAGTCTAGGGGGCTACAGTCCATGGGGTCACAAAGAGTCCAACACAACTGAGGTGATTTAGCATGCATGCACTGTGCTAAGCATTTTATAAACATCATCTCAGTTAATCTTTACAACAACCCTATGAGGAAGTTACTACCATCATTACTACCATTTTATGGATCAGAAAATAGAAATTTAGGAAGTTCTCTTGTGGCTTAGGTTCCAGGCTTTCACTGCCATGGCCCAGGTTCAATGCTTGGTCAGGGAACTAAGATCCTGCAAATGACACAGCATGGCAAAAAAAAAAAAAAAAAAAGAAGGAAAATAGAAGTTAAAGCATTTTAATACTTGCCTAAGTCATCTTAAGCAATACGGTGGGCAAATTCATGCCCTTAACCACTATTTTAAACTGCCCTGTCACAACTGGTAGTCCTGCTTTAACTAATATAAATGGGGATACTTTTTAAAAAATTGTGTATTAAAATAAGAGAATAGATGCATGAATAATCCAAACAGTGAATATCCATTACACTTTAGTAGTAATCCTGAATTACTAAATGGTATTGGATAAAAAGGACTATAGCATAGGAAGTTGTGAAAGGGTGGGTTCAGTTTTTTAAAGCTCATAAAGACACAGCAGCAGCAATGATGGCTCATTTCAAGTTTTCCACTGATTGCATTTGGAGACAAGTTCTTAGTTCTAAAGCACATTCTGTATGAGCTAAGAATGGAAAAATCATCAGACTTGCAAAGGCTAAAAGAATAGAAGCCAAAGCCCTTTGGGAATACAATCTTCCAAATTTATTATCTGTTAGGCATTGATTTATCACATATGGCAGGAATTTAAACCAGATGTGTACTTCATGGAGGAGGCCATCCCATGACGGACAGAGGAGAGGAATGTGACCTCAGCTTAAAGGTATAGAATCAGAACTTATAGGTGATTCAGAAGTTTCCTTTTATGCTAGTCATATAATAGAATAAAAGCTCTCCAATCATCTTTTCAAATTAACTGCGACTTCACTTCTTAATCTGGAAGTTGTTGAAACTTCTGGCTTTTGAAATGCAGTTATTTTCATTGAAATGCAATTATATTTGAAAAATATTTTAAAGATCTAAGATTTTCTGAGTAACTTTTACTTAATCTAAAGCAAAACATCCTTGAAAAATACAGCTCTGGTATGTAAATATGAATATTTACTGATTCCCCATTGTCTCTTTTTCCATCTTGAATTTCAGATATCACATTTCAATAGCTAGAATTCAATAACACATCTTTGTCTGACATCTGCTTTTTTTAACTGAAGTTATAAAAAAAAAGTCTATTCTTTCAAGTCACATTTAAGAACTGAAAGTAATTTCATTTTAAGGATCTGTATCTAAGGGAAAAAGATTATTTTCTACATTAGCGTAACATATTTAAAAAGTTATACAATCTTCCTATTTTTCAAAACTTTAAAATTATTAGTAAAGAAAAGATTTCTCATAATAAGTGTTTGAGTTTGGAAACAGTCTTAGAACAAAAAATACTTAATAGAAAATAATTTTGCAGTCATTGCTCTAGTGTGAGGGGAAATTATCTTGAAAATCATTAGTTAAGCAAAGGAGCTTTTCTCAAAAACACTTGTGATCTAGTTTTCAGTTTATTTTTACTATTCGTTTAGGTGATCAGATAAAAGTTTTAAAAGTAATTAATCAATTTAGAATTTAGTTTCTATCACAGGACAATTGATCATACTGGAGAGACATCCACACATGCACCTCATACATTTGTATTGACCACTGCTGCTGCTGCTGCTGCTAAGTCGCTTCAGTCGTGTCCGACTCTGTGCGACCCCATAGACAGCAGCCCACCAGGCTCCCCTGTCCCTGGGATTCTCCAGGCAAGAACACTGGAGTGGGTTGCCATTTCCTTCTCCAATGCATGAA
The DNA here is from genome assembly GCF_001704415.2 of Capra hircus. Lineage (NCBI taxonomy): Eukaryota > Metazoa > Chordata > Mammalia > Artiodactyla > Bovidae > Capra > Capra hircus. Next base: position 64,683,940 of record NC_030823.1, on the reverse strand, counting down.
AGTGAAAAGTGAAAGGGAAGTCGCTCAGTCGTGTCCAACTCTTTGTAACCTCATGGACTGCAGCCTTCCAGGCTCCCCCATCCCTGGGATTCTCCAGGCAAGAACACTGGAGTGGGGTGCCATTGCCTTCTCCGATATTGACCACTAACGAGAGATAATTTGCTCAAAGTTAGAGTGCTCGTTGAGAGTTGAAGAAAAGCAGAGAAGGAAGGTCCCTCTCTGTAAAAAGTTATGGTAGGAAACCAAACACATGCCTAGAAGAAGCTACTTGAATGTCTAATTGTATGGCTATAAACTTTTAAAACAATTTCTTCATTTAACTTTCCTCGCATGTGTACTGAGCCCTCACTGTGTTCTGTATACTCTTCGAGGGGAAAGAAAATGAAAAAGATGTGTATATGATATGTCTTGCTTAACAAGCCTAAGGTCACATTTCTTTCTTAAGGAGGTAAAAGTGACAGGCAATGAAATACAATATTCATTAAGTGTACAACTGGATGAGTTTTAACAAATGTAGGTGGTGGTGGTGGTCTAGTTGCTAAGTCTATAAAGAAAGCTGAGCGTAGAAGAATTGATGCTTTTGAACATGGTGTTGGAGAAGACTCTCGAGAGGCCCTTGGAGTGCAAGGAGATCCAACCAGTCCGTCCTAAAGGAAATCAGTCCTCGGTGTTCACTGGAAGGACTGATGTTGAAGCTGAAGCTCCAATACTTCGGCCACCTGTTGTGAAGAAATGACTCATTTGAAAAAACCCTGATGCTGGGAAAGATTGAGAGCAGGAGAAGGGAATGACAGAGGATGAGATGGTTGGATGGCATCACCGACTCAATGGACATGAATTTGGGTAAAATCCGGGAGTTGGTGATGGACAGGGAGGCCTGGAGTGCTGCAGTTCATGGGTTGCAAAGAGTCGGACACGACTGAGTAACTGGATTGAATTGAACATGTCCAACTATTGTGACCCCATGGACCATAGCCCGCCACATTCCGCTGTCCATGGGATTCTCCAGGCAAGAACACTGGAGTGGGTTGCCTTTTCCTTCTCCAGGGGATCTTCCCGACCCAGGGATTGAACCCAGGTCTCTGCATTTCAGACAGATTCTTTACCATCTGACCTATGAGGGAGCTTAACCAGCACTCAAATCAAGTTATAAGATAATTTCATTGCCCCTAAAAAATTCCTTTATGTCCTCCTTCACTCTATTTCCCTTCCCAAATAAACAATCATATTCTCATTTCTTAGAGAAGGAAACGGCAACCCACTCCAGTGTTCTTGCCTAGAGAATCCGATGGACAGAAGCCTGGTGGGCCGCTGTCCATACGGTCACATAGAGTTGGACACAACTGAAGCGACTTAGCATATGCATGCATTGGAGAGGGAAATGGCAACCTGCTCCAGTATTCTTGCCTGGAGAATCCCAGGGACAGGGGAGCCTGATGGGATGCTGTCTATGGGGTCGCACAGAGTCAGACACAACTGAAGCGACTTAGCAGCAGCAGTAGCAGCATTCTCATTTCTATCACCATGCTTTTAAAGTCACATAAATGGAATTGCACATCACACCCACTAAAATAAAGAATTATACAATATGTATTCTTTTGGGGTCTCCCTGGTGGCTCAGCTGGTAAAGAATCTGCCTGTACTTTGGGACACCTGGGTTCAATCCCTGGGTTGGGAAGATCCCTTGCAGAAGAGAATGGCTACCCACTCCAAATCTGGACTGGAGAATTCAGTCCAAGGGGTTGCAAAGAGTTGGACACAACTAAGCGACTTTCATTTCACTTCACTGATTCTTTTACTCTGTGCAGTGTTTTAGAGATTTATCCATGTTGTTAGTAGTTCATTTCCATTTTATTACTGAATAATATTTCTGTATACAAATATAAAACATCTTTCAAAACTTCATAATCTTGTTGATGGACATCTGTATATGCTTTCAGTTTTTGGAATAAAGCTGTTCTTAACGCTCTTGGTCAGGTTTTTGTGAAGTGATAATATCCTTCTTTTGGATAAACTAGGGTTGGAATTGCTGGGTCATTAGGTAGTTGTACCATTTTAAAAGATCCCAAACAATTTTCTGTGTGGATCACAATAAACTGGAAAATTCTGAAAAAGATGGGAATACCAGACCACCTGACCTGCCTCTTGAGAAACCTATACGCAGGTCAGGAAGCAACAGTTAGAACTGGACATGGAACAACAGACAGGTTCCAAATAGGAAAAGGAGTACGTCAAGGCTGTATATTGTCCCTGTTTATTTAACTTCTATCCAGAGTACATCATGAGAAATGCTGGGCTGGATGAAACACAACCTGGAATCAAGATTGGCGGGAGAAATATCAATAAGCTCAAATATGCAGATGACACTCTTATGGCAGAAAGTGAAGAGGAACTAAAGATCCTCTTGATGAAAGTGAAAGAGGAGAGTGAAAACGTTGGCTTAAAGCTCAACATTCAGTAAACGAAGATCATGGCATCCAGTCCCATCACTTCATGGGAAATAGATGGGGAAACAGTGGAAACAGTGGCTGACTTTATTTTTGGGGGGTCCAAAATCACTGTAGATGGTGATTGCAACCATGAAATTAAGACGCATACACCTTGGAAGGAAAGTTATGACCAACCTAGATAGCATATTCAAAAGCAGAGACATTACTTTGCCAACAAAGGTCTGTCTAGTCAAGGCTATGGTTTTTCCAGTAGTCATGTATGGATGTGAGAGTTGGACTATAAAGAAAGCTGAGCACTAAAGAAACTGATGCTTTTGAACTGAGGTGTTGGAGAAGACTCTTGAGACTCCCTTGGACTGCAAGGAGATCCAACCAGTCAATCCTAAAGCAGATCAGTCCTGGGTGTTCATTGGAGGGACTGATGTTGAAGCTGAAACTCCAATACTGTGGCCACCTGATGCGAAGACCTGACTCATTTGAAAAGACCCTGATGCTGGGAAAGATTGAAGGTGGGAGGAGAAGGGGATGACATAGGATAAGATGGTTGGATGGCATCACCGACTCGATGGACATGGGTTTGGACTCCAGGAGTTGGTGACGGACAGGGAGGCCTGGCATGCTGCGGTTCATGGGGTTGTAAAGAGCTGGACACTACTGAGCAACTGAACTGAACTGAACTGAAATAGTTTTCCAAAGCTGTATCACTTTATACTCCTTTGAGTAACGTATGAGAGTTACACTTCTACCACACACTTGCCAACAACTGGTGTTGTCAGTCTTTAGATTTAGCCGTTTTAGTGGGTGTGATGTAGAATTTCAATGCAATTTTAATTAATATTTCCCTGATGATTAATGATATTAGATATCTTTTCACAAGCTTACTGGCCACTTGTATGCCTACTTTTGTGAAATGTCTATTCAAGTCTTTTGCCCATTTTAAATTGGGTTTTATTTTTTGTTTGTAGGAGGCCTTTACATATAATGGTATAATTATATAAATTCTTTATTGGATATATGTATAAGAATATTCTTCTCTCAGTTTATGGCTTGAATTTTTAAGATTTTATATTTTAGAACAGTTTAGAAACAAAACTGAGCAGAAAGTATAGAGAATTATACCTCATGTCACTACATATGCACAGCCTCCCTCACTATCAACATTCTGCACCCCAAGTCCGTGGTTTACATTAGGGTTTTCTCTTGGTGTTGTACATGCAAAGGGTTTAGACATGCAGCCACTGCTATAACGTCTTACAGAGTAGTTTCAAAGCTCTAAAACTCCTCTGCTGGTGCTAAGTCACTTCAGTCATGTCTGACTCTGTGCGACCCCATTGACAGCAGCCTACCAGGCTCCCCCATCCCTGGGATTCTCCAGGCAAGAACTCTGGAGTGGGTTGCCATTTCCTTCTCCAAAAACTCCTCTATGCTCTGCCTATTCATCCCTCTCTCCCCTGAACCCCTGACAACCGCTGATCTTTCTACTGTTTTTGGAGTTTTGGCTTTTCCAGAATGTCATATAGTTGGAATCATTTAGTATGTAGCCTTTTCAGACTGGCTACTTTCACTTAGTAATATGCATTTAAGATTCCTCTGTGTCTTTTCATGGCTTGAAAGCTCATATTTTTAGTGCTGAGTAATATTCCACAATTTATCCATTCATCTACCAAAGGAAATCTTGGTTGCCTCCAAGTTTTGGCAATTATGAATAAAGCTTCTATAAACATCCATATACATCCATATACATAACTTTTCAACATATTTGGGTGAACACCAAGGAGTGCAATTGTTCGATCACACAATAAAAATACGTTTGGGCGCGTACTTGCATGCTCAGTCTTATCCAGCTCTTTGCAACACTATAGCCTGCAGCCCATCAGTCTCCATGTCCATGGAATTTTCCAGGCAAGAATACTGGAGTGGGTTGCCATTTCCCCCTCCAGGATCTTCCTGACCCAGGGTTTGAACCCACATCTTCTGTGTCTCCAGCATTGGCAGGCAGATTCTTCAGTACTGAGCCACCTGAGAAGATATGTTTAGTTTCATGAGAAACTGCCAAACTATCTTCCAAAGTCTGCATCATTTTGTATTCCCACCAACAATGAATGAGAGTTTCTGTTGCTCCTCATGCTCACCAGCCTTTGGTTGCTGTTAGTGTGTTATGTTTGGGCCATTCTTTTATTTTTTTTTAATTGGAAGATAATTGCTTTACAATGTTGTGGTGGTTTCTTGGGCCATTCTAATGGATGTGTAGTGATATCTCATTGTTGTTTTAATCTGTAGTTGGCTAATAACGTCGTATACTCCAGGAGTTGGTAATGGACAGGGAGGCCTGGTGTGCTGCAGTCCATGGGGTCACAAAGAGTTGGGCACAACTGAGCAACTGAACTGAGCTGAATGACATGTTACTGCTGCCAAGTCGCTTCAGTCGTGTCCGACTCTGTGTGACCCCAGATGGTAGCCCACCAGGCTCGCCCATCCCTGGGATTCTCCAGGCAAGAACACTGGAGTGGGATTGATCATACTTTTCATATGCTTATTTGCCATGTGTATATCTTCTTGGATGAGATAGTGGTTGGTTTAGGTTTTTGTCCTTTATTTAATTAGATTGTTCTAATTAAAAGAATTTGGTAAATGTATGTACACATTGTGAATAAATTAACACTATCAAGCTAATTAACATATCTATCACTTACTGTTTTTTTTTATGTGTGGTAAGAATACTTAAAAGCAACTGTCTTAAAAATAAGGACCGCTTCTTGAATTCACACATTATCCTTGTGTGAAGGCTGTGCTAGTCTTCTCTGTATCATTCTAATTTCGGTATATAAGACATTGAAATGAGTGCTCAAGATTTCTTTTTTTCCATACATTTTTTCCAAGTGTTGCAACACTATTTGTTTAACTAACTTTCCTATCCCACTGAATTGACTTGGCACCATTGTAAATATTCAATTAAATGTATATGTGTGGGTCTATTTTTTATTTCACTATACTGTTTTACACACAGACACACACATTTTATGACTGTGTTGTGTAATCCAGGCTGAATTTCTTATTATATTTTTATTATAATTTATCCAATTTTAAAATTCAATTAAAAAAAACTGAAACAAAAACATTTTAATGGGTCCATAAAAGCACTGTGGGCCTTGGGCACTGTGTACTGTGCCTGAGAATAATTGGTTGTGGTGGGGATAAAGCTAGCACCTGTAGCCATGCCAGGAATGAAGCACAGGGGCCTGTGAAATTTCTCTGTGAGCACAGGCTGGGCTTGCAGCCCCTGAAAGCATCGCTTTTCTGATAGCCTGTGATAGGTTACTTTTAATACAGTATTTTCCTCATGGTATCCCTGACCCTTCAGTAAAGTCTTGTAACTATTGAGATCCTGACTTAGTTGGTCTATGGGGAATGAAGGAAAATGTCTTTATCAGTCAGGGTTCTTGGTTGCAAGCAACAGAAGCTGACTTTGGCTGACTGAGTGGAAAAGAAGTTTTATGAAAAGGTATGAGGTAGTTCACAGAATGGTTGGAATGATTGGAACATTAGACTGAAGGCTAAACTTTTAGGAAGAATGCCCAAAACCACATTCCATGAGCAGGTCTAATGAGGAAAATATTGCCACCACTAAGCACTAGAAGTTACAGTTTACCCCACTGGAATTCTATGCCAGGAAAGCAGTTATCCTGCTATTGCTCTAGTCATTAGCCCCACTGTATTATTTGTGCCAAGAATTCAATCTTGCAGCCCCTGTACTGCTAGTACAGAGTGAGAGGTTGAATGTTTCATCAATAATTATGTAAAAACACTTTGTCACATATAAGACCAACCAAAAGGTCTGAAAAGCAGAAAGTGAGAATAGGGAATTTTCCATTTCTTGAGAACTCCTCAAGAAAAAAAAATATTGCATAATACATGCACTTAAGAAGCTCACAGTTTTCTGAAAGAGAAACATATTCACAGCTACTAGTAAAGCCATTCTCTTTAATACCAATGAAATGCTGTGGGAGAAGAGAGGAAAAGACAATTTCAAACAAGGGTGTTTGAGTCTTAGATCTTGAAGAAGAAGCAGGATCTTGGTTAGCAGAAAATGACACATTCTAGGATAGAGGGAACCAAAATAAGCCAAGTTCAACTACACAGTGTATTTGAGAAACTCTGTGAAAGTCAAAATCATTCAGTCGTGACTCTTTGCGACCCCATGGAATATACAGTCCATGGAATTCTCCAGGCCAGAATACGGGAGTACGGTAGCCATTCCCTTCAGCAGGGGATCTTCCCAACCCAGGGATCGAACCCAGGTCTCCCACATTGCAGGCAGATTCTTTACCAGCTGAGCCACAGAGGAAGCCCAAGGAATTCTTAAGTGTTTACTATGAGTGGTGGAGAGGCTGTGTGATGAGATGGGAGGCTGAAGAGGTAGATGACTATTATAGCCTGTGAGCCTTACTTGAATATGAGCTCCAGAGTTCAATTTTCACTCTGGAAACCCATTGGAAGGTTTTGAAAAGCAAGAAGTAATATGGTACTCAACTTCATCACTATGCTTGAGATGGATTAATTATCCTAGATTAGAGGAGTACTAAGAGACTCGGGAAGTGATTCAAGAGTTATATGGACTTTGGACTAGCTTATTCCAAGGTGCTTTCTGACCACAGGACTTGATCACTGGAGACAGAAAGGCAAGGAGATAGCAAAGAGTGACAAAAAGTACTTCAGGAATAAGGTAATAAGAACCTGGACCTGGTGGCAATAGAGGGAGTGGGAAAGAATACAGACATTTGAGAGGCATATTAGAGAAAGAAAACCTGTGCTAATGTCAAACTGAACATGAGAGTGAGAGAAAGGAGTCCAAAAATTCTCTAGGATCTTGAGTACAACAGAATCCTCAAAGTTCAGGAAGAGCTGTGGGCCTGAAGTCACTGGATTCACTTGGATACTTCTGAAAAGAAAATCTGTTGAGCTCTGTTTTATTAAAACAGCTTAAAAAAACCCCCCAAAACTAGTGGGGAAGTGGGGAATTATTTGATTCTCCAGGAAGCTTGTCTTTCCTCAACAGATGGAGTTGTAAAGCTTGAACTTGGTCTGGGGCCAACCCTCTTCTACAGCAATTAAACCGAGCAAGACGCATAACCATAAACTTGACTGGAACCGGGAATGTAACCCTTAAGTTCTGTGTGTGAGCACTCAGTCATGTTCGACTCTTTGTGGCCCCATGGACTGTAGCCTGCCAGACTCCACTGCCCATGGAATTTTCCAGGCAAGAATACTGAAGTGTGTAGCCATTTCCTACTCCAGAGGATTTTCCCAAACTAGGAATCAAACTCACATCTCTTCTGCCTTCTGCATTGGCAGGCCGGTTCTTTACCTGTAGCACCACTTGGGAGCCTTAGTGTTTAGTTTTGTTCCCCCAGAAGATTCTACCCTAGATTTTGATGTTGATTTGATGTTGATTTAGATGTTGATTTTGTCCTTAAAATCACCAATTCTCTTTTTTTATTTTTTATTTTATTTTTTATTTTATTTTTTTTATGGTGCTTTAATTTGCATCAATGTCTTGGTTTTGTTTTGTTTTGTTTTTTTGTTTTTGTTTTTTTAATTTTTATTTATTTATTTATTTTTTAAATTTTAAAATCTTTAATTCTTACATGCGTTCCCAAACATGAACCCCCTCCCACCTCCCTCCCCACAACATCCCTCTGGGTCATCCCCGTGCACCAGCTCCAAGCATGCTGTATCCTGCATCAGACATAGACTGGCGATTCAATTCTTACATGATAGTATACATGTTAGAATGTCATTCTCCCAAATCATCCCACCCTCTCCCTCCCTCTGAGTCCAAAAGTCCATTATACACATTTGTGTCTCTTTCCCTGTCTTGCATACAGGGTCATCATTGCCATCTTCCTAAATTCCATATATATGTGTTAGTATACTGTATTGGTGTTTTTCTTTCTGGCTTACTTCACTCTGTATAATCGGCTCCAGTTTCATCCATCTCATCAGAACTGATTCAAATGAATTCTTTTTTACGGCTGAGTAATACTCCATTGTGTATATGTACCACAGCTTTCTTATCCATTCATCTGCTGATGGACATCTAGGTTGTTTCCATGTCCTAGCTATTATAAACAGTGCTGCGATGAACATTGGGGTACATGTGTCTCTTTCAATTCTGGTTTCCTCAGTGTGTATGCCCAGCAGTGGGATAAGACTACCATTTTTCACATCTTCAGCCTGGAGGAATACTAGTATCAAAAAGTGAAGGTCAGAGGGGGTACTAATTTGTGAAAAAAGAATTTTATCTCAGATGAGTTGAGTGTGAATTAAAGGCAAGAAAACCAAGTGCAAATTTCCAGCAGTAGGTAAAAAACACAGATCTGAGCTCAAAATGGAAACTAGAAAAAGAGGTACAGATAGAAAGCCCTGGTCAAGAGCTGAGAGTTAAACTTGCTGAAGGTTCCAATGGAGAGTGGATATACTGAGAGTCAGAGGGCTCTGCTCTGTAACTTGGAGCTTGGTCACTTTCATGCAGTGTGGAGAGGAAGGAAGAGTGAATGGATCCAAGAGCAGAAGAGGAGGTGAAGACAGATGAAAGAAAATCCAAGAGACTGTGGGTTCAGTCCCTGGTTGGGAAGATCTTCTGAAGAAGGGCATGAAAACCCATTCCAGTATTCTTGCCTGGAGAATCCCATGGACAGAGAAACCTAGTGGGCTACAGTCCATAGTGTGGTGAAGGGTCGGACACGACTAAAGCAACTTAGCACAATGCATGTAGCCTCATGAAAGCAAGGGAAACACCCTCTTCCAAAAAAAGAGGGTGACAATCTATATTGGTTAAATTTTTTTAAGTTTAAAGGGTTTGTCTAAAGGGAGGCCAAAAGAAAAACAAAAAAATAGTATAGAATTTAATTAGGCAGGAAGGAGATTCTTACCAGGTCACAGTAACAATTAAGGTGATTGCTTGTTTAAAAGAAAAAAGCATCTGAAGGCATATCCTCTGTCTGCTGGGATCTTCAGCAACTCTAACTCTCAGTGTCTGACCAAGACTTTCCAATCTGTATTTCTTTTTCTAGCTTGCTTTCTGATTTCATTCTGTTTTCTGTCTGCTTACTAGGTTGGAAGAAAATGGGCAGACAGGAGAATACCCATCACTGCAATAAAGGGTTCAGAAAATTGTCCTACATTAATCATCTCTGATAGACCTAAGTCTATACTTTTCTTGCTGTAACACAGATGAGGACCTTGCCATTTCAGTATTATATTGAGACAGAACCTCTTTATCGTGGATTGTCTTGAGCATTATAGAAAATAACATAATCATATGACATGATGCCTGCCCTCAAAATGCTTACCATCTAGCGGGAGAGAAGAGATTGATATTCTTCAAACAATGCATGTCGCTTGTAAGATTGTAGATGATTGATTTGGCTTAAAATTCTATGAAACCAAAGTAAAACTGGTGGGTAATAGGCAGCATCTAGTGATCAGCCATCATTTTCTTGTGTTCCATCACCAATTCAGTTCAGTTCAGTTCAGTCGTTTAGTCGTGTCCGACTCTTTGCAACCCCATGAACCGCAGCATGCCAGGCCTCCCTGTCCATTACCAACTCCCAGAGTTCACCCAAACCCATGTCCATTGAGTCGGTGATGCCATCCAACCATCTCATCCTCTGTCATCCCCTTCTCCTCCTGCCCTCAATCTTTCCCAGCATCAGGGTCTTTTCAAATGAGTCAGGTCTTCGCATCAGGTGGCCGAAGTATTGGAGTTTCAGCTTCAACGTCAGTCCTTCCAATGAACATATGGATGGACTGGTTGTATCTCCTTGCAGTCCAAGGGGCTCTCAAGAGTCTTCTCCAACACCCCAGTTCAAAAGCATCAATTTCTTTGGTGCTCAGCTTTGTTTATAGTCCAACTCTCACATCCATACATGACTACTGGAAAAACCATAGCCTTGACTAGATGGGACTTTGTTGACAAAGCAGGTGTTTTCTTTTTTTGACCCGCACCACTTATCTATTTCTGCTTCACTGACTATGCCAAAGCCTTTGACTATGTGGATCACAATAAACTGTGGAAAATTCTGAAAGAGATGGGAATATCAGACCACTTGACCTGCCTCTTGAGAAACCTGTATGCAGGTCAGGAAGCAACAGTTAGAACTGGACATGGAACAACAGAGTGGTTCCAAATAGGAAAAGGAGTATGTCAAGGCTGTATATTGTCACTCTGCTTGTTTAACTTATATGCAGAGTACATCATGAGAAACGCTGGGCTGGAAGAAGCGCAAGCTGGAATCAAGATTGCCGGGAGAAATATCAATAACATCAGATATGCAGATGACACCATTATGGCAGAAAGTGAAGAGGAACTAAAAATCCTCTTGATGAAAGTGAAAGAGGAGAATGAAAAATTTGGCTTAAAGCTCAATATTCAGAAAATGAAGATCATGGCATCTGTTCCCATCACTTCATGGCAAATAGATGGGTAAACAGTGGAAACAGTGTCCGATTTTAATTTTTGGGGCTCCAAAATCACTGCAGATGGTGACTGCAGCCGTGAAATTAAAAGACGCTTACTCCTTGGAAGAAAAGTTTTGACCAACCTAGACAGCATATTCAAAAGCAGAGACATTACTTTGCCAACAAAGGTCCATCTAGTCAAGGCTATGGTTTTTCCAGTAGTCATGTATGGACGTGAGTGTCAGACTGTGAAGAAAGCTGAGCGCTGAAGAACTGATGCTTTTGAAGACTCTTGAGAGTCCCTTGGACTGCAAGGAGATCCAACCAGTCCACTCTAAAGGAGATCAGTCCTGGGTATTCTTTGTAAGGAATGATGCTAAAGCTGAAACTCCAGTACTTTGGCCACCTCATGCGAAGAGTTGACTCATTGGAAAAGACTCTTTGATGCTGGGAGGGGTTGGGGGCAGGAGGAGAAGGGGACAACAGAGGATGAGATGGCTGGATGGCATCACCAACTCGATGGACATGAGTTTGAGTGAACTCCGGGAGTTGGTGATGGACAGGGAGGCCTGGCCTGCTGCAGTCCAAGGGGTCGCAAAGAGTCAGACATGACTGAGCAACTGAACTGAACTTGGTGTGTGGGGTCTTGGCATGTGGGGTCATAGTTCCCGACCAGAGAAGCCCCCTGCAGTGGAAGCACATAGTTTCATCCACGGGACCACCAGAGAAGTCCATCGTGAGTATGCAGTATGGTTTCAGATTCCCTAGAGAATCCTGTCAGCGAAAGTGCTGTCTTGAAATTGCGTTATAAAGTATTCAGACCCATTTCAAATGTAATACATGTTATTATTGCTGTGATTACACCCCTACAATCTCCTGACCACCACCACTCCCATTCCAAATTTCCTCTTTGGAAAAAGCAGCTCTGGTAATAATTATCATTTGGCCAGTAACCATTTCTGTACCTTTTCTTTCACCTTTAAATAGGTTTTGGCTTGTTGTTTGAATATTATTAACAATCTGTGAAACAGACCCTGCTTTAATTTTGACTCTTGAATCATGCTATAATGTGATTTTAATTTAACCATTAAATGGCAACCCACTCCAGTGTTCTTGCCTGGAGAATCCCAGGGACGGGGGAGCCTGGTGGGCTGCCGTCTATGGGGTCGCACAGAGTCGGACACGACTGAAGCGACTCAGCAGCAGCAGCTTTTCAGTCTAGATACACGTTTACCTCACAATAATAGGTGATACCATCTCTTCATAGGCATATGCTTTTATTAAAGTTCTCTGCTGTTGAAAGTACCATCTTTTTGTGGGGAACTATGTAGCAACAGCTGGGCTTGTATTTGGGGGGGATGAAGGGAATGATATAGTTCCTCCTTAGCTTATTATAATTAGAGATATTTGTGTGAAAATAGAATCTCTGTTGCCTAAGTGTTGCTCAGCTCCTGCTGATCAGTTCTCACTCATAGGCATCTTCCTTTGTGGTATAATAGTTAGTTGCTGTGGAGATGATTATCCTGTCATGGAGAAAAGAGACTTATGAATTTAAATGAAGAACGAGCAGCAGGAGCAAAAGAACTATGCCAAAAGCTAGCATTTCATCCAATTTAATTTTCTCTTGCCTTTTAAATATATATTATATCATAAAGTTGGATATATCAACTTAAATACTACAGTTTTGGGATTAATTACGAATAATGACAGAAGGAAAATTTAAAAGAAAGGTAAAATATAATGCTGACATGTTACACAGAGGCTAGAAGGTGTTCAAGTTAAAGCAAACTTGAAATAATAACCATATACTATTGGCTTTCCCAAGTGGTAAAGAATCCTCCTGCCAATGCATGAGACCCAGAAGATGTGGTTTTGATCCCTGGGTCAGGAAGATCCCATGGAGGAGAAAATGGCAACCACTCCAGCATTCTTGCTTGGAAAATCCCACGGACAGAGGAGCCTATAGTCCATAGGGTTGCAAAGAGTTGGACAACTGAGCAAATGAACATGGTTTAGATAAACAAACTATTTGAATGGTTCTATTGCAGCATCAAAAACTACTTTTCATGAGTTGCTGAAGTAACTTACACATCATTCAACAAGTAGGAAGTAGAATGTTGAAACAGAAAGAGAACAGACTTTGTATGAAGAAGGCCTGGATGGAAGTCATTGATTTTTGGCAGGCCACTTGACCTTCTTTGAACTTTATCAATTTAAGCAACTATGAAATTGGGATAAATCTGTAGAGTTATTTTCTGGGCTGTTCATCTGGTATGGACTCATATAGCTGTGTACAGCCAATGTCTGTTCTGATTGGTCATTTCATTCATTCTGATAGGGCCCATTCTGTACTAATATTTAATTAGTTATTAAATATTCTGAATGTCATCTATGTTAGTCAGGACAGGGAAGACTATGCTGCAGCTACAAATTTTTGAATCTAAGTGGTTTAGCACAATTAAATTATATTTTTTGCTCTCATTGATTCCAGTATGGATGTAGCAGCCCTCCCTCTCATGACTAACAGCTTTCAATCCAAGGATTTTATAGCAGAAGAGGAATGGAGGAGGCGTACTGGCTTTTAACTTCGTTGGCCCTAAAGAAACATATGTTTTTTCTACTTAGTGTATTGGCCAGAACTAGTCACATGGCCCTAACCTATCTGCAAGGGAGGATGGGAAATGCAAAGGCTATGGGATCATTGGTGAGCACTGTCTTTGCCACATCACCCTCTTTTATGAGGATTAGATGAAATAATGTATATAAAGGATTTACAATTGTACCTGAAGAGGCAGGTCAGACCACACAGGCTGACTCAGGTTTAAAGCTTGGTTTGAATGACGAGTGGGTTGAGATTATTTTCATTTTCACCTGTAACCAACAAAGAAGCAGAAAAAAGCATACACTAGAAATTGATCAAGAATACAGGGTAGCGCATGTTGAATGCAGCACGCCAGTGCCTCCATCTGCCTTGTTCCTTACAAAAGCATGTCTCATGTTCAGCTCATGTCTCAGCAGCCCGGGTTGGGGAGGAATTTGCCAGGTCAGAAGAACCCAGAATAGAGGTTTTGCTACCTCTCCACTGATTCAGGATGGGCTGGACTGTGGTGATGTGAGGAGTGTTGGGACAAGTTAACAAGTAAAGGTCCACTCTGTTAGCACAGAGGGATTTAATGCTGAGTTATCATTGCCTATTACATAATTTATTCCCTACTGTATCTTTGAGATTGCATTAATCAAAAATTTCCAAGTTCATACTTGGTCTAAGGTAGAATTATAGTGGATGTTATGGGGGGATGCTAAAGAAAAAGAAATTCTAGTCTCTTCTCATAAGGAATTTATAATCTAGGAGATTAATTCACTATCAGTAAAAAAAAAAAAAAGTCAACTCAATAAAAGGCAAAACTATACCTATGAAAGAAAGACAGTTTTCAGTTAGGGCAACATAAGACTCAAAGATATAGAGAGGAAACTAGTGGTTACCAGTGGGGAGAAGGAAGCAGGAGAAAGAGAAAGAGAAGGGTCATTGTAGGGCTGGAGAACTTTTAGAAAAAGGGTTATTAATGGGATTATATGAAATCATGTGTATGAAACTTTTGAAGACTGGAAAGCACTATAGAATTTAAATAATTTTCCACTAAAAATATTTTAGAAATAAAAATAGGGCAGCATATAGTAAGATTGTTTTAGAGGTACAAATGACAAAAAAGGAGAGAATAATTACTAGGAAAGTTAGTAGAAGTCAGGCAGCATTAATTCTTCATGGACAGTTAAAGAATATTTCAGTTTAAGTTCAGGTACCAAAGCCAGGATGTACAAAGAATTTCAGATCACTTTTAATTACAAAACTGGCCTTGGAGGCTGAAGAAATTCCAGCCCAGTTGATATGGACTAGATTACATCAGAAGTAGCTTGTATGTTGTGGGAATGTAATGCACATGTGATATACCCTGAAGCTTCTCAGAAATCCCGAGGAAGACTGGGAGACAGAGCTGAGGTCTTGCCTAGAGAGGGGCTAGTGAGAAAAAAGTTGCACATTAATATAGCATATCAGTAGATTATAGCAATGTTTAGATTATAGTACAATTGCAATCATTTTCTGCATATAGTTCAAATTTTAATACTATGTTGTAAGCATTTCGCCATATTCTGAAATAATACTTTAAATATTTGTAATGGACAGAAAAAATATTTCTCAAGTGTTAGATAATGTGCTGTTGAGAAGCATACATTCTTTCATTTAATTTTTATATCTACATGTGCTTTGCTGTGCTTAGTCAGTCATGTCCGACTGTAGCCTACCAGGCTCCTCTGTCCATGGGGATTCTCCAGGCAAGAATACTGGAGTGCGTTGCCATGCCCTCCTCCAACAGATCTTCTCAACATGGGGATTGTACCCAGGTTTCCAGCATTGCAGGCAGATTCTTTACCCTCTTAGCCACCAGGGAAGCCAACTTTATCACCACTTAACATACGAAATCTGTATGCAGGTCAGGAAGCAACAGTTAGAACTGGACATGGAACAACAGACTGGTTCCAAATAGGAAAAGGAGTGTGTCAAGGCTGTATATTGTCACCCTGCTTATTTAACTTATATGCAAAGTACATCATGAGAAATGCTGGACTGGAAGAAACACAAGCTGGAATCACCATTGCCGGGAGAAATATCAATCACCTCAGCTATGCAGATGACACCACCCTTATGGCAGAAAGTGAAGAGGAACTAAAAATCCTCTTGATGAAAGTGAAAGAGGAGAGTGAAAAAGTTGGCTTAAAGTTCAACATTCAGAAAACAAAGATCATGGCATCTGGTCCCATCACTTCATGGGAAATAGATGGGGAAACAGTGGAAACAGTATCAGACTTTATTTTTGGGGGCTCCAAAATCACTGCAGATGGTGACTGCAGCCATGAAATTAAAAGACACTTACTCCATGGAAGGAAAGTTATGACCAACCTAGACAGCATATTCAAAAGCAGAGACATTACTTTGCCGACTAAGGTCCGTCTAGTCAAGGCTATGGTTTTTCCAGTAGTCATGTATGGATGTGAGAGTGGGACTGTGAAGAAGGCTGAGCACCGAAGAATTGATGCTTTTGAACTGTGGTGTTGGAGAAGACTCTTGAGAGTCCCTTGGACTGCAAGGAGATCCAACCAGTCCATCCTAAAGGAGATCAGCCCTGGGATTTCTTTGGAAGGAATGATGCTAAAGCTGAAGCTCCAGTACTTTGGCCACCTCGTGGGAAGAGTTGACTCATTGGAAAAGACTCTGATGCTGGGAGGGATTGGGGGCAGGAGAAGAAGGGGATGACAGAGGATGAGATCGCTGGATGGCATCACCGACTCGATGGCCATGAGTCTGAGTGAACTCCGGAAGTTGGTGATGGACAGGGAGGCCTGGCGGGTTGCGATTCATGGGATCACAAAGAGTCGGACACGACTGAGCGACTGAACTGAACTGAACTGAACATACGAAAAATATGAGGCTAGAAGATATAAAAGTCACACAGCAAGTATCTGCTTGAGTCGCCATCAAATCTTAGTATGACTTATCTGGAAACCTACCCTCTAACTAGCATATTATACTGTCTTTTCTATTGTCAATGTGCCATCAGTGAATAAATAAATCCCTTTTTAAACTTCAGTGCGTGTGTGCTAATTTGCTTCATCTGTGTCCAATTCTTCATGAGCTTGGAGCAGGAAGCTGAAACCCAGGTTTCCTGCACTGCAGACAGATTCTTTATCATTTGAGCCACCAGGGAAGCCCAAGAATACTGGAGTGGGTAGTCTATCTCTTCTCCAGGGAATCTTCCGAACCAAGGAATCAAACTGGGGCCTCCTGCATTGCCGGCGGAATCTTTAGCGGCTGAGCTACCAGGGAAGCCCCCTAGGTCCTTCCGTGTTTTCTCAAATGGCAACATTTCATTGTTTTTTAATGGGTGAGTAATATTCCACCATAGGCTTCCCAGGTGGCTCAATGGGTAAAGAATCTACCTGCAATGCAAGAGATGTGGGAGACACGAGTTTGATTCCTGAGTGGGGAAGATTCCCTGGAAAAGGGCATGGCAACCCACTCCAGTATTCTTGCCTGGAGAATCCCATGGATAGAGGAGCCTGATGGGTACAGATCATGGGGTCGCAAAGAGTCACACATGACTGAAGCAACTGAGCATGCAGGCACCCACAATATTCCTCTGCATATGTATATACCATATCTTCTTTATCTGTTCATCTCCTGATGGGCACTTGGGTTGCTTCCACATCTTGGCTGTGATAAATAAGGCTGTAATAAACATAAGGATGCGTATATTTTTTGCATTAGTGTTTTCATTGTTTTTGGAAAAACCTAGGAGCAGAGTTGTTGGATTTTATGGTAGTTCTATTTTTAATTTTTTGAGGAAACTATGTATTGTTTTCCACAGTGGCCACACCAATTTACAGGGCACACCAACAATGCACAAGGGTTCCCCTTTTTCCACCTTCTTGCCAACACTTTTAATTTATTTATTACTCTTTGATAAGAGCCATTCTGACAGGTGAGAGGGAGCATCTCCCCATGGTTTTGATTTGCATTTTTCTGGTGGTTAGTGATGTGAAGCATTTTTTCATGTGCCTGTTGGCCATTTGTGTGTCTGTTTTTGGAAAAATGTCTATTCACATCTTCTGCTTACTTTTTTTTAAAGCAATGATATATCACTTTTATTTATTAAAAAACTTTTATTGGAGTAGAGTTGATTTATGATATTGTGTTCATTACAGCTGTAAGATGAATCAATTATACATATATATATATCTCCACTCTTTTTAATATTCTTCTCCCATACAGCTCTGCCTACTTTTTAATGGGGTCGTTTGTTTTCCTGATGTTGAGTTGTATGATTCTTTGTATATTTTGGAAATTAATCCCATATCAGATATATTATTTGCAAATATCTTCTTCCATTCAGTAGGTGGCCTTTCTGTTTTGTTGACAGTTTCTTTTTGTTGTGCAAAAGCCTTTTAGTTTGATGTAATCCCATTTGTTTATTTTTGCTTTTGTTTTTCTTGCCTAAGGAGACATATCCCCCCAAATACATTTTCCCCCTGAATATTATTAAGATATCAAGATCAATGTCAGAAATTGTGCTATTTTTTATTTTAGGAGTTTTATGATTTAAGTCTTTAATCCATTTGAATTTATTTCTGTGCATGGTGTGAGAGAGTAGCCCACTTTGATTATTTTGCATGTAGCTGTCACATTTCCCAACACTATTTATTGAAGAGACTATCTTTTCCACACTGTATATTCTTGCCTCCTTTGTTATAGATTGCTTATATAAATGTGGGTACATTTCTGAGCTCTCTATCCTATTCCACTGATCTTTGTGTCTGTTTTTGTGACAGTATCATACTGTTTTGGTGACTAGCTTTGTACTATAGCTTGATATAAAGAAGCATGATACTTCCAGCTTTGTTCTCCTTTCTTGTTTGTTTTGGCTATTCAGGTCTTTTGTGTTTCCATACAAATTTTAGAATTATTTGTTCTAGTTCTGTGAAAAGTTTCATTGGTGTTTTGATAGATTTTGCATTGAACCTGTAGATTTCTTTGGGTAATACGGTCTTTTTAACAATATTAGTTCTTCTAACCCAAGAGCATGGAAATGCTCTCTCCAACTATTTGCTTCATCTTAAATTTCCTTCATCAGTGTCTTGTAGTTTTTGGAATACAGGATTTTTACCTTTTCAGTTAGGTTTATTCCTAGGTATTTTATTCTTTTTGATGAGACTGTACATGGAATTTTTAAATGTAAACTGACTCTCTTGCATATTTATTTAAAATTTTCCCCCCAGTTTTATTGAGAAACCATTGACATACTGTATAAGTTTACTTTTAAGTAAACTTATAGGTTGACTGTATAAGTTTAAGGCACTCAGCAGGATAGTTCTATTTATATATATATAATGAGATAATTACCACAATACAGTCAGCTAACATTCATTTTCTCGTACAGATACAATAAAAAGGAGAGAAAGAAGGAGAAAGATGAAAAGGAAAAAAAGTTTCTCTTTGTGATGAGAATTCATAGAATTACTCTCTTGCCAATGTTCCTTCATAACATACAGCAGTGCTAGCGATAGCTGTCAATGTCATGTTGTACGTTATATCTCTAGTACTTATTTATCTTATGAATAGGAGTTTTTACCCTTTAACCACCTTCTGCCAATCTCCCCTCCCCCCTCACCCCCTGCCTCTGGTAAACAGTGTTCAGGATTGGGAACTCAGATACACCCGTGGCGGATTCATGTTGATGTATAGCAAAACCAATACAGTATTGTAAAGTAAAATAAAGTGAAAAAAAAAAGTATACAACAAAGCAAAAATGTGATTTTTCTTAATAATAATTGTTAATAAATAAAATTTTAAAAATATTTTGTGTATTTATTTATGGTTTCAGAGAAATAAAAACCTGCCAGGATTTAGTAAATAATGTCTAGATAATATGTATAGCTCACAATAAAGAAGTAAGTTTATTAGGTGAAAAGCAATTTAAATGTTTCTCGGATGTATTAAAATTACTTGAAACTAGTGGCACTTTTTTGGTTAATAGTGCAATGCTACCTTAACTGTATCTGTTCAACACACTGAGGCACAGTATCTATGAGAGAGCTACCTGAATTCCTAATTTCGGATAAAAATACCCAAAGAACAAATGTGTGTAGAATGTGAAAATTAGTAGCACATGACAAAATTTTATTATATTAAGGGCATAGGTTTTTGAGTCAGAAAAAACAATATTGAATTTATAACAAGTTCTGTCACTTCCTAGCTATTTAATTTGAGGGTGAGGGGGCAGTTGCTTAACCTCCTTCAGTGTGATTTCCTAAATTATAAAATAGGGATGCTTATATTCACCTGCCACCAGATCATAAGACTTAAAGGAAAATATACATCTAAAATGACTACACATAATACATAGCTAATAAGTGTTACCTACTTTATCATCCAGCATGTTCTTGATAGATAGACTAGTCATTCCAGACTCATCATAATTTGCTTACTTACAAGTTGTCATTCTCACTGAGGGTACTAATTAGGTGTGAAGTAAACAATCTGTAGTTTGCGGTTTTCAGCTAATAGTAATACAAGCTAGTCTCCAGAGAAGGAAAAAGAAAACAGAGACCAAAGGTGAAGGCAGTAGAATGGGCAGTGGAATAAAAAATAACTTTTAGAGAATTTTCAGGAAATTAATTGTTTCAAGGTTGACATTTAGATACGGGCAGGGAATTTTGTGCTTTGGGTGGACACGGTTTAGCACTAAACCCTTTAATGTATTTTAATAGCCTCATAATCTCTTAAATAGCTATATGAATTTTATTTTTACATATTTTATGCAGCAAAATAAATCGCCATTCAAGTGCGTTTCGATGTGTGAAGTAATGGACTTTTTAATTGCCACTAGCAAATGTCCTTAATTTAGTGAAATCTCTCCCCTGTCTGTTGATAATTTTGCTCTTTGATAAGGCAGAGAATATTTATTTGCTTGCTGGTCATCATCTTTTATAAGCACGGTGATAAGGGATTCAAGAATGACATGCAAATAGATAATACGGAGATTTATACGAGCTGTATCAGGTGAAAAATTCTCTTTATAAGTGGCACTTGAATTTATCTTATGGAGGGAATTGTCTTACTTTAAGAAATATTTCAATCAACTGCTTAGGGTAAAATGTGAGAATCTCAGCAGAGTCAGCAGAAGACATGAGAACAAAAGAGGTACAATACTGCTTAGTATGGGAAAGATGATGTCCAGAGAAGCTAGGAGAAGAGAGGCTGAGGAGTCATCTGTTTGCTAACTGATGTTTATTGAACTTGCGCACCTATCCTCCAGAGACTGGGAGATAGGGGTTATATCTTTTCTGATGACTACATTTCAGAGAGATGGCTCCCAGGTCCATGAAAGACACATTCTTGAGTGTAGAAGACAGATCTCAAAGAGACAGGGAAAGAATTTACATTGCAAGTCTTTTTTTTTTTTTTTTTAAAGTGAAGTCGCTCAGTCGTGTCTGACTCTTTGCGACCCCATGGGCTGTAGCCTACCAGGCTCCTCTGTTGCAAGTCCTTTTAAAAAGTAAATGCTCTGTGGCAGAAATCACAACACTGTAAAAATGGAAAAAAAAAAAAAAAAAGTAAAAAGAGCCCACTCATTGGAGAAGACCTTGATGCTGGGAAAGATTGAAGGCAGGAGGAGAAGGGGATGACAGAGGATGATGGGTGGCATCACCAACTCAATGGACATGAGTTTGAGCAAGCTCCAGGAGATGGTGGAGGACAGGAAAGCCTGGAGTGCTTCAGTCTATGGGGCCGCAAAGAGTAGGACACGACTGAGGGACTGAACGACAATTGGTGGCTCAGTGGTGAAGAATCCGCCTGCCACGCAGGAGGCTTGCATTTGATCCCTGGGTCAGGAATATCCCTTGAAGAAGGAATAGCTACCCACTCCGGTATTCTTGCCTGGGAAATCCCATGGACAGAGGAGCCTGGCAGGCTACAGTCCACGGGGTCGCAAAAGAGTTGAACACGACTTAGTGACTAAACAACAACAACAATCCCTATCTCAGGGCAGGATGACCCTAGCTGACATATCTTATGTATGTAAAGCATTCCTAGCTTTGATTAAACTTCATAGTTAACACTTCAGCATATTTGAAGAGTTATTGGGAGAAAGAATCCTCTTAAATTAGTATGCTTACACAATTAAATTTTGCCTTAATTCTCTGCAGTATTTTATGAATTTGCCCATGTCTTTTAAACTTTCAAGTTTTTGGCTTAAAGTTCTTCATAATATTACCTTATTAATTTTTATTATTTACAAATTCACAGTTGGCCTTTATTTATTTCACAAAGTTTCTAGCCTTTAGAAGAGTTTTTTGTACAATTTTTGCTAAATGATGCTATTTAAAGAGAAAATAGACAAAAGCACAAATTATGTCCTTGAAGCTACTTCTTTAACTTTGAGGAAATGAAAAGGTAGGAAAGTATTAGTTCCAGAGCCTGAGGACTACATTTATTTATGTATATATTTATTAAATACTTACTTATATATTTGGCTGTACCATGTCTCAGATGTGGCACGTGGAAACAGTCTGTCTTCGTTGTAGCTTGCAGGTTCTTTTAGTTGCAGCAGGTGGCATCTAGTTCTCCAACCAGGGATTGAACCCGGGGCCCTTGCATTGGGAGTGCAGTCTTAGCCTTTGAACCACCAGGGAAGTCCCAAGAGTACACTTATATTGCCTTAACTTGGATTTTCCCATTTGGTTGGATACATATTACACCAAAGTGAGTTTCTGAATTATCTGTTGCCTTGCTCTGGTAGAATAATTTTATTAACTTTCTAATGTCTGTAGTAACCATAATTGTGTCTGCTTTTCCATCCTGATATGCTTATTTGTTCTTTCTTAACCCATATCAATAGATGTGTATCAATTTTTAATTTTTTTCAAACAAATATATGGCTTTGTTGATACTATTATAATTTATTTTGTATTTCCTTATTTTTTTCCTTATAATTTACTGTATTATGTTCTCCCTTCTCCTTGTTTTGGTTTATTTTGCTGAAATCTTGAGAAGTCTGCTTAGTTCATACATTTTCAGCAATTTAAATTTTATAATTTTTGCAATTAAATCTATAAATTTTCTTTTGGAAACTTAGAAGTATCCTCTAAGTTTTGATTCATGGCATTTAAAAATTTCCATATCTATTTCTTTTTTGACCCATGAGTTATTTTGAAGTGTATTTCTTAATTGCTAGTTATCATTTTTAAATTATTGATTTCTAGCATAGCCATATATGATTTCAGTCTTTCGAAATTCATGAAGTAAAGTGAAGTCTCTCAGTCGTGTCCGATTGTTTGTGACCCCGTGGACTGTGGCCTACCAGGCTCCTCCGTCCATGGGATTCTCCAGGCAAGAATACTGGAGTGGGTTGCCATTTCCTTCTCCAGGGGATCTTCCCAACCCAGGGATCGAACCCAGGTCTCCCACATTGGAGGCAGATGCTTTAACCTCTGAGCCACGAGGGAAGCCATGATGACTTGCTTTATGGCCCAGTATACGGAGAATATTTGTAAATGTTTCTTGTGTCTTAGAAAAATATTGGGTTAGCCTAAAAGTGTGTTCTGGTTTTTCACCATAACATAGTATGGAAAAACCCAAATGCACTTTTTGGTGAACCCAATAACAGGTAGTTGGTGGTTGTTGGGTCCAGTGTTCTGTACATGGCAATTACATTTTATTTGTTAATATTATTCAGATCTTCCATCAGTTCAGTTCAGTTGTTCAGCTGTGTCCGACTCTTTGTGACCCCATGGACTGCAGCAGGCCAGGCTTCCATGTCCATCACCAACCCCTGGAGTTTACTCAAACTCACATCCCTTGAGTTGGTGATGCCATCCAAACATCTCATCCTCTGTCATCCCCTTCTCCTCCCGCCTTCAATCTTTCCCAGCATCAGGGTCTTTTCCAATGAGTCAGTTCTTTGCATCAGATCGCCAAAGTATTGGAGTTTCTGCTTCAGCATCAGTCCTTCCAATGAATATTCAGGACTGATTTCCTTTAGGATTGACTGCTTGGATCTCCTTGCCATTCAAGGGCCACTCAAGAGTCTTCTCCAACACCACAGTTCAAAAGCATCAATTCTTTGGTGCTCAGCGTTCTTTATAGTCCAATTCTCACATCCATACATGGCTACTGGAAAAACCATGGCCTGGATTAGACGGACCTTGGTTGGCAAAGTAATGTCTTTGCTTTTTAATATGCTCTCTAGGTTGGTCATAACATTTCTTCCAAGGAGTAAACATCTTTTAATTTCATGGCTGCAGTCACCATCTGCAGTGATTTTGGAGCCCAAAAAAATAAAGTCTGTCACTGTTTCCACTGTTTCCCCATCTATTTCCCATGAAGTGATGGGACCAGATGCCATGATTTTCCTTTTCTGAATATTGAGCTTTAAGCCAACTTTTTCACTCTCCTCTTTCATTTTCATCAAGAGGCTCTTTAGTTCTTCTTCACTTTCTGCCATAAGGGTGGTGTCATCTGCATATCTGAGGTTGTTGATAATTCTCCTGGCAATATTGATTCCAGCTTGTGCTTCTTCCAGCCTAGCATTTCTCATGATGTACTCTGCATATAAGTTGAATAAGCAGGGTGACAATATACAGCCTTGACATACTCCTTTTCCTATTTGGAAGCAATCTGTTGTTCCATGTCCAGTTCTAACTGTTGCTTCTTGACCTGAATACAGATTTCTCAAGAGGCAGGTCGGGTAGTCTGGTATTCCCATCTCTTTCAGAATTTTCCAGTTTATTGTGATGCACACAGTCAAAGGCTTTGGCATAGTCAATAAAGCAGAAGTAGATGTCTTTCTGGAACTCTCTTGCTTTTTCCATGATCCAACAGATGTTGGCAATTTGATCCCTGGTTCCTCTGCCTTTTCTAAAACCAGCTTGAACATCTGGAAGTTCACGATTCATGTACTGTTAAGCCTGGCTTGGAGAATTTTGATCATTACTTTGCTAGCGTGTGAGATGAGTGCAATTGTGTGGTTGTTTGAGCATTCTTTGGCATTGCCTTTCTTTGGGATTGGAATGAAATTAACCTTTTCCAGTCCTGTGGCCACAGCTGAGTTTTCCAAGTTTGCTGGCATACTGAAAGTGGCACTTTCACAGCATCATCTTTTAGGATTTGAAACAGCTCAACTGGAATTCCATCACCTCCACTAACTTTGTTTGTAGTGATGCTTCCTAAGGCCTGCTTGACTTCACATTCCAGGATGTCTGGCTCTAGGTGAGTGATCACACCATCATAGTTATTGGGTCATCAAGATCTTCTTGCCACCTGTTTTTAATATCTTCTGCTTCTGTTAGGTCCATAGCATTGCTGTCCTTTAT
This sequence comes from Capra hircus, assembly GCF_001704415.2. NCBI lineage: Eukaryota > Metazoa > Chordata > Mammalia > Artiodactyla > Bovidae > Capra > Capra hircus. The sequence continues at coordinate 64,659,104 of NC_030823.1, read as the reverse complement.
TAAGCCCATCTTTGCATGAAATGTTCCCTTGGTATCTCTAACTTTCTTGAAGATATCTCTAGTCTTTCCCATTATATTGTTTTCCTCTATTTCTTTGCAATGATCACTGAGGAATGCTTTCTTATCTCTCCTTGATATTCTTTGGAATTCTGCATTCAAATAAGTATATATTTCCTTTTCTCCTTTGCCTTTAGCTTCCCTTCTTTTCTCAGTATTTATAAGGCCTCTTCAGACAACCATTTTGCCTTTTTGCATTTCTTTTTCTTGGGGATGGTCTTGATCACTGCCTCCTGTACAATGTCGCAAACCTCTGTCCATAGTTCTTCAGGCACTCTGTCTATCAGATCTAATCCCTTGAATCTATTTCTCACTTCCACTGTACAATCATAAAGGATTTGATTTAGGTCATACCTGAATGGTCTAGTGGTTTTCCCTACTTCCTTCAATTTAAGTCTGAATTTGGCAAAAAGGAGTTCATGATCTGAGCCACAGTCAGCTCCTGGTCTTGTTTTTGCTGACTGTATAGAGCTTCTCCACCTTTGACTGCAAAGGCTATAATCAATATGATTTTGGTGTTGACCATCTGGTGATGTCCATGTACACAGTCTTCTCTTGTGTTGTTGGAAGAGGGTGCTTGCTATGACCAAGTGTGTTCTCTTCAGAAAACTCTATTAGCCTTTGCTCTGCTTCATTCTGTACTTCAAGGCCAAATTTGCCTGTTATTCCAGGTGTTTCTTGACTTCCTACTTTTGCATTCCAGTCCCCTATAATGAAAAGGACATCTGTTTTGGGGTATTAGTTCTAGAAGGCCTTGTAGGTCTTCATAGAACCATTCAACCTCAGCTTCTTTAGCGTTACTGATGAGGGCATAAACGGATTCCTGTGATATTGAATGGTTTGCCTTGGAAATGAACAGAGATCATTCTGTTGTTTTTGAGATTGCATCCAAGTACTGCATTTCGGACTCTATTGTTGACCATGATGGCTACTCCATTTCTCCTAAGGGATTCCTGCCCGCAGCAGTAGATATAATGGTCATCTGAGTTAAATTCACCCATACCAGTCCATTTTAGTTCGCTAATTCCTAGAATGTCGATGTTCACTCTTGCCATCTCCTGTTTGACCACTTCCAATTTGCCTTAATTCATGGACCTAACATTCCAGGTTCCTATGCAATATTGCTCTTTATAGCTTTGGACCTTGCTTCCATCACCAGTCACATCCACAACTGGGTGTTGTTTTTGCTTTGGCTCCATCTCCTCATTCTTTCTGGAGTTCTTTCTCCACTGATCTCCAGTAGCATATTGGGCAAGTACTGATCTGGGGAGTTCATCTTTCAGTGTCATATCTTTTTGCCTTTTCATACTGTTCATGGAGTTCTCAAGGCAAGAATACTGAAGTGGTTTGCCGTTCCCTTCCCCAGTGGATCACATTTTGTCAGAACTCTGCACCATGACCTGTCCATCTTGGGTGGCCCTACACAGCATGGCTCATAGTTTCATTGAGTTAGACAAGGTTGTGGTCCATGTGATTAGATTGGTTAGTTTCCTGTGATGGTGGTTTCCAGTCTGTCTGCCCTCTGATGGAGAAGGTTAAGATGCTTATAGAAGCTTCCTGATGGGATAGACTGACTGAGGGGGAAACTGGGTCTTGTTCTGTTGGGTGGGGCCATGTTCAGTAAGTCTTTAATCCAATTTTCTGTTGATGAGTGTGGCTGTGTTCCCTCCCTGCTGTTTACCTGGGGCCAAACTATGGTGGAGGTAATGAAAATAATGGCGACCTCCTTCAAAAGATCCCATGCATGTACTGCTACACTCAGTGCCCCCAGCCCTGCAGCAGGCCACCACTGATCCACACCTCTGCTGGAGACTCCCAGACACTCACAGGCAAGTCTGGGTCAGTCCTTCTATGAAAGTGAAAGTGAAGTCGCTCAGTCGTGTTCGACTCTTTGCAACCCCATGGACTATAGCCTACCAGGTTCTTCTGTCCAAGGGATTTTCCAGGCAAGAATACTGGCGTGGGTGGCCATTTCCTTCTCCAGGCAATCTTCCCAATCCAGGGATTGAACCTGGGTCTCCCGCATTGTGGGCAGAGGCTTCACTATCTGAGCCACCAGGGACGGTATTCTTTTTTATAGTCTACTATAATTCTTTGGCTTCATTTCCCAGCAAAATTGGTAAATTTGTGGATTCAGAAGCTCAGTGATCACATTTGCTGTGTGACAAATTTACATTATTTGACATAAATGTTATATAAGAAGAAATTTAACTCTCAACCAATAATGTAATAATATGAGTGATGAAATATTTATAATGTTCATCTATAAGAATTAAACGGAGAAGGCGATGGCACCTCACTCCAGTACACTTGCCTGGAAAATCCCATGGACAGAGGAGCCTGGTAGGCTGCGGTCCATGGGATCGCCAACTGAGTGACTTCCCTTTCACTTTTCACTTTCATGCACTGGAGAAGGAAATGGTAACCCACTCCAGTGTTCTTGCCTGGAGAATCCCAGGGACGGGGGAGCCTGGTGGGCTGCCGTCTATGGGGTCACACAGAGTCGGACACGACTGAAGTGACTCAGCAGCAGCAGCAGGATAACTTTTTTGGAGTATTAGAAATTGCATTGCTAACTTTTAAGCTTTGGGGGCAAAAATATTGACAGGGGGGTAACCAGGAGTGATATATAGGTGCCCCAATTATCTGGCACAGATATTTGGAGAGTATGGCCCTGTACATTCTGATTCATTTTTCTTCAATTATTTATTTCATTTGAATTCACTCTCATTGTGTCTTTCCAGTCTTAGCACTTCTCAATGAAGCTGCCCTACTCATACAAGGCTTCTGTTAATAGAACTTAGCCTCTGATGTTAGCTTCTGAGTATCTCACTCATTCCATCTGCATATTCCTCTTTCACCTGGCTTGAGCTGCCCTTCAGCTCCTCTCTCTAACTTTGCTTGATGACTTGTTTTTTTGATGTTCTTCTCTGACTCATGCACTTTACTTTTCTTTAGATAGTAACTGTGAGTCAGACATCCTGGAATGTGAAGTCAAGTGGGACTTAGAAAGCATCACTATGAACAAAGCTAGTGGAGGTGATGGAATTCCAGTTGAGCTATTTCAAATCCTGAAAGATGATGCTGTGAAAATGCTGCACTCAATATGCCACAAATTTGGAAAACTCAGCAGTGGCCACAGGGCTAGAAAAGGTCAGTTTTCATTCCAATCCCAAAGAAAGGCAACGCCAAAGAATGCTCAAACTACTGCACAATTGTACTATCTCACACGCTAGTAAAGTAATGCTCAAAATTCTCCAAGCCAGGCTTCAGCAATATGTGAACCGTGAATTTCCAGATGTTCAAGCTGGTTTTAGAAAAGGCAGAGGAAACAGGGATCAAATTGCCAACATCTGTTGGATCATGGAAAAAGCAAGAGAGTTCCAGAAAAACATCTATTTCTGCTTTATTGACTATGCCAAAGCCTTTAACTGTGTGGATCACAATAAACTGTGGAAAATTCTGAAAGAGATTGGAATACCAGACCACCTGACCTGCCTCTTGAGAAACCTATATGCAAGTCAGGAGGCAATAGTTAGAACTGGACATGGAACAACAGACTGGTTCCAAACAGGAAAAGGAGTATGTCAAGGCCATATATTGTCACCCTGCTTATTTAACTTATATGCAGAGTACATCATGTGAAACCCTGGGCTGGAAGAAACACAAGCTAGAATCAAGATTGCCGGGAGAAATATCAATAACCTCATATATGCAGATGCCACCACCCTTATGGCAGAAAGTGAAGAGGAACTAAAAAGCCTCTTGATGAAAGTGAAAGAGGAGAGTGAAAACGTTGGCTTAAAGTTCAACATTCAGAAAACAAAGATCATGGCATCCGGTCCCATCCCTTCATGGGAAATAGATGGGGAAACAGTGGAAACAGGGTCAGACTTTATTTTTTGGGGCTCCAAAATCACTGCAGATGGTGACTGCAGCCATGAAATTAAAAGACACTTACTCCTTGGAAGAAAAGTTGTGACCAACATAGATAGCATATTCAAAAGCAGAGACATTACTTTGCCAACAAGGGTCCATCTAGTCAAGGCTATGGTTTTTCCAGTGGTCATGTATGGATGTGAGAGTTGGACTGTGAAGAAAGCTGAGCACCGAAGAATTGATGCTTTTGAACTGTGGTATTGGAGAAGACTCTTGAGAGTCCCTTGGACTGCAAGGAGATCCAACCAGTCCATTCTGAAGGAGATCAGCCCTGGGATTTCTTTGGAAGGAATGATGCTAAAGCTGAAACTCCAGTACTTTGGCCACCTCATGGGAAGAGTTGACTCATTGGAAAAGACTCTGATGCTGGGAGGGATTGGGGGCAGGAGGAGAAGGGGACGTCAGAGGATGAGATGGCTGGATGTCATCACCGACTTGATGGACGTAAGTCTGAGTGAACTCCAGGAGTTGGTGATGGACAGGGAGGCCTGGCATGCTGCAATTCATGGGGTCGCAAAGAGTCAGACATGACTGAGCGACTGAACTGAACTGAACTGTGAGTCACAGCTCCCACCCGACCCCTTACCCCTCCACCCAGGGCCTGTGGAACTGTTCAGACAGAACTAATTCCCACCAGGCCTTCCCATCAGAAGAGGGGAATATTGTGTTGGGTTCATGCATCAGTCCAGATACACTTTGCTCCCTGGTTCTCGGATGAAGATATCCCCAGCAACCTCCAACCTCCATATGTCTGTCTGCCCTACCACAGAGTTCATAGTTCATCATGCTTTTTGCACTTGACTTTCACTTCTGGCCTCTCAGTCGATTTATCTCCTTTCTTTCTCCCTCTGACAAGCCCCAGTGGGTAAGCCTTAATAATAACCCTAGTATGCCCTTAATGACTATTCTCTCTGCTTCTATTTCCTGATTTTTAAAAAGGCACAACATATAAAATGGCTCAGTGGGTAAAGAATCAGCTCCTCTGATGCAGGAGACACAGGAGACACAGGTTCGATTCCTGGATCGGGAATACCCCCCTGGAGAAGGAAATGGCAACCCACTCCAGTATTCTTGCATGGAAAATCCCATGGACAGAGGAGCCTGGTGGGCTAAAGAGTCAGACATAAGTGCGCATATAAACTCAAAATATATAAAAAGGAATGAAACATGAATGAAACTTGAGACAATGCTAAGTGAAATAAATAAGACACAAAGGGACAATATTGTATGATTCCAGTTATATGTGGTACATAGAGCAGTTAAATTTAGAGACAGAAAGTCATCTAGAAGTTATCAGGGGCTTGGGTTAGGGGCAATGGAGAATTATTACATAAAGGTTATAGGGTTTCTGTTTGGAGTAATGAAAAAGTTTCAGAAATAGCTGTAATGGTTTGTGTAGTGTGGTAGATGTAATTAATGCCACTAAACTGTGCACTTAACAGTGGTTAATATGGTGTTTTTCGTGTCATATATAATTTGCCACATTAAAACCAAACAGCACAATAATAGCTCCTTGACCTTTTGCAGCATCCTGCAGGGCTGTTCTTTTCGTCTGCCTCTGAAATATTAGGATTCAGCAGTTTTGGTCCTTTGTTCTCGCCTATCATCATCCGGCCCTCTTCCTCTGGGGAATCTCATTTAGTTTGCTAATGAGGACTAAACCTATATTTTTAGCCTAATCTCTCTCCCAAGTGGCAGACCTGGGTTATTGTGATTACTCGAAATTTCCACCTGGACATTCCAATAGCTCTTCAATCTCATCATTCCCCTACTCAGTTCATCTTCTTCCTCCCAAAGCAGTTCGTCCTGTCTGTCTCCAGCCTTCTGTTTTCTACAGCCATGTTTCCCAAACCAAACATCCAGGTGTCTTCCCCTTTCCCCCATTTCCAGGCTCTCAGTAACTCCTACCTTTTCTTACTTTACCTTGTGCAATGCCCCACCACATACCCTACAGCAAAGTTAGGCTGCTAGTCTGGCCCTAACTTGAATTCTGTGCCTTTGGAAATCTCCTGCCTGGAGAGATTTGATCCTTTTTCTCTTCATTCTCAAATGACATGCCCTGTCTACCTCAAGAGCTGGGTGAAAGTTCACCTTCTTTGAAAGGCTCTTACCTTCTCTTTGCAATCTCTCTTTCTTTAGTGCAGTCATTCTTCTGTCCTTCCTGCCTACAGAAAGTTTTCTCCCAAATCAGCGTAAATGAAATCATTTCACAAAGCACGTTGCAATACATCGCAATTGTTTGTTTACATGTCTGACAGTCTCCTCTACTAGACTCTAATGTTTGTTGATGGGGGAGCTGTGTCCAACTCCCAGCCAGGACTCTGGTCCATGATAGGTGCTCCTTAAAGACCTATGGTGTCTCCCTATATAAACTTGAAAGAATTAGACATTTTTTCTTTTACTTTTCAACATGCTTTTGTTAAAAAAAAAAAAAATATTATTTCAATATGGACCATTCTTAAAGCATCCACTGAATTTGCCATAACACCGCTTCACCCCATGCCTTGACTCCTTGGCTTCGAGACAGATGGGACCACAGCTCCCCAACCAGGGATTGAACCTACATTCCCCACACCGGAAGATGAAGACCCAACCACTGAACTGCCAGGGAAGTCCCAAATGCATGTTTTCAACACTTGAGATACAAACACTTTTCAGAAAAGTCTGTTCATTTTGTGCTTTATTCTCTCTTTTCTGTTCAATATTGCTAAGTGACTGTCCCCTAATTGCTCAGAGCATTGTGGTGTTTTCCTCCAATTTTTTTTTTTTTTTTTGGTGTGTGTGGCTGCTCCAGTTACTTTCCTGATAGTTCTTATTTCATATTTTAGTGATTTTAAACTTAGTAAAGTTTAAAAGCTTAGGGGCACGTCTAAAGATGGATATCGTAATACAACCTGGATAAAACCCAAGGAGTGAAAGAAAAATCCTATGGTATCCCTAAAAGTAGTGCTTCAGAGTGTTTAAATAAATCACATGTGTTTTAGAAATTAAAATGACCTGCAATTAATTTTACTTTTAAAAAATGATGGGTCTTTTTATACTATAATTAGAGATTGTAGGACTTCAAAGCAGATTTGGAATTAACGTTTCTGAATAAATGTTAGCCAGTAAGAGACTCAGACTCCTCATTATTTCAGTCTTCTTAATACTAGTTTATTTTTGATCTGTTGCAAATAGCACAGCTTCTATATCAGTCACAATCCTCCAGAGAAACACAACTTATAAATATATATTAGAACTGGAAATGAATTATATATTAAAACCCATATATTTTTCCAGTAGTCATGTATGGATGTGAGAATTGGACTATAAAGAAAGCTGAGCACCGAAGAATTGATGCTTTTGAACTGTGGTGCTGGAGAAGACTCTTGAGAGTTCCTTGCACTGCAAGGAGGTCCAACCGGTCCATCCTAAAGGAGATCAGTCCTGAGTGTTCATTCGAAGGACTGATGTTGAAGCTGAAACTCCAATACTTTGGCCACCTGAGGAGAAGAGCTGACTCATTTGAAAAGACCCTGATGCTGGGAAAGATTGAGGGCAGGAGGAGAAGGGGATGACAAAGGATGAGATGGTTGGATGGCATCACTGACTCGATGGACATGAGTTTGAGCAAGCTCTGGGAGCTGGTGATGGACAGGGAAGCCTGGCGTGCTGCAGTCCATGGGGCTGCAAAGAGTTGAACAAGACTGAGCAACTGAACTGAACTGAACCGATCTACCTGGAGATAGAGTCTGCAGGTTAGGGGTCAGTCTGACAAGACTATCTGTCCCCACCCCCTAGTTTAGATGCCCATCTCAAGTCTAGGTTGTTACCTGTACTTCTGACCAACTAGCTGAAAATCAAAAGTTCCCTCTACTCTTGGGTTGAATTAGTTTGCCAGAGTGTCTCACAGAAACAATTTACTTACCAGATCATTGGTAGATGATAAAAGGGTACCAATCAGGAATAGCCATAAGGCAGGCATGTGGTAAGGGCACAAATCTTCCATGCCCTGTTCGAGCACCAGTCTTCCAGCCGCTGCAAACTCTCTGAACCCGGTCTATTTGGGTTTTCATGGAAACTTCGTTATATAGGCATGGCTAATTAAATCGTTGGCCAGTGGCAACTGGTTCAACCTCCAGCCCCTCTCCCCTTGCAGTTGGCTTTCCCTGGCAACCAACCCCCCTTGCCTCGCACCCTCTGCACTCATTAACATAAAAAAGACATTTTTATCGTTCTCACACTTATGAAATGTCAGGGGTTTTAGGAGCTCTGTACCAGAAATGGAGATGAAGACCAAATATATATTTCTTATTATAATTCACAATGCCACAGCCACCATATGAATATTTTACTCCCAAAGCTTAAAAGATATCAGTGTAACTTCTGATTAAACAGAAAGTGTTTGGGGAATTCCCTGGCTGTCCAGTGGTTAGGATTTGGTGCTTTTACTATGTGGCCAGGGTTCAATCCCTGGTTGGGGAACTAAAATCCCATAAGCCTCATGGTGCTGCTAAAAATGCAAATAAAATTTTGAATGTTTTGATTCTTACAGCTGAGCATTATGAATGCTCTTCTCCCAAATTACTTTACATTTATGTAAATAAATATAAAGATATTTAATTTTAAGGAATTGATTATGGGGACTAGTATGTCTAAAACTCACAGGGCAGGCCAGCAGCTTGGTAATCCTGAAAAGATTTCTATATTAGTCTTGACTCAGAATTCCTTCCTTTCCAGAAATCCTTAATTTTTGCTGTTAAGGCTTTTAGTTATTTGAATGAGGCCCATCCACTTCATTGAGAGTAATCTCCTTTACTTTATCCCTGGGTGGGGAAGATCTGCTGGAAGAGGGCATGGCAACCCACTCCAGTATTCTTGCCGGGAGAATCCCATGGACAGGGAAGCCTGGTGGGCTATAGTCCATAGAGTCACAGAGCTGGACACAAGCGAAGCAACTTACACGCATGCGTGCACTGATTATAGATGTTAATTACATTTACAGAATACCTCCACAGCAATATTTAGACCATTTGACCAAACAGCTGGATACCATAGCCTAGCCAAATTGACACTTAAAATTTAATCATCAGCTACCCTAGTGGTTATATTCATCAGCAAGGGATGATAAAAAAGCAATAGTATAATCATTCACTGTGTTTCTTAATTTCCCCCACAAAATGTCTAGAGAGTAAGTCAAAGAGAAATCTACCAAGCTAAGTCCTAGTGGAATTCCAGACTACTTTGTTGCAAGTACCTTTTGAGCAGCTATCTTAGAGCTATATATTTTTACTTTAAAAGTGATCAGAAATATGTATAGAGGTATTGCTGTATTATTTTTGTCTTACCCTACAGTTTGGCTTCCAAGTTAGAACATTTGCTTGAGAAAGATACTGTAGTTAATTTTGAAATTAGATAGGCAGAGTTCAGGTTATTGAGCTATAGATGAAATGTTTTAGGATTGGCTAATTTCTATGATTGAATAGTTTGTGTACCTCCTTTAGAAGATAACCCCTTTCTTATCTACAAAGTAGGAATAACATTTACCTCTTATTATTGTTGAGAGGTTTAAACAATGTATTGAAGTGTCTAATACAGTACCTCATACACAGTAGGTATTCCATAAATGTTTTCTTCGCTTGTCCTACAATAGTTTTCAGGACTGCAACCAGAGAGAATCTCTAAGCAACGTGAACTCATTGAGCCCAGGAACTGGATAAGAAGACGAAACCTCTTTCTTTGTTGCTGAACTTTCCATGAACCTTAGCATCTCACTCGCTTTCTTTTGACTGTGCAAGGCTGCAGAAGTAGAAAGAGGATTACTTTCCCTCCATTTTCTCTCATGAACACAAGTATTAATTCATTCATTTGTCCATTCATTCAACAACTCTTTACTGAACGCCTTTATGCTCCAGGCATCGTGGCAGGTACCGGGGATATGACAGTGATCACTTACTGTGGTCTTTGTTCTTCAGGGGCTCACAGGAGATGATAGGGTGACCAGAACTGCTGATACGCAAAAAACAGCATGGAAAGAGGTAGGTTCAGGGTTCTACTGATAGTTTCATATTTGATTGTGGAAAGGATAATGATGTTGTCAGCAAGCATTTTGTAAATAATATTTTATAGCTTAAGAAAAACACAACATAGTGTAAGAGACAAAATGAGAACAATAGATGATGAAAAAAATGTCTTAATGAGAAAATATTTGCCAGCTATTAGTGTTGGCATTTTTATTATCCATCCATCATGTTCCATTTGTTAAATGGACCAGTTTAAATTACTTACATTTCACAGAATAACAAAATTAAGACTTAGGAGAACAGCTTTTGCTTAAAAATTTCTGCTGCTTTGATATTCACAGCAAATTAGAAATGATGCTCATTACCCTTTGGTGTGGCCTTATTCTGGGTCCAGCATTGGGCTAAGCAGTGCAAGCATTCTGTCCTTCAGTTCTCAAAATGATCCCCATCTTGGAAAATAGGAAAGCTAAAGCACAGAGAAGTTAAGTAGATTACTTAAGGTTGCTGGTGGAATCAGAGTTTGAACCCAGAAAGCCTGACTTCAGAACTCTCTGAACTACCTATCTTATAGGGAATCAAAAAAAAAAAAAAAAAGTCCTAAAACACTGAGACATTACTATGAATATATACGGAGTCATATTTTATTTTATTAAAAAAGTAGGCAATGCTCTTACATGATTCAAAAATTTAAAGGCATAAAAGGATATCAAAAAGCAGACATTACTTTGCCAACCAAGGTCTGTGTCTAGTCAAGGCTCTGGTTTTTCCAGTAGTCATGTATGGATGTGAGAGTTGGACTATAAAGAAAGCTTAGTGTTAAAGAATTGATGCTTTTGAACTGTGGTGTTGGAGAAGACTCTTGAGAGTCCCTTGGATGGCAAGAAGATCCAACCAGTCCATCCTAAAGGAAATCAGTCCTAAATATTCGTTGGAAGGACTGATGTTGAAGCTGAAACTCCAATAGTTTGGCCACCTGATGCAAAGAACTGACTCATTTGAAAAGACCCTGATGCTGGGAAAGATTGAAGGTGGGAGGAGAAGGGGCTGACAGAGGATGAGATGGTGGGATGGCATCACTGACTTAATGGACATGAGTTTGAGTAAACTCTGGGAGCTGGTGACTGACAGGGAGGCCTGGCATGCTGCAGTCCATGGGTTTGCAAAGAGTCGGACAAGACTGAGTGACTGAATTGAACTGAACTGAAAAGGATATGTAGTAAAAAAGCTCTCTCCAGATCTCATCTGTCAACTACCTACTCCCCCTGCTCCGAAAGACAACCAATAAACTTGTATATATTATCAGTTTTTCTCTCTTTTTACATAAATGGTAGGCTACTATGTGACCCATTTCATATCTTTCTTCCCCCCCTTAAAAATGTATCCTAGAGATCTTTCTCTTTTTTTAAACATAAATTGCTTTCTGTTTCTCTTTTAACCTTTGCCTAGTTTTCTATGGCATAAATGTCCCATGTGAGCTCATGCGTGTTTAGTTGCTAAGTTGTGTCTGACTCTTTGCCACCCTATGGACTGTAGCCCGCCAGGCTCCTCTGTCTGATGCTTTGTCCAGTACTTTTAAAATTACAGTTTCGAGGGAGAGGGTGGGATGATTTGGGAGAATGGGAATTCTAACATGTATACTGTCATGTAAGAATTGAATCGCCAGTCCATGTCTGACGTAGGGTGCAGCATGCTTGGGGCTGGTGCATGGGGATGACCCAGAGAGATGTTGTGGGGAGGGAGGTGGGAGGGGGGTTCATGTTTGGGAACGCATGTAAGAATTAAAGATTTTAAAATTTAAAAAATAAAAAAAAATTAAAAAATTTAAAAAAAAATAAAATTACAGTTTCATTTATATGAAGTTGATTTTGCATAAAGTTTGAGCTTTATTTTTTCCAGATGGCTACCTGTTGCTCCAATAAAATACTAAAAAACATCTGCAACAGTCAGCACAGTTATACCTACACAACAAGAAATCTGAGGTAGGGCTGTTCCAGAGTTGACGGTATCAGTGGTTCAACGTGATTTCTAGGACCCAGATTCCCTTCACATTTTCCATGTGTTGACTGACTTTCCTCCTTTATTCAAACAAAAAATTGAGGGCTTTGTCTCTTCTATATTGTCCTCAAGACAAGCTTAGTGCTATAAGAATCCCATTTAATTAGATAAAAGACATGTTTGTACCACTGAACATAACAGATTTGCAGAATATTTTTCATGCTGCAAATTAACTGAAGTAGGAATCACCTCTATCAACAGTTTCAGCTATTGTGTCCAATACAAGAAATATGACATTGTTTTCTATTGGAGGCTATGTGGTTATACTCCAGAATGGGATTTGAGAAAATTGAATACAACTCTGATAGAACTGGCCAAGAACTGCCTCAACTCCTTACCAAATCCTGCAGCCCACCGGCATCTGAAACTCAGCATCTGTGTTTCCCTTGAGTCATAGTGGGTAAAGCATCCTTGCCCCAGTCAAGCGCAAAGGCCAATTCTTTCACACAGCTGTGTATCTTCAGTTATCCCCTTGCACTTATGTATCATCAGAGTCTTTCTCCTGCATTGTCTGCACTAGCCGTCTAATCTCTCTCTCTCTCCTCCATCCCCCACCAATCACCACTCCATTTATCTTCCCCACTCAACAGAAAAATTTCTGAAAGCCATGTTTAGCTTGCTTCCTTTTTGTCCTGCCTCTCATTCTTGCCATAATGCACTTCAGTCAGGCTTTCATTCCTCCATTCTCCCAACCCCACATCTATAAGAGACAGTTCCTGTTAAGGTTGGTTGTGTAGATGTCCATGAAGCCAAACTCATCTGATTTTCCCCTGACTGGTCTGAGAGCTCTTTCTTAGCATCTTTTCTGGCTCCTCCTCCTCCAGCAGACCTCTTGCAAGCCTCTGTGTTTTCAACCTGTACTCTTCCCTATTGCCATGGCTTTAAGTATCATCTCTTCACAAATGACTTTCAAATCCATACCTCTTTTCCTGACCTCTGTCTTGAGTTGTAGACTTATTTATCCAACTACCTTTCAGCATTTCCTTATAAGTGTTTAATAAAAATGTCAAACTTAACATGTCTGTTCATTGTTCAGTCGTGCCTGATTCATTGCGACCCCATGGACTGTAGCCTGCCAGGCTCCTCTGTCCATGGAATATTCCAGGCAAGAATACTAGAGTGGGTTGCCATTTCCTACTTCAGGCGATCGTCCAGACCCAGGGATTGAACCCACATCTCCTGGGTTTTCTGTATTGCAGGCATATTCTTTACGGTCTGAGCCACCAGGGAAGCCCTTGACATATCTAAAGCAGAACTAATTATTTCTCCCTTCCTCCCAGTTTATTCTTCCCATGGTCTTCCCCATCATGGTCATTTACCATCTTCATCTTCATTTGTCCAACTGCCCACAAGCAATTATCAACAAGTCCTGCAGTACTTACAAAGTATGTCTCGAGTCTGGCTACTGCTCCCTTCTTCACTGCTACACCCTTGCCCAAGTGACCACCATCTAGCCTGAACTACTAAGACAATGTTCCAATCAGTCCCAGCTTCCTGTCTTTTTCAGTCTGATCCTTTCTCTATATAGCAGTCTCAGTGATTTTTCTTTTTTTCATTAATCTTATTTTTTTCCTTCAATTTTTGTTTTTTAAATTTTAATTAATTTTTAAAAATTGGAGTCTAGTTGCTTTACAATGTTGCTTTAGTTTCCACTGTACAGCAAAATGAATCCCCTATACATATACATATATCCCCTCTTTTTTGGATTTCCTTCCCATTTAGGTCACCACAAAGCACTGAGTAGAATTCCCTGAGCTATATAGTAGGTTCTCATGAGTTATCTACTTTATACACAGTCTCAATAGTGTATATAGGTCAATCCCAACCTCTCAGTTCACCCCCCTAGTTGTCCATACATTTGCTGTCTATGCCTGTGTCTCTATTTGTGCTTTACAAACAGGTTCATCTACACCATTTTTCTAGATTCTGCATATATATGTTAATATACGGTATTTGTTTTTCTCTTTCTGACTAACTTCACCCCGTATGACAATGTTTAGGTTCCACCCATGTCACTGCAAATGGCTAAAATTAAAATTAGATTATGTGACGTCTCTCCGCAAAACTTATATTGGGGTCTCATCACCCTCTGTAATAAAACCCAACTTCTTCTCTTCCTGATACACAGGGTTCTACAGGGTGTGGTATTTGCCCACCAAACCTCATCTCTGTTCATTTCCTGCCATTTTCATTCCAGCAGAAGCACTATGGCTGTTTTTCTTTCCATCAAGCACACCAAGCTTGTTTCCATGTTAGAACCTTTGCACCTGCGCTTGGAATCCTCTTCCTCTATTTTGCATACATGTGTCCTCATCACTCATGGCTTGGCTCAAATGAGAATTCTTAGAGATTCTGTGCTGAGTAATCTACTAAATCAGCTGTGTCTTTCCCCATGTTCTGTTATTCTCCACCACAATATTCTATACTAGCATTTTATAGCATCACTTATAAGGAACGTAAATCTTATTTACTCACTGATCACTCAGTCATCACTCTGAATGTAAACTCTTGATGTCAGAGCCTCAGGCTGTCTTATGTTCTGCTGTATTCCCATTATCTGAAACAGTTCCAAATATTCATCAGTAGTGAATACTCCATAAATGTTTGTTAACTGATTCATTACCCCATGTTTATTCTGAACAAACATTTACCTCTTCTGATCTCAGTTCCTTCAGTATTAAAATGAGGAAGACTGGAGAAGAGAATACCTGAAATTCCTTCTGGATCAGTCTGATAACCTACAGTAATTACAGGAAAAATCTTGTTGCATCAAAGATTTGTATCTACTGAAGAGCATCATTCATTCATTCAACAAGCTCTTTTTGAGTGCTGACCATAAGCCTGGGACTATTCCAGGCATCGGAGGCCAAGTCATAGCCATCAAGGTTCTAGCACATAAGTCTCAACAGGCAAACAGAAAACCTATAACATTAATGCTATCCTTGTTTTCCATTTGCTTTTCTACTGATATTTTCACAACAGTCTTCTTGGTACTGCTTAGTTTATCAACACTGGGCTCCCTCTTACCATGGTTAATTTCCAAGACTTCTAGGATTAAGTGACATAATTTATGTGGCTATAACTTTTTTTATTTTTTTTATTTTTTATTTTTAAAATTTTAAAATCTTTAATTCTTACATGCGTTCCCAAACATGAACCCCCCTCCCACCTCCCTCCCCACAACATCTCTCTGGGTCATCCCCATGCACCAGCCCCAAGCATGCTGCACCCTACGTCAGACATGGACTGGCGATTCAATTCTTACATGACCGTATACATGTTAGAATTCCCATTCTCCCAAATCATCCCACCCTCTCCTTCCCTAAATTTATGTGGCTATAACTTTAATAGTACCATGTAAAACATAGCCATTAAGGCTGCAGAACTCCTGCCAATCTGATTTAGCTCTAATCCAAACTCTGCCATACTTCCAAATTTAATTGCAGCCCGACTTACACTAAAATTTAAAATTTTATGAATCTAATTTTTTGAAAAGTGAGATCAATAAGGAACTAAAATTGTAAACATTCAGGTAGTAACACGTACAGGACTGCTAATTCTCTTGCCAATATTTGAGACAGATGACTTTAAATTTGAATTGGAATTAGTGTACATAGAGAGCCAATCATTAATCAAGTGTCTAGAATGAAAATAAATCACTTTTAAACATGACTGTAGAGAATGAAAAATGATTAAGAAAAGTAAAGCAAATTATTATATATTGTGCTAACTGCCATTTGTTGGCATAGGCTACAAATCACTCATAGAAAGCAATGTCTATTTATATTTGCTTTAATCATTTATATAAAGAGATTTAGTATAGCTACAGAATGTTTTAATCTTGCATACAAGTACTATATGTAAAGCAATATATATTGGTCAAAATGTTTTTGGTTGGAAAGGAAGACAGAAACCCAATTCAAACTTAACAAAAAAAAGGGGGGGGGGATTATTTACTGTTTCATGTAACTGGGAAAGCCAGAACTCAACTAATAGAATGTCATCAGAGAACTCTTTTGTTTCAATCAGAGGCTCTCCTTCTGGTGAACAAATGTTCACTAGCTGCTTTATTGACTATGCCAAAGCCTTTGATTGTGTAGATCACAATAAACTGTGGAAATTCTGAAAGAGATGGGAATTCAGATCATCTGACCTGCCTTTTGAGAAACCCGTATGCAGGTCAGGAAGCAGCAGTTAGAACTGGACATGGAACAACAGACTGGTTCCAAATAGGAAAAGGAGTACGTCAAGGCTGTATATTGTCACCCTGCTTATTTAACTTATATGCAGAGTACACTATGAGAAACACTGGGCTGGAGGAAGCGCAAGCTGGAATCAAGATTGCCGGGAGAAATATCAATAACCTCAGATATGCAGATGACACCATTCTTATGGCAGAAAGTGAAGAAGAGCTAAAGAGCCTCTTGATGAAAGTGAAAGAGAAGAGTGAAAAAGTTGGCTTAAAGCTCAACATTCAGAAAACGAAGATCATGGCATCTGGTCCCATCACTTCATGGGAAATAGATGGGGAAACAGTGGAAACAGTGGCTGACTTTATTTTTCCGGGCTTCAAAATCACTGCAGATGGTGACAGCAGCCATGAAATTAAAAGACGCTTACTCCTTAGAAGGCAAGGTATGACCAACCTAGATAGCATATTCAAAAGCAGAGACATTACTTTGCCAACAAAGGTCCGTCTAGTCAAGGCTATGGTTTTTCCAGTGGTCATGTACGGATGAGAGTTGGACTGTGAAGAAAGCTGAGTGCCAAAGAATTGATGCTTTTGAACTGTGGTGTTGGAGAAGACTCTTGAGAGTCCCTTGGACTGCAAGGAGATCCAACCAGTCCATCCTAAAGGAGATCAGTCCTGGGTGTTCATTGGAAGGACTGATGCTGAAGCTGAAACTCCAATACTTTGGCCACTTGATGTGAAGAGCTGACTCATTTGAAAAGACCCTGATTCTGGGAGAGATTGAGGGCAGGAGGAGAAAGGGATGACAGAGGACGAGATGGTTGGATGGCATCATTGACTCGATGGACATGGGTTTGGGTGGACTCCGGGAGTTGGTGATGGACAGGGAGGCCTGGCATGCTGCGATTCATGGGGTCACAAAGAGTCGGGCACAACTGAGTGACTGAACTGAGCTGAACAGAGCAGCTCAAGATTTATGACGTACCAGTTTATCAGCCCAAGGGGAAAGGGAGCAGTTGTTTTCCTTTAAAAATGTTTTATTAATGTATTGGCTCCTCATGGCTGCCCGGGCTTTTCTCTGGTTGCGTTGCGTGGGTCTCTATAGCTTCTCTTGTTGCAGAACACAGGCTCCAGGGCATGTGGACTTCAGCAGCGGCAGCTCCTGGGCTCTAGGGTCCAGGCTCAATGTTTGTGGTGCATGAGCTTAGTTGCTCCACAGAACGTTGGATCTCCCTGGATCAGGGATCGAAACTGTCTCTCCTGCATTGGTAGGTGGATTCTCCACCACTGAGCCACTGGGGCAGCCCAACAGTTCTTTTTCAGTAGCTACAATAGAGAAATCCTGGGCAAGATTCTAACTGGCCCAGTTTGGAAGCAGACTAACAAAATGTATTTCAAAGGCCCTCACACTCTTTCTTCTTCAGAACTGTTATTCTTACAGTGAGCTAATGTTGGCTAAATTTTAGGAGAATGTAGTCTGATTAAATTGATCCACCTTAAGGTGTTTAAAAGTGATAGCTTTATCATTTACAACTTCAATGAAATGATAATTGGTGCAATGTCAAAATAAGAAAAGGAATTTAAGGCAGTGTGGATGAAGACAGTTTTAACTGGGTTCAAAAAATTATGCCAGTGTGGAAGAATACTTCTTTCAAACATAAGGCATAGAAATCTGGACATCTCTGTCCTACTCACACTATTTGTAAGTGCAAAGAGTATTGGGAAGATGCTGTGAGAAGGATCTGTCCTTGGTTCAGGCAATAAAGGATACATTGTCTGTAGAGAACAAAAAAGCAATAATAAAACTAAGTCAGCTCTTTTTCCTGCCCAGTGCCTAGAGCAGCCACAGCTTGTGCTCCCGAGAAGCACCTGAAGCCCACATCAGCTCCAAAGCTTTCGATGCCGGATAAACTGAGTGGTGTGTTTGCTCCTCGTCCATCTACCAGTCCCCACAAACTAGGGAATGTTTGCCCCTAATCATTTTCCTAAGGAACAGACTCAAGTATGCCCCAATAGGAGATGAAATAGAGAAGATCCGTATGCAGAATTTCATTAAGAGTGATAGCAAGGTCTGCACCAACATAACTTACCCTGCTGGTTTTATGGATGTCATCAGCGCTGATAAAACTGGAGAGAATTTTCACCTGATCTATGACACCAGTGGTTGCTTTGCTGTTCATTGTATTACACCTGAGGAGGCAAGGTACAAGCTAGGCAAAGTGGGAAAGATCTTTCTGGGGACAGAGGGAATCCCTCATCTGGTGACCCATAATGCTTGCACCATCCGCTACCCTCGATTCCCTCATCAAGGTGAATGACACCATTCAAATTGACTTGGAGACTGGAAAGAGTACTGATTTAATCAAATTTGACACTGGTGCATGGTGACTGGAGGTGCTAACCTGAGAAGAACTGGTGTGGTCACCAATCAGGAGAGACATCCTGGTTCTTTCAATGTAGTTCATGTGAAAGATGCCAGTGGCCACAGCTTTGCCACCTGGTTCTCAAAAATTTTCATTACTGGCAAAGGCAACAGACCATGGGACTCCCTTCTCTGTGGAAAGGGTATCTGCCTTACCATTGCTGAGGAGAGAGGCAAGAGACTAGAAGCCAAATAGAGTAGTGGATAAAATGATCCCTGGGTGACATGACTGGAAGTCTTTGTACTTAGTTAAAGCTAATACCACATTAAAAAAAAAAATGGCTAAGTCATTTTGGTCTTCCCTGGTGGCTCAGACGGTAAAGAATCTGCCTGTAATGCAGAAGACCTGGGTTCGATCCCTGGGTCGGGAAGAGCCCCTGGAGGAGGGCATGCAACCCACTATTCTTGCCTGGACAATCCCATGGACAGAGGAGCCTGGCATGGGGTTGCAAACAGTGGGACATGACTGAGTGACTAACACTAAGTCAGCTTGCATTTTCGTATTATCATGTATAGGAATTCTAAACAATTTCAGTGATGTAATATCCATCCCCACCTTGATGGAGCAGCCCCACTGTTACTGCATCTCCCTGGAGTTGCTTGTCAATACCTCCTCCCATCTCCCAATTTAAGCACGCTGCAATGGAAGTCAGAGCGCTGGCATATTACTTTTCACAACTATTGCTACCCGACTAAGAGAATTAATGCATTGTATAGAAAAGAGGGAACTGAGACTGCAAAAGGAAACAATCAAGAGATTATGCTTTACAAAATGGGATTATAATTAACGTCAAACTGTGTGTTATAAGCAGTTAGTATAAGCTCGTAATATAAAATAATTGAATTAGTCCCCCAAATAAATTCAACAGAAAAGTCTGTTCTGGAAGAGTAATTCATTTGTCAGCTGAGCAAAAGCAGCTTAGAAGCAATAGCTGCATAATGCCAAATGACTGTTAAACTAATTTAAAGGCAAGCATGTGAATTTGATTTGGACCAGAGTCTCTGTCATTTCCTTCATTTTCATATAGCCCCAGCCCAGCACGGAGTATCATAGCTGGTCCAGCAGGTGGCACTCTTCTCTTTGTGCACTTGTACTAAACTTACCGTCTGTCCAAGTACAAGGTAGTCTTGCCTTCAGAAGAACCCTATAATCTGTTTATCTATGGCAATAATACAGTCATAGATTTTTGCAAGAGTAACTATGCTGGTCTATTCTTTGTCTTTCTTAAATCAATCTGCTCTTCCCCAGTAGCATATTAGACACCTTCTAACCTGGGGCGCTCATCTTTCAATGTCATACCTTTTTACCTTTGCAAACAGTTCATGGCATTGTCACAGAAAGAATACTGGATTGGTTTGCCATTCCCTCCTCCCTTTGTCAGAACTCTTCATTATGACCTCTTCATCTTTGGTGACCCTGCCCAGCATGGCTCATAGCTTCACTGAGTTATGCAAGTCCCTTCAACCACAACAAGGCTGTGATCCATGAAGGGGCTGAAATCAAAGACTTGTTTTATTATAGTGCATGGACTGGGACTGACGGGAGAGGGTGGATGTAGTGGGCAACACTGCCCTGATGAGCATCGTATGTCCATCCTGATAGCTACGAATGTGCTAAAGGTGCCACCACATTGCATCATGGTTTTCCTGATACCACCCATCAGCTCCTGACCCCATATTCTGACCCTGCGAAGGGAAAAGATGCCGAAGAGTACCCCAGCCACCATGCCCACAGCTCAACCCTTCACAAAACCCATCTTCATGAGGTGGAAGTAACATGGCTGGAACTGTGCTCAGGGATCCGAGGCCAGCAGCATCTCACTTGCGGCCTTGGTTGCTTTTGGTCTTTGTTAGATTTGAAGACTGGTACGTACACGTCTAATTGCCCTATTGGGTCTAGAGTTTGTCATCCTTAGTTTCAAGCCTTTGTCAGTTTCTGTTAAAATACTTTGACTTCTACTCTATGTCTAAGGTCTCACACTGTGCTGGAGATCTACATACAGTTGAGATGATTCATATTTGAAAAGCACATTGAACCGAAGGAATCTTCGTAAACTTAAAAAAAGAAGACTTTTTCTAATAAAAATTCCACACATCCTTGGACCTTTTGAAACTTCCCCTCAAGAATCACTGATGAGGAGAAGTTGGATTCCATCTTCTACATATTCTCTCTATTTCAACCAGCTCCATTTTCTACAGTTTGTATCATGAAAACATTTTTTTTTTTCAGATATACAACTAAAATACAATAGGCACATTGCTTTACTTTTCAAAATCTGTCCTGATGCCCTGCCTCCTGGAAAGTGTGATTTATTGTACACAAATCAAAGGTGCTAAAATAAGCACAAGAATAAAAAGAATTAACATTATTATGTTAATAAAGCACATTTTCATTTATTACCTTTTTTCATGCTTGCTTCATTTAGAGATTGTGAAATATATGCTGAACATGTTAGTATTGTGTATTATGTATATAGTCTGATCTCATTTAATTTTCACAGATACTCATTTTGAAGAAAAGAAATATAAAGATTAGAAAATTTAAGTTATTTCCCCAAATCATGAGGCAAGTCAATGTCAGAATGGTGACTGGAGATTCTAAACCTTGTACCTCTGGAAAAGACAGACCATATTAGAGTACTGAAACAATCTTGCTAGTAAGTGTAGGAGCTTCATTTAAAAAAGAAACAAAAAATCGTTCATAAAATGACTTTCAGTAGTTAACTCTATTTTGTACAACAACCTATGAGAGTTTTGTTGATAAAGTTGGGCATTCTTTAGAAATTATACAAAGAAAAGAGGAGAAAAGAGTGCTAAGGAAAGATAGGAGAGGTTCAGAGACAAATTTAATTAATTTTACAGTTTGCCTACAGTTAGTACAACCTTCAAAGATTATTCAAGGGAGAATATAAGGAAATGTGTTTTACTGTGGGGAAGAATCCCTTAGAAGAAACGAAGTAGCCATCATAGTCAACAAAAGAGCCTGAAATGCAGTACTTGGATGCAATCTCAAAAACTACAGAATGACCTCTGTTCGTTTCCAAGGCAAACCATTCAATATCACAGTAATCCAGGTCTATGCCCTGACCAGTAGTGCTGAAGAAGCTGAAGTTGAACAGCTCTATGAAGACCTACAAGATCTTCTAGAATTAACACTCAAAAGAGATGTCCCTTCATTATAAGGGACTGGAATGTAAAAGTAGGAAGTCAAGAGATATCTGGAGTAACAGGCAAGTTTGGGCTTGGAGTACGGAATGAAGCAGGGCAAAGGCTAATAGAGTTTTGCCAAGAGAATGCACTGGTCATAGCAAACACCCTCTTCTAACAACACAAGAGAAGACTCTATACATGGATGTCACCAGATGGTCAACACTGAAATCAGATTGGTATATTCTTTGCAGCCAACGATGGAGAAGCTCTATACAGTCAGCAAACACAAGACTGGGAGCTGACTGTGGCTCAGATCATAAACTCCTTATTGCCAAAATCAGACTTAAATTGAAGAAAGTAGGGAAAACCACTAGACCATTCAGGTATGACCTAAATCAAATCCTTTATGATTATACAGTGGAAGTGAGAAATAGATTCAAGGGACTAGATCTGACAGACAGAGTGCCTGATGAACTATGGATGGAAGTTTGTGACATTGTACAGGAGACAGGGATCAAGACTATCCCCAAGAAAAAGAAATGCAAAAAGGCAAAATGGCTGAGGAAGCCTTTCAAAAAGCTGAGAAAAGAAGGGAAGCTAAAGGCAAAGGAGAAAAGGAAATATATACCTATTTGAATGCAGAATTCCAAAGAATATCAAGGAGAAATAAGAAACCCTTCCTCAGTGATCATTGCAAAGAAATATAGGAAAACAATAGAATGGGAAAGACTAGAGATCTCTTCAAGAAAATTAGAGATACCAAGGGAACTTTTCATGCAAAGATTGGCACAATAAAGAACAGATGCTATGGATCTAACAGAAGCAGAATATATTAAGAAGAGGTAGAAAGAATACACAGAAGAACTATACAAAAAAGATGTTCACGACCCAGATAATCACAATGGTGTGATCACTCACCTAGAGCTGGACATCCTGGAATGTGAAGTCAAATGGGCCTTAGGTAGCATCAGTATGAACAAAGTTAGTGGAAGGGATGGAATTCCAGTTGAGCTATTTCAAATCCTAAAAGATGATGCTGTGAATGTGCTGCACTCAATATGCCAGCAAATTTGGAAAACTCAGCAGTGGCCACAGAACTGGAAAAGATGTTTTCATTCCAATTGCAAAGAAAGGCGATGCCAAAGAATGCTCAAACTACTGCACAATTGCACTCATCTCACACGCTAGCAAAGTAATGCTCAAATTCTCCAAGCCAGGCTTCAACAGAACGTGAACTGTGAACTTCCAGATGTTCAAGCTGGGTTTAGAAAAGGCAGAGGAATCACAGATCAAATTGCCAACATCTGCTGTATCATTGAAAAAGCAAGAGAGTTCCAGAAAGACATCTGCCTCTGCTTTATTGTGGAGAAGGAAATGGCAACTCATTCCAGTACTCTTGCCTGGAGAACCCCATGGACAGAAGAGCCTGGTAGGTTACAGTCCATGGGGTCACAAAGAGTTGGACACGACTGAGTGACTTCACTTTCTGCTTTATTGACTAATGCCAAAGCCTTTGACTGTATGGGTCACAACAAACTGGAAAATTCTTACAGAGATGGGAATACCAGACCACCTTACCTGCTTCCTGAAAAATCTGTATATAGGTCAAGAAGCAACAGTTAGAACTGGACATGGAACAGCAGACTGGTTCCAAATAGGGAAAGGAGTACCTCAAGGCTGTATATGGTCACCCTGCTTATATAACTTATATGCAGAATGCTGCTGCTGCTACTGCTGCTAAGTGGCTTCAGTTGTGTCTGACTCTGTGTGACCCCATAGAAGGCAGCCCACCAGGCTTTCCCATCCCTGGGATTCTCCAGGCAAGAACACTGGAGTGGGTTGCCATTTCCTTCTCCAATGAGTCAAAGTGAAAAGTGAAAGTGAAGTCACTCAGTCGTGTCTGACTCATAGCAACCCCATGAATTGCAGCCTACCAGGCTCCTCCGTCCATGGGATTGTCCAGGCAAGAGTACTGGAGTGGGTTGCCATTGCCTTCTCCTATATGCAGAATACATCATGCAAAATGCTGGGCAGGATGAAGCACAAGCTGGAATGAAGATTGCCAGAAGAAATATCAATAACCTCATATACGCAGATGACACCACCCTTATGGCTGAAAGCGAAGAAGAATTTGCCTCTTGATGAAAGTGAAAGAGGAGAGTGAAAAAGTCGGTTAAAAACTCAACATTCACAAAATTAAGATTATGGCATCTGGTCCCATCACCTCATGACAAATAGACTGGGAAACAATGACAGACTTTATTTTGGGGGGCTCCAAAATCACTGCAGATGGTGTCTGTAGCCATGAAATTAAAAAATGCTTGTTCCTTGGAAGAAAAGCTGTGACCAACCTAGACACCACATTAAAAAGCAGAAACATTACTTTGCCAAGAAAAGTCAATCTGTCAAAGCTATGACTTTACCAGTAGTCGTATGCATGTGAGAGTTGGACTATACAGAAAGCTGAGTGCCAAAGAATTGATGCTTTTGAACTGTGGTGTTGGAGAAGACTCTTGAGAGTCCCTTGGACTGCAAGGAGATCCAACCAGTCCATCCTAAAGGAAATCAGTCCTGAATATTCATTAGAAGGACTGATGCTGAAGCTGAAACTCCCAATACTTGGGTCACCTGATGCGGGGAGCTGACTCATTTGAAAAGACCTTGATGCTGGGAAAGATTGAAGGTGGGAGGAGAATGGGACGACAGAGGATGAGATGGTTGGACGGCATCACTGAGTTGATGGGCATGAGTTTGAGCAAGCTCTGGGAGTTGGTGATAGACAGGGAAGCCTGGCGTGCTGCAGTCCATGGGGTCTCAAAGAGTGAGAGAACTGAACTGAACTACTGAAGCAAAATGTATTTAATATGCAGTGTGTGTTACAGTATATTGGTCAAATGAGAATGTGACAAACAAGAGGTTCATAATTCTATGACATGCAAAGGAATCCCAAAACATACATACATTTTCAAGGTGCGAGATGTCTATTAAACTAATTGTTCCTTAAAAAAAAAAAGATACTTTGAGTGAATTATATCTCAATAAAGATGTTAAAAAGGTAACCATTTTTAGTATGTGAAATTTACTTGAAAGAAATGATCTTTAAGAGTATTTTAAGCCCCCAAATATTGATGCAGTACAAAAACTAACATTTCAAAGGAAATTTCCTAAACTAGCTGATTTGAATCACATGAAATTGAATCTGGTTCAAAAAGCTATCAAATTGCTTGGAGACTCATTTTTAGTGTGTGATTAATAAAATGATTCCCACTTAGGATTTGCAAATATTAAATACTATGACTAAAATAATGAATTCCTTAATTTTTTTCTGTAAACTGATTAGGGAAAAAGAGCTTTATTTGTTTTGGGAAAAAAGGGAACAGAAGTTCTTGCTTAATATAACATCAATGATTTTCAAGGTCCAATTAAAATCTACTTTCTCTAGAAAATTGCCTCTCTGACCACTGTTGTCCTTACTAATAATAAAAATCCTAATTTCCATTTACTGAACACTTACTGTGTTCCTAGGGATAGGTTAAGTGCTTCACAAACCCAATAAAATTTAATTTTGTCTACACTATGAGGTAAGTGTTACTAACTCTGTTTAACAAATAAGGAGACTAAGACAGGTAAGTTAAGAAACTTGACCCGGTCACATGTTCAGGTCAGGTTCCAGGCTGGAACTGCCTGGTTATAAATCTTAATAACTACACCATACAAAATCCTTCTGTGTACCTTGTTCATTTTGTGAATGCTACAAATGAGCAAAGAATGATAAATCAGTATAATCAGTCTTTTCTCAGTGTATTCCCAAACAAGAGGTGACAAGCTAAAACTACTCTGACAGGAGATCCAAACTAGTTCTCTTTAATAAGAATAACAGCATTCTGAGGTATAATTATATAAATTTGTATAATGAAAGGAATTACTTTTCTGAGAAGAATGATATGATATGATACACTTACTGTGTATCATATGATACATTTAAAGTGTATTGTATGATACCCTTAATACTGAGAGCTGACTAGAATATTGAGAAAAGAGTTGAAGACTGAATCGGTCAAATCACTGAATAGCTGGAAATGCTCTTGATCCACTGAGATCACAGCTTCCAGTGATTGCAGATTCTTATATTTTATATCTCATTCCTTCACTTATTCAAGAGTTATCTACTGAGCACCTGCTATGTGCTAGGTGCTGTTCTAGGCATCGAACATACTATCAGAGAACATAAAAATCCCTGCCCTTAAGAAAGGAAAAACAGCAACAACAGCATCAACAAAGACAGTCTCTGACCTCATGGAATTTCCATTTCAGTGGGGAAAGCCAGAAAGAAACATGTCAGATGATGCTGGTTGATATGAATAGGGGAAGAGGCAGAGGGATGAAGCCCGGTGTTTAAACAGGGGGTTAAGGAAAGCATCTCTGATATATTAGGATCTAAGTAGAGATTGAATGAAGTGAGACAGTTGGAAGGGAAGCCATGCGAATTATCTGAGGGAAGAGAAAGCTGGGTGAAGAGCGAGCATGTGCAAAAAAGGCCCTGAGCTTGGTGTGCCCTAGCAGAGCAAAAAGGCCAGTAGGGCTGGAAGGGGAGGGAGAGTGGGTGGTAGGTGAGGGCAGAGAGGAAGTCGGGGCTTGTGTCAGTGACAGACTTTGTGGCTTTTCTCTGAAGGAGACAGGCCAGTTAGGAGGCATGTGTAATTATCCAGGTGAGAAATGATGGGGTTGATAGCTGTGGAGAGGATGAGAAATGGTTGGACACTGGATTTATTTTGGAAGTCGATTTGAAAGGATTTACCGACGAACTGGAACTGGAACGTAAGATGTGAGAGACTGGGGGTGAGGTATGAGAAATCTTTGCGTTAGAATGCTAGATAAGTAACTTTGGAGAGAAAAATGTCCCCCTCAGGCCTGGTTCTTGTGTGAACAGATCGTTTGACCTTGAAGGTTAAGTCAGCAGGAGTCACTAAAATCTGACTGCTAAGAATAGGGAGAGATGAGTGGTGACCCTTCTGCCAAGCTGGTTCTTGTCTGGGAGGAGCTGCCAAGCTAAACAGTGCTTGTGGGAAAAGAACAAGTGCCCTTTCTAATGAACTATTTCTAGTTTGTCAAGGAAAGGAAGGGAATCTAAAGCTCCAACAGCAGATTTTGATCAAATCTCAAGAAGTTGCTGGACTGTGAGCCTATTGTAGGATCCAAACTTAGGTTTTCTCTATTTTTTTTTTTTTAATTTCTCTCTTTTTTCCCTTCATCCTCCACTCCCTCCTTGGCTCAACTTCTTTTTTAAAAATTTTTATTGGCCATATAGTTGATTTACAATGTTGTGTTAGTTTCAGGTGTACAATAAAGTGTATCAGTTTTGCAGGTACATGTATTCACTATTGTTTATAGGTTCTGTTCTCACATAGAGCACTGAGGAGAGTTCCCTGTGCTATACAGTAGGTTCTTGTTAGTTACCTTTTAAGTACGTAGTCGTGTGTGTGTGTGTCAGTGCCAATCTGCCAACCCCCTCCCCCATCCATCTGCTGTGTGTGTGTGTGTGTGTGTGTGTGTGTGTGTGTGTGTGAGTGAAAGTCGCTCAGTTGTGTCTGACTCTTTGCAGCCCCATGGACTGTACAGTCCATGGAATTCTCCCCTGGATCCATCCCCTGAAAGGATCCATCCCCTATCCCCTGGTGACCTTAAGTTTGTTGACTTCATTTGGGATTCTACTTCTGTTTTGTAAATACGTCCATATAAACCCTTTAAATTGAATTAGCTGCCTCCTAGATTTTGCATGTCTAACAAGTTCTTAGGTGATGCTCCAGAATTGTTGCTTCTGGTACCGAAGAGCAGGGCGTGCAAAGCAAGGGGCCCTTGACCTCCACGTCCTGAGAGGTGAGGAGGGAGGTTCCACCTTCAGAGGTGTCCGGTCACCAGGGAAACTGTCCTCTGACCCCAAGGTGAAAATAAGAAGCCAGCGAAGAGAAGAAAAGTCCTTCCAGACCCGACATCCCCTCGAGCTCACCAGTGGAGCGAGGGCGGGAAGACAGCTCCGGGCCGGCCCACAGATCCTTAGAGGGCGCGGACCCGGAGGAGGCGCCCCGGCAGGCCGCGCCTCTCGGAGGAAGTTTGCCCTTTAATTGCAGAGCCCGGATCGCCGTCGCACCAACTTCCAGGAGCTGGCAGCGGGCGCCGACGGGAGTGTCCGTCTTTCCCGCCCGGGCAGCCGCGGCGCTCCGCATCCTCCGGCACCGTCACCATGGGCGGCTCGGCCTCCAGCCAGCTGGACGAGAGCAAGTGCGCCTACATCCGAGGTACGCCCGCCGGGGGCTTCCCGGGAGCGCGACGGGTCCGCCCGGAGCCTGGGGCCAGGCTGGGCGCCCGGGCACAGGTCCGGGAGCGGGTAACTCGCGCGGTACCCGCCGCGCTCCCGCCCTCCACGGCCGGCTCAAGAGCTGCGGGCGCGCGGATGACCCGGGCGCACAGCCCCTCCCCAGCCAGGCGGGTCCCCCAGCCAGGCGGGTCCCCGCGCCGGAGGGCAGCTCGCCGGAGCGCCCAGGTCGGGGTGGGGTGCGCGGGTCCAGGGCGCATAGGCTCGGGATGCTTCGGACGCGCCGCCGGACGGTTGGGAAACGCAGGTGCCGGCTGCGGAGAGGGGGACCACCCCCCTTGTTTCCGCCACACTGCGGTCTTCCGTGTCAGTTCTGCACACCCCAACCCCCGCCCCCCGCGCAGCAACACCTCGCCCCCCTGTACCTGGCGTGGCACACAGTTCTGAGCCCTTTGTGAACTTGCCGAAAAGAGAACAGGGGGGATACCCCTCACTTCTAGAGATTTCCCTGGGGATTCCCGGCCTCTTGCGCTGAATTCCCCTCCTGGTGATATTGGCCGGGTTTTGCAAAAGGCAGCGTCGGCCACAGCTTCACTTGAGCTTCATAATGTCACTTGCGGGATGGTTTCATCAGAGGCAGCGAGCCAGTTTCATTCCCCGCCCAGGTTGTTCCCTTCCCGGAGGGGAGGCGAGGGGCGAGGGGCAAGGGCGGCGGGCAGGCAAAAGAGGAACACGCGTGTTGTGTAACCGTGACTGAAGTTGTAGACGGAGAGAAACTCACTTGAGCGACTTTCAGGGAAACAGTGATACAGTAGAATGTGAGGCAGAAGAAAATAAAACCCAAACTGAGCTGAAACTGCAGGAAATCATGACTCTTTATCTCCTGGGTGAAATTGGCCTCTTTCTCTTCCCTCCCCCACAAACCTTGCCCACCGCCACTACCCAACAGTTGGTTAGCTCGTGAATTTGTTTTTCTGGCTTTAGAAATACCTGCTAAACTAGTATTATACTCTAGGTTTTATCCTAATTCTGTTTAAAAAAAAATTAAGTTCTTTCTGATAACCTCTTTCTGGCCCCTGAACCATTTCCTAAGAGGGAAGGATTTAGTTAGTATGCTTATTCCGTATTTGCTTGCAGTTACCACAACATTGAAAACCGCTTAAAACGGATATCAAATCAGGGCACGTGAGAGCAATTTAATTGATTTTCCAGACTTCTGCTCTGCTGCTTTCAGAGGTGGATGATCACCAACAGCCCATACTGTCAGGGAGCAAAACTTGGTCAAGTATTCCTTTGCTGTTTATTTAACATGCGGGAAAAGATGGGTGATTTATTTATATTAGAAAAAAAAAAGCTAAACTAAGTGTGCCTTAGTCTTAAAATTTGGCTACAGGCTTATTGTTGATATCAGTGTGTAGGGGACTGAAAGAACAATGTAATAGAACATTGTGAGAAGGGGCTTGCATTTAGTTATTAGCAAAATAGGTTTATGGCGTTTATTTTATAACACCGTATTTCACTGAAAAGCTTAGAAACACATAAAGTTGTAGCATGGCCATCTATAGCAATCATTGGAAGTCCAGCCATATGAGGGGTTAACTTGCTTGAAGAAGACTTCATGGTTACCACGGTTATTGTTGCTGATGCTAGCATTGTACTCATGTGATAAGAAAATGTGTTACCTTTTTCATTCTGAAATCAAATTATTACACATACAAAAATATGAGATAGCTCGTGCACAGGAAGGATTGGTAATAAATGTGTTCTGAATGTATTAAAACTATAACAGATGCGTGACGGTCATTACATCCTCTGGTCTTGTTTGTTCTCTTACATCTCCTCATTATTTGTTTGGGAGGGCACTTTCAAAATATGTAGGGGTGGAGGCAAGAGAAGAGTTAAAGTTGAATACCTCCAGAGAAAATGAGAAGTCTCCTCATTCGAGAATACTGGTCTTGCCAAAAAGAGAAAACAGCACTGGAAAAATGCATGGTGTTGTGAATTGTTAGTGCATGAGCAAAAGAAGGTCATGAGGCTGTGATTTCCTGACAGTTTTGAAGCCCCAGATCCCTGAAAAAAAACCATAACCCTGTCTTCACTGCTTTGCCCATCCTTTAGCCCATAAATATTCTCAAGGTTTGATTTAATCATAAGCAGAACAATTGAAAATATGACGGTAAAGTTTAAACACAATTTTATGACCTGTTTCTCATAAAGTAGCTGCCAGTGAAATAGTATGGATTTGAAAGCTCCTGTAGCTGAGACAATAACTTTCCTTCAAGCTTAATAAACTTTGCCAACATGGAGGATAACTAGTCAATACATTTGCAGTGAATTTTGTGAACTTAATCTTGTACGTGTTGAGAGCAGCTGTATTTTAGTAGGCTGATGATTCTGAATCAGCACTAGCTTTTCAGCAAATCATTTAACAGCTGCCATTTCGTTTGTGTGCCTCAAAACTTTGTGTTAATAGTGATCTCTGTCACACAGATATTTCAAAAGTAATTTATTTCTTAGGATTTAGTCAATCTCTAGGTAAAGGGATGTCAGAGGTGTTAAAGGTGTTACTTTGTCTCTAAAGATGTTAGTTTTGAAAATTACTGATTGGCTCATGTTTCTTAAGGACAGAATACATTTTGAGGATAGTGTCTCTAAGTCTTTGAGTAACGTCTCTTGATAAAATGATGCTATTCATAAATAATACTAAGATCAATTTGTAATCACATGGGTGATATCATCTGTTAACCTTCAGAAATGCTTTTTAGTAGTGACCTAAATGGGTTTTTCTTTAAGGAAAAAGAAAGCTCATATAATGCAGGCATCAGTGATCATTTTAGGGCACTTTTTTCTTTTACTGGCTTGTTTTCTTTTCCTTTCAAACTTTTGGTATGCCTAAAAGTGAACTACCGCTCCAAAAACAGTGTTTTCCTGTTAAGGCAATAATTTTGTTTCCTTAAAAAAATTGCTGTTGAATTGTTAATGAATCAAAAGAAAACAAACTTGAAAACTCTCCCACATATGTCCCGTGGAGGGCCAGAAAGTCACTGGAAATTCAGTACTGTAGCTGAGAACTGAAGGCTACATGGGTTCTTGGTGGGGGAGGGCACTTCCAGGCCTGGCAGCAGCAGATAGTCAGGAAAACTGACTTATTATTGCGTCGTCAGCCACACTGAACCTGTAAAGTGGCTTCTTCTGAAATGCTCATAAAGGATCTGATGCTTATAAAGTAAGAAGTGAGTTTCAACTTAAAAACAACATGTATTTCTCTCAGGGAAATTTTCTCCTATTTATACCATAAGGGCTAACTCAGCTGAAATGGGAAATACACGCTGATTGTAGTGTCTGGAATGAATGGACACTAGGAAGTCTGTGGTCTATGCAACCTAGATTTGTAGTTACTAGTCTACACATTTGCTTTTTCTTCACTTGTAATTTGTTGGTAGGAGATGGGTATAAGAACTGGTCTGATCTTAGAGACCAGTTTATCTCTAGTAATAGTACAGCTGACCCTTGAACAACATGAAGGTTAAGGGTGCAGATCCTCTATGCTGTTGAAAATCTGCGTATAACTTAGAGTAGGTCCTTAATAACTGCGGTTCCTCACTGAGTGTGGATCCACATCCCTAGATTCAGTGAACTGTGGATCGTGTAGAGCTATAATATTTACTATTGAAAAAAGTAGGTGGACCCACAGAGTTCAAACCTGTGTTGTTCAAAGGTCAACTGTATGGAACTTTAGGATACAGAACGTGGTAGACACCATTAGGTGCCACCCCAACATCCTTTCCCCATTCCTCTTCAATAACAGAACCCCGCTTTTGTTGGGGTACTGAACCTCTGTGCAGCCCTCTGTTTCAGAGAGGTTAGCCCCACTTATGGCTTCTGAGAGATGGGTGCTGATGGGTCCCTGCCTATCATTCTGTGTCTTCTTGTCAGTGACTGCAGTTGACCCTTGTACAACACGGGTTTGAACTCATGGGTAAGATTTGTTTTCCATAGTAAATGCTACAGTACTCCGTGATTCACAGTTGGTTGAATCTGACCATGTGGAACCAGAGGTATGGAGGAACTGCTGATACCAAGGAATGCATATATGGAGGGCCAACTGTGTGGAAGGTGGGCACCCCTCACACCCATTCCCCCCCACCACCATGATATTCAAGGGTCAGCTGTGTACAAAGCATGGGATTGTGATGAAATCTGGCCACTGAGACTTGAAGGGAACTTTGCCAGCTGCTTCTAAGAAAATTTTCTTCCCTTTTCAAAAGGGGACAGAGGGAAGAGATACATCCTTCCTCCTCTTCTTTTGGATTTTGTTGCATCTGAAATATGATGCCTAGAACTGCTGTTTGTGTCTTGAGGAGCAGGAAGGGAGCTAGCTTAAGACAGAGGGGACACGTGGAGCTGTGCCAGGCCAAGGCAGCCTCAGAGAGGAGAAGTTGGAGCCCAGCAAACCTCACTGACTGCCTGCCCTACTTTTGGGTACTTCTTGTTATGAAAGATACAAGTTGGGCTGGTAGAGACTGCTAGTTATCCCCTAACATAATATTCTCTTGCTTTTTAAAATGGTGGAAGCTCCAAGTATTAGCTGGCCACATGAACTCCTAGAATAAAGACACCTAGTTGGCGTCTGCTTTACAACTAGATAGGGTCATGTAGCTGAGTTCTGGCTAATGGGATGTAGGTAGGAAGTATTGTATGTGATCCCCAGAAAGGGGGATCTTAAAAGTAGAGGGCGTGCCTTTCTTTCTGTTGTCCTCCATACTGCTGGCTAGATTGTGAACATGACTGGAGAAGCCATCTTGGACTATGGGGTGTTCTTTAAGAAGGAATTCATGCAAAGTGAAGTGGACAAAAGGAGCCCAGGTCCTGAGGATTTCATGTAGTAGAACTTCCATACCAGCCTTGGACTACTTACCTCTGGACCATAATAAGAAAGAGAGAAACTTCTGTCTTACTTAAACTGGTGTTCCCTGTGCTATTAGTGTTATTCCCAGTCAAACTCTTTCTAAGTATAGCACCTTCCTAGATCCTCTGTGAGAAAAAATAATCCAAATAGAGTAGGAAGTAGGTAAGAATTATAGCATGAGAATTTGTCTCAGTCCTAATTTGTAGAAATGAATGAGTTTGCCTAAGAAGTGAGGAATTGCAGTGCCTCAGGTGGAAATAGCAGGGATGGGAGCAAAGGAGAGGACCCAGTATAAATAATGCAAAAATGTGTATTGATTATATACATCTAAATTATATCTTAATTTTAAAAATACCAATCTACTAATGAAGCAACTGAACTGAATGAAGCTAGCAGGAGTTTTGCATTAAGAAAACTATTGCAGATTGGGAATTTCTGGTGGCAACGATTACTTTCTGCCACCTTTAGTCTTTGTGAATGGAAATCAAGACTTTAAGAAATTTAATGTGAATTAAGTTTCTTAATCTAAGAAATCTCATTAAAAATAAGGACACTTGGCTCAGACAAACTGTTTTCTGCTGTACTTGTGGAAGAAAGAGTGGTCTTGCCTCTTGAATCCCAATTCACGCTTTGATGAATTCATAGAGTGAAATGCTAAATCAAGATCTGGTCTTGATGAAACACATTTTTCTCCTGTGGACATTTGCTACGAGAGAACCACTTCCTCAAGAGGGCTTTAGTAATAGAAACTCCCAGAATAACGATAATGATTTTAAAATTTTATTTATTTATTTTTTGTAATAGTAATTCCTATGATGACCATAGTGATTTTCATTTATTTATCTTGCTGTGGACTATTGAACTGATTATGGTTTTACTCTGTTATTCTTTGGGATTATTATCTGAACTGGATTCCCAGGTAAGAAGTACAATAGCAGGAGCACAATTTGTGACAGTAGTTTCTAATTCAATCAAAGTAAATGGACTGTGAAAGCTTTACAGAATATTTTATGTGCTGTATGGCAGTGAAATTTGATCCCTTAACCAGAAATTTTATTTTATTTTCTTTTGTCAGTGAAGCTAGCTAACACCATTTTAAGAAAAAAGATACCTACAACAATTTGCCTTGTGAAATGGAAAATGAAGTCAGAGGTGAGGATAATAATGAAAAGGAAGACAAGAGAACAAAAGAGCACAATTCATCTGCTATGATCTGTTTTAAAGCACTTTAGTAAAATGTGACACGAGGGCTAAAATTCTAACAGTTCCAAACTAAAACACACACACACACACAACCCCAAATGTAATACACATTTTCTCCTTTGAAGCTGGAAAACTCATTTTAAAAAGAGACGAGCAAGTTGCTGCCAGTAAGAAAATGCAAGCCAGTTTATAAAAGTGCCTCTTTTTTTTGCACTATATGTTTTTTTCTCACAGGAGTGAAGAGAAGATTTATATATGAAAGAAATTAATTCGTTTTTACAAATTGCAAGATCTAAGATCCAAAGAAGTTTATATTTCTCTGCTTGATGTGTTTGGATGTTGCTGTGGATAGATTAGAATAAATCAAAAGTTTTAAACTAGGAGCCTTGAGTGCTTTTTTAAAAGTCCATAGTCTAAAAATAAATAAATAAAAAGTCCACAGTCCAAAGAAATTTTGGAAGAAGAGTAAAGTTCTCTCTGCCAAACCATGGGGATTTTTTTCTTTTTCTTAAAACCATTTTTATTTAAAAATAAAACATAGGCTCCAAAACCATGTAAACAAATGCATAGCTTAGTACATCATGATAAGGTGAATATCCTGTAGCCATCACCCAGGTTAAGAAATGGAAAGAGCTTCAGTAGCCATCCCAGAAGCCTCCCCTCTGTAATCTCCAAAAAAAAAAAAAAACTATTCCCAGAGATTGTTGTTCAACCCTCCTGTTGGTCTCACCAGCAGGGTCCTGAATTTTAAAATGCTAGGTCAGTATGTAAAATAGACAGCTAGTGGGAAGCTGCTGTATAACACAGAGAGCCCAGCCTGGTGCTCTGTGATGACCTAGAGGGACAGGATGGGGTGGGGAGGAGGGAGGCTCCAGAGTGAGGGGATATATATGTATAGTTATGACTGATTCATGTTGTTGTACAGCAGAAACCAATACGTGACTCTGTAAAGCAATTATCTTCAAATTAAAAAAAAAAATGAAGTCATTCCCCATGGTCAGATTCTCCATCCTAATTACAGCTGCCTCATGGATTGACAGCTGACTGTTGACAGCACAGTTCCTTCAACAGAAGAAAAATCAAGGTTGATTTTTGAGGAGGGTAGACAAATTTTTTTTTTTTTTAATTTACGTACCTCATCTGAGAGACAAACGAATAGATCTCATGATTGAAAATACTATTTAAAAGTTTCCAAATTGTGGAACAGAGAATCATTCTCCTTTATGGTCTAAGGATATATTCTGCCCCTAGTGCCAAATAAAATTGAATAGAACTAGCTAGTTTTTCTTTACTAAAAAAATAAAGTGCTAGGTCACAGTTTGTAAGAAAGCAAAGACCAGAGCTTTTTTTGGCTTAGCCTTGGAACAGCACAGTATTACTCTGCCATATTCTATTGGTTAAAGCAAATCTCGGGGCCAGTTCGGATGTAGAGGAAGGAACTCCATAAAGTCATGAATACCATGAGTTGTGATTCCTCAGGGGCTGCCAATATAACAAACGACCACACTAGTCATCCAAGATTGTATAGTAATGACTTCCTGACATTTCATATAGTTTTATCACCCAACAATGTATTTTTAAACACTATAGTTTAGTCTTGCCCATTATAAAAATCTCTCCTGTGGTCATGTATGGATGTGAGAGTTGGACTGTGAAGAAGGCTGAGCGCCGAAGAATTGATGCTTTTGAACTGTGGTATTGGAGAAGACTCTTGAGAGTCCCTTGGACTGCAAGGAGATCCAACCAGTCCATTCTGTAGGAGATCAACCCTGGGATTTCTTTAGAAGGAATGATGCTAAAGCTGAAGCTCCAGTACTTTGGCCACCTCATGAGAAGAGTTGACTCATTGGAAAAGACTCTGATGCTGGGAGGGATTGGGGGCAGGAGGAGAAGGGGACGACAGAGGATGAGATGGCTGGATGGCATCATGGCATCACGGACTCGATGGACGTGAGTCTGAGTGAACTCCGGGAGATGGTGATGGACAGGGAGGCCTGGTGTGCTGCGATTCATGGGGTCGCAGAGAGTCAGACACGACTGAGCGACTGAACTGAACTGAACTGAAGTTTACTTTAATCTGCAGGTTTCCCTCACGTCTCTAATTTTTACTTGCAAATAATGTATTGACAGATCTGGACTATTGTACATGTACTTTTCCCACAGTCTGGAAATTGTTCATGGCGCCGTTCCATACATTTCTCCTATATTTTCTGCAAATTGACAGAGGGATATTGAGATGTGATCAGGTTGAGAATTAATACTTTTGTCAAGGCTGTAGGTGGTGCTGTGTTCTTCATTTGGAGGCACCTAACATTTGGCTGTCTCTTATGGTGATGTTAGCAGACTCAGCTGGTAAAGAATCCGCCTGCAATGCAGGAGACTCTGGTTCGACTCTTGGGTTGGGAAGATCTGCTGGAGAAGGGAAAGGCTACCCACTCCAGTATTCTTGGACTTCCCTTGTGGTTCAGCGGGTAAAGAATCTACCCGCAATGCAGGAGACCTGTGTTTGATCCCTGGGTTGGGAAGATCCCCTGGAGAAGGGAAAGGCTACCCCCTGCAGTATTCTGGCCTAGAGAATTCCATGGACTGCATAGTCCGCGGGGTCACAAAGAGTCGAACACGACTGAGTCACTTTCATTTTCACTTAGCAGTTATTGATGCTCATTGCTGAGACCCATTAATATCTCTGGGATTGAAGAATGGTGATATTCTAATTATGTAATTTTGTTTTCATTTGTTGGCTTGACCAATTTTATGTAGTGCTACTTTTCTTATTTACTATTTGGTGACCTCATATGATAGTTCACATAGGAAAGGCAGAATAAAAAACTTTACCCTTTCATTTTATTTAACAGTTTTCAAAATAATTTTGGGTTTCCTATCATCCTCTGAAGATTATTAATTAATTTGAAAAATATTATGAACTCATGAGCTTGTTGTAATTCTTATCCTTACTGAAAATTCTTATCCTTATTGAAAATTCCCATCACTGGCAATGAAAGCCTTTTCAGGTTGGCTCCTGAGTCCTTTTGAAATTACCCTCCTAGTGTTTGATAGCTTTCTTGTCTTCTGGTAGGTCAAAATGTTCTTGGTTCATCATGTTTATTTCCTATCCCATACTTGCAATAGGCAATGTCTAAAAGAATCCCTGATTTCTCTTAGTGGAAAACGGTATTTAAGAAGACAGTTTTTGGGCCTACAGAGGCCAACTAGGTTGGCTGTTGTTTCTGGACCATTTTAATAGAACTATGAAAAAAAATTTGTATCTCCCTACATTATATTTTTGTCTCCTTTTTCTTGGTTCTCAAAGTCACAATAGATAATGGAATTAAATACCTTCAAATTCTACATTATCCCACTTAATACATGCAACTGTATGAGACAATAATGTGACTATTACCACCATCAACTATGATTGCAGAAAACTGTTGAACAAACTGTTTTACGAATTAGTAGGGAGGCACAAGAGGGAGGTGATAGATGTATAATTATGGCTGATTTGCGTTGTTGTATGGCAGAAACCAACACAACATTGTAAAGCAATTTTTCTCCAATTAAAAAATAAATTGAAAAGAATTAGTAACAAAAGTTATATACGTGCCATCACAATTCTCCAATTTTATTTTATTATTTTGCTGTGTCAGAACATATAACCATTACATTATATTCTTTTTTCTTATTTACTTCTTGTTTTCCAAGTAAATGTTACTTAATTCATCACTCCTTATGCTGATGTCTGTTTGGTATTTGAAGCTCATTATCTAGTAGATTTCTCAAGTAGAGCTCATTGGAACATAAAGAAGCATGAAGATAGGACTAATTTAGTGGCTCCGTGATATCATCAAAAGTCAGCTATTTTTGTCTTTCTGCTCTCTGTGGGTTAGCACTCCTACTGTTGAAAGATGACTAGAGTAGCGAAAGATACCACATTCTTAAGTAAATCAATGTCCCAGAGGCTGAGAATAGGACTATCTATTCTTTTAGTCGCTTTATAAGAGCAAACTTTCTCCAGCTTCCCGTAGCAGACTTCCCTTGATATGTGACCCACTGATCAGAACTGGGTCACGCATTCTTTCCTAAGCCATCACTGGCAATAGTATGGAATTATCATGATTTTGATAGAGTAATCCAGAATCACCCCTGGCTGGGGCCAGGCCCTATCTTCTCTGAACCCTGTGGCTATAGCGACACCTGAACAAAATCAGGCTCACTTGGCAAGGAAGAAGCATGAATGGCTATTATGTGGTAAGTAAACAACATTACAAGTTTTGATAAATGTTATGAATGGAATAGAAAGTGTAGTGAGATTGGAAAACTGATGGTAGGGCAAGGAGATGAGATACTCTGAAGATACAGTGCTCAGCAGGATAAGGAAGAATATTTTGAGCATAGAAAACAGTGTATAGAAAGGGAAGGAGAAAAAGAAACTTGAACAAACTGAAGAAAGCCTGGCATGGGTGGAGTGTAGTGAGCAAGTGAGAGAGTGTTTGGTGGAGGGGGTCCTCATAGCACTCATTACCAACCAACATTTTAATAAAATGTGTTTGTTAGTTTTTTAATGCCTGCCTATCACCGACTTTCACCTTCATGAGAACAGGGTCTTTGTTTTGAGAGATCAGTGTCTGATACATGGTTTGTTACCAATAAATATTTGCTTAATAAATGAATGAAAGGAGAAAAAAATTTAAACTATAGTGGATACCCTAAAAAATAAGAGAAGTATTGAGTTTGGAAAACAAGTACAGGTTGCAAGGCAATGCAAGAAATGACGATAGTAGAATAAGAAATATCTCTTGGAAATTAAAAATCTAATGATCAAGAAATTCAGAAATCCAGTTGTTGCTTTGGAAAACAAAGTTGAGAAAGTTTTGCAAAAATAGAACAAAAAGATCAAAAGATAGGAAATAGAAGAGGCAATGTTAAAAAATATTTAAAAATTAAAGAGTCAATTAAAAAATTTCAGTGTCTGACTCTGAAGTTCTCAGAAATAGAGAACAAAGAAAATGCAGAGGAGAAAATGAGCAGAGAAGTAATATAAGACCATTTTCTAGAACAGACGATCATGTGTATCTGATTTTATAGAGTCAAACAGTTCCTGGAGGTCATCCAGATCTAGAAATAGTTTACATCCCCATCATCCCAAATAGAAGGACATTAGAAAAACAACAATAGCAACAAAATGTAAGAGAAAGATCTTGTAATGCATAGAGCATTGTGTGGGGTCCTCAGTATTGTGTGTGTGTGTGTGTGTTTTATTCGCTTAGTTGTGTCCCCCGTAGACTATAGCCTGCCAGGATCCTCTGCCCATGGGAATTCTCCAGGCAAGAATACTGGAGTGGGTTGCCATTTCCTTCTCCAAGCCCTAAGTAGGAGTGAACAGAAATTAACTTTAAGCTCTAACACTGGTCTGAACCTGCTCTAATTAAAAAAAAAAAAAATGTGAAAGCAAACCTCAGAAGGATCAAACTGATCCTGAGTAACTTAACTGCATGCCTGAACAAAGTCCAATATTTCCTGATAGGAATACAGTAAAATATATATTCAACAATGTAAAATTCACAATACCCAACATCTGATAAAAAATTACCAGGCAAATGAAAAAACAGGAAAAGATCATAACTCAAAGGGAAAAAATTATCAATAGAAACAGATTTAGGAATTACAGACATGATGAAATCAGCAGACAATGGTGTTAAGACAGTTTTTTTTAATAAATATGTTCCATGTGCTAAAGTAGAGGAAAATAACACAATGAGGAGAGAAATAGAACACAGAAATAATTCTTGTCTCTAGGAAAGAGCAATATGAATACTGCATTTTTGGGTCTGTTGGAACAGCTGTTGGACAATGTAGTTGTACTACCTGCTACCAACATTCTCAGTAGGTTTGGGAGAAGAGTGGAGCAGATCTTCATGAAGAATTGCTGAGATGGGGCTGGTCTGGGGCCAGGACAGATGAGCAGGATTGACTGAGAAATGAAACTGTGGATGTTCTTTCAAAAAGGCCATTGTTAGTGGCAGTCTTGTACCATTACCTTGGGGGTTCATAGAGAACAACTCACAGTTTCTAGGACTAGCTTAAGGATTCATAAGTTTTCCCAATTTGGATTGAAGATGCTTGTTTTTAAGATTATTTCCTACGTAGGTCATGCTGAGTGAGTTAGATAGGTATGTCTGAATAATTCGTCTGTGCTCAGTTGCTTCATTTGTGTCCGATTCTTTGCAGCTCCACGACTGTAGCCTCTGTCCATGGGATTCTCCAGGCAAGAATGCTGGAGTGGGTTGCCATTGCCTCCTCCAGGGGATCTTCCCGACCCAGGGATCAAATCTGCATCTCCTGGGTCTCCTGCCTTGCAGGTGGATTCTTTTACTGCAGAACCACCGGGGAAGCCTGAATAATGGTCTAAACAAAACAGACATAGTTAGAATAAAGGTAAATTTCACTCACAACATTAATAATATTGTACAATATCTGGAGTAAGTGATCACACTAGTCAATCCTGAAGGAAATTGGTCCTGAATATTCATTGGAAGGACTGATACTGAAGCTGAAGCTTCAATACTTTGGCCACTTGATGAGAAGAACTGACTCTTGGAAAAGATCCTGATGCTGGGAAAGATTAAAGGCAGGAGAAGGGGACAGACAGAGGATGAGATGGTTGGATGACATCACCAACTTGATGGACATGAGTTTGAGCAAGCTCTGGGAGTTGGTGATGGACAGGGAAACCTGGTGTGCTACAGTCTACAGGGTCACAAAGAATGGGACATGATTGAGGGACTGAATTGAATATCTAGAGTATAAATATTTCCAACTGTTTCATTATAAAGAGGGATTAAATTAGTAACATTAATTGAAATGTACTCAGTGGTAAAGAATCTGCCTGCCAATGCAGGAGTTGCGGGTTTGATCCCTAGCTCGGGAAGATCCCTTGGAGAAGGAAATGGCAACCCACTCCAGTAATTTTGCCTGGGAGAGCCCATGGACAGAGGAGCCTGGCAGGCTACAGTCTAGGGAGACGCAAAGAGTTGGACATGACTGAGCGACTAACCAACAGCAACAATTTAGATTTAAAACAGCTAAGAATTCTGGAGCATAAGTAAGACCTGTGCATTCAATTGGGATATTAATTCTTAACTAAAAATGATAACTCCTGGCCTGAGGAGTGATAATAATGATAACAGCAACATTAAACACTAACATGTATTGAGTGCCTACTCTTTGACAGGCAGGTGAATTTCTCAGAGGATAAGCAACAGAATATCAAATGTTCTTCCAGAAACTGCAGTCCTGGTCCACATAGCTTTTTCTTGTCCACAAAGTGCCTTTCTGATGAAAAGGAGCATCAGCTTGATAAGATTTGAACAGTGAGTTATTCACTTTATTCATTTATAGTTTTATTTTTATTTAGTTGCCTATTTTTGATTGTGCTCGGTCTTCATTGCTGTGCGGACTTTATTCTGGTTGTGGTGATAGGGGGCTACTCCCTGGCTATGGTGCACGGACTTATTGTGGCAGCTTCTCTGGTTGCAGAGCGGGGGCTCCAGGACTCTTGGGCTTCAGCAGTGGTGGTACTTAGGCTCAGTAGTTAATGGCTCCCAGGCTCTAGAGCACAGGCTCAGTGATCATGGCACACGGGCTTAGTTACTCTTCAGCAAGTGGGATCTTCCTGGACCAGGGATTGAACCCATGTCTCCTTCACTGGCCAGTGGCTTCTACCACCAAGCCGCCAAGGAAGCCCAACTTACTTATTTTAAAATGAGATTGAAACATTTACTAAACCCTTGATTCCATATCTTAATTCTAAATGATTTGATTGTATTTTGAAGTGAATATTTTCAGTAGATGAGATTTTAAGTAGCTTAATCCAGGAAGTAAAATTTGTCTGCATGTTAGCAAACATAATAGGGAATTTATAAATAAGTGAAAGCAGGCATAGTAGGTCATTTTAACTTTAATAAAATGGTACCTTTAAACAACTTCTCCATTATAAAATAGGATAAATTTGGAAAATAAGACACAAAAGACTCATAAAGGAAGATTTTAAATTAGAAAAACAAGCATGATAATCTCCTAAGGATTTGCGGAGTCCGAGGCTGGATTCTCTGTGCATTTTGGGTCTGATAACTGGCTGTGCTCCGTTTCTCATGTGGGGACAGCAGCAATGCTCAGTGAAATAAAAGGAGTTCAGACATGAAGTTCATATAATTCTGGGATTCCCCTGTCCTACTGTCAATTTGTTTTTAATATCAGAAATAGTATCAGGCTTTCCCAGAGTAAATAATTGGCTTTCAGACACTGCTGCATAATACCTATCTCACACATTTGTTCTGTAGACTAATTAATGTTTCAGAGTGTTTAAACACAATGCCTCTACAGAAGCAATGGCATTATAATTTGTTGGGACACTCTAGTATTTTAATTAGTACTAATTAGATTCTTTTCAACAGCTTGTGGAATGTACAAATTGCTGCACCTAAGGTAGTCTGCTTTATTTATTCGTTATGAAAAAGTCAGACTTGATGGTTTAAATAGGAGCCTTCAAGCAATTATTCTCAAGATTCTGCATACATCCTTCCCCTCCAGCCAGGGGATGTCAATAGCAAGACACTTTTCTAGGAACTGTTATGGGGAGAGCAGTTCCAACGACAGGCCGGGAGTCAGTTCACACTGGCTGCAAGCCCACGTCTGGGCAGCCCTTCTAATTCAGAGTTCAATGCTATTGTATTGGTAGTTGAAAATCAGCCATGGTAGGTCTTTTTTTTTTTTTTTTTTTGAGACTCAGTTTACCAGCACATCATTGCCAGTGCCCGTCTCTTCAGGGCATGGAATCTGGTTGCAGTTGTAACCAACTGGCATTGGCCTGAAGCCACGTTTCAGTTGTACACTACAGTAGGCTAATTGCTGAGTTCTCCTCACATATCAGTGACTTGACGTGATAATGATTTATTTCTCACTCATTACACAATCCAATATGATTCAGTGTGGGATAGAGAAGGGAGTTAGGGTCATTCAAGGACCCAGACTCTCTCCCTTTAGTGCATTGTCCCATGGAGCCTTTTGGCAGTCTGTTGAAATCTGTGGACCTCCTTCTCATAGTAACATTTTTAAATTAAAAAAAAAATACATAGGGTTACAAGGGAAACCAATTTTATTGAAACACAGATATCAAAATATATTAAAAACCTGTGACATAATAATATATGTGCTTATTTATTAATGCATTCAATGAAAAGGTCCCGTGGAGGGTCTGACAACCACTGTCACATTGATGAAGTGCTGTTGTACGATGTGCAGTTAATGAAATGTGCCAGGAAGAATGTGTGATCTCTGGTGAGGGTGAGGTCACAAGCTCTGTTAAATTCTGCTGTGGTTTGCCTACATTCATAATTGAAGGAAATGATGAATTCGAGTTGGAAGTTAATAAAAGTAAAGATGTTATTTCCCCCCATTCCGCTTTTGGACTCCCTGAATTCTATCCGAAGATCCCATAAAGATCCATAGACCTCAGATTAGGAACCCCTGATCTAGTGACTCCTCTATTCTTAGGACCACAGAGACCTTAACTAAACACACTGCATATGTCTGTATATAAGAGAAAAGAGACAGTGTTGAATTAGGGGCAGACATTTTCTTGACTAGGCCTGGAGGTGGCATACATCATTTCTGTCCAACCCTTGAATTTCCATGTGACACGCCTTCCTTCTGTATCCTTCCATTTGGCAATTACCATAAAAAGTCTTATCACTTTGTTGATCATCTCTTCCCTAACATCTCCTTAATATGTTGACCCTAAGGTTTTAATGAATAGTTTTTCTACTTTAAATGTAATCTCACTTTGAAGGTAAGCTATATCTTTAGGTAAGAAAAATTCAAGGCCTCTAAACTTGATTATTGACTACTTGAAATACCTCTAATCCAAATAAAGATATGATGGAGGTATAAAATATGTATCAAGTTTTGAA
The DNA here is from genome assembly GCF_001704415.2 of Capra hircus. Lineage (NCBI taxonomy): Eukaryota > Metazoa > Chordata > Mammalia > Artiodactyla > Bovidae > Capra > Capra hircus. The sequence continues at coordinate 64,614,897 of NC_030823.1, read as the reverse complement.
GATTTAGTAGAAAAAGGAAATAATGTAAAATATCTCATTAATATTATTTAATAGCAATTACACATTGAAGTAATATGATTTTGATCCTGTTGGATTAAATACATATGTAAATAAAACACATTCAGTTCAGTTCAGTCGCTCAGTCGTGTCTGATTCTTTGCGACCCCATGAATCACAGTATGCCAGGCCTCCCTGTCCATCACCAACTCCTGGAGTTCACTCAAACTCACGTCCATCGAGTCGGTGATGCCATCCAGCCATCTCATCCTCTGTCGTCCCCTTCTCCTCCTGCCCCTAATCCCTCCCAGCATCAGAGTCTTTTCCAATGAGTCAGCTCTTCAGATGAGGTGGCCAAAGTACTGGAGTTTCGGCTTTAGCGTCATTCCTTCCAAAGAACACTCAGGACTGATCTCCACATTAACTACAAATAAAACAAAATTAATGCAGTCTGTTTAAAAATTTTAATGTGCTTCTAGGAAACTTTAAGTTATGTTTGAGGCTCATGTCTATGGCTCATATAATTCTTTTAGGCACCTGCTCTTGAATAAAGACTGGTGGAAGATTCATAGAGCTGCAAGGGACCTTAGAGATAAACACCTAATCCAGTCACCTCATTGTGATCTGAGAGACTGTTGCTCCTGTTTGTATAGCTAGCAATGACAGATGTAGGACTGGAACTCAGGTCTCCACACTCCTGGTACAGAGCTGTTTTCATCAAGTCCATGTTATTTCTATCAAACTGAACCAAACCCCAAATCTCTAAGCTTTAAGTTTGAAGACCATACCAGAAAACACTCTGATTCAGAGTTATACATAAAATCCTGAAAATGGCAAGTTTTTCCTTTGAACCTGATGTATTATTCAGCCTCAGGTTCAAAACTTAAGTACAACTTCCTCCTGCTACTGAAGAATCACAGACACAGGTGGGCAGATAGAATGACTTCCTCCTTCATGAACTCAGATAAAAGAGGCTGTGAGATCAATCCTCCCCCTGTACGTCTGTCTCTTGAATGTTTAAGCTTATAAAGAAATGCTACACTCTTGTATCTTCTGGATTTTATCTTAAAGAAGTGGAAACATGTGGAACCCTAATGCTTAACATGATCACCCCTTTCTCCCAGCCAGGAGGAGCACAGTGGAGAGCAATTAAAAGAACGAAACGGTGGGCTTCGTTTTCTTTTCTCCCATTTTCTCTTCTTGGCTCCTGCTATGGACTCTAGAACCAAATTTAAGAGGATGTCTGGAATCTTTACTGACTTTTTCGTTCCAGAATATTCCTTCCCATGGATTTCTTTCTCTCCTGCAACTCACTCTTCCTCTATGATGCACCAAGTTTCATAGGATCACATTTGGGCTATTATGTATTTAAATAATATTTAAGATAAAAGGTTAGACAAAAAACCCTTATCTTAAATGATGTATTGCCAATACATCATTTCCCCCCCTTTTAGGAGTTTTAAAGAATGTAAGTGCTTCTTAAAAAAAATTCTTTGTTTATATTGGCTGCTCTGGGTCCTCATTGCTGCGTGAACTTTCTCTAGCTGTGGTGTCCAGGCTTTTCATCATGGTGGCCTCTCTTGTTGTGCAGCATGGGCTCTGGGCGCAAGGTTTCAGTACCTCTGACTTACGGGCTTAGTTGCTCTGTGGCGTGTGGGATCTTCCTGGACCAGGGATCAAACCCATGTCCCTGCATTAGCAAGTGGGTTCTTTACCATTGAACCACTGGGCAAGTCCTGTAAGTGCTTCTTGAAGCATATAATTTGTCATTGCAGTTGAAATAACATAGTTGCCTTACTCAACACTCTTTGGAAAGTGTTATATGTCACCTAGACTCTGGGATGTCCCATTTTCTCTGCAGTTTAGTTACATTTTTCTGCATATTCAGTAATCTCTAGAATTCTAAGTTCCAGAAGAGCCATAAAGAATGCCTCCTCTTGACCCATGACAATTTTGTGACCCGTTTACCAGCACGTCCCCTGTTTGGGCATTTCTTCTCTTCAGTATTGTTCTTTGACACTTCCATGAGAAACGCTTGAGGCATACCATAACTACTTTGCTTATTTCAGATCATTACAGTTACTGACATCAATGGATGTCTGAAAAAGAGAGCACAAACACTTAGTGTCCCTTTATGGTTTTCATGAAAATATTTGATGCCTTGAGATCTGTTGAGGACTAAACTCATCACTTCTCTAAGGATATTTTTTTTCAATTTTGCATTGTGAATTAAAAGGAGAAATATGTATATATATTGCAAATGAGTGTAAGATGTTTGAGTTTGTAATAAAACATTTCAAAATGGTATTTATAATATGTATCTGTCCCATTTTCAGAAAAGTGGACAAAATAAAATGAATCTACAGAGCAGATAAATCCTTTTAAAACTTTCATCATACATGTTACCTCTGCAGCTTTCTTGATTCAACAGAACATTGGCTCTGTAGGTTGACTGCTCAAGTTCAGGTACTGACCTGTCACTTGCTAGCTGTACAAGCTTTTATTTTTTTAATATAAATTTATTTATTTTAATTGGAGGCTAATTACAATATTGTATTAGTTTTGCCATACATCAACATGAATCCGCCACGGGTGTACACGTGTTCCCCATCCTGAACCCCCCTCCCACCTCCCTCCCCATACCATCCCCCTGGGTCATCCCAGTGCAGCAGCCCCGAGCATCCAGTATCCTGCATTGAACCTGGACTGGTGATTCGTTTCTTATATGATATTATACATGTTTCAATGCCATTCTCCCAAATCATCCCACCCTCTCCCTCTCCCACAGAGTCAAAAAGACTGTTCTATACACCTGTGTCTCTTTTGCTGTCTCGCATACAGGGTTATCGTTACCATCTTTCTAAATTCCATATATATGCCTTAGTATACTGTATTGGTGTTTTTCTTTCTGGCTTACTTCACTTTGTATAATAGGCTCCAGTTTCATCCACCGCGTTAGAACTGATTCAAATGTATTCTTCTTAATGGCTGAGTAATACTCCATTTTGTATATGTACCACAGCTTTTAAAGTTCTCGAACATCGCAAAGAGTCAGACATAACTGAGCATGCACGAACACAACCTCCGCTGACCCTCGTGTCTTCACCTGTAAAATGGGGATCATAGTACTGGGTGGTGGTCGTAAGGATTTCCTGTACTGATCCTTGTGAAGTACTTCACCTTGCTAGGGGCTTGGGCTCTCAACTGTTAGCTGTTCATTCACTTACAATAGTTTTATTTATTCTAAAACCAAAGTAAAAGATTTTAGATAAATTGTACATTATATAAAGTCCTTTCCCTTTTTTTAAAAAATATTAATTTATTTATTTTAATTGGAGGCTAATTACTTTACAATATTGTAGTGGTTTTGCCATACATTGACATGAATCCACCACGGGTGTACATGTGTTCCTCATCCTGAACCCCGCTCCCACCCCTTTCTCTTAAAATTCTTAGTTGGTTTGAACCAGAACTGAACTGATACACATTTTCTACTGTTCATGGAGTCGAGACTACAGCGTGTTCCAAACTTGGTAGAGAGCATGGGCTTTAGGGATAAGTGCGTGACGCTCAGCACAGAAAAACTTGCTTAAGCAAGCCCTCGTTCTAACACTTACCATCTGACTTTGGCCTTGTCTTTAGGCCTCAGTTTTCTTATTAGTGAAACAAATCATTTAATTGATTGTCTCTCTATAGAACCTTACTTAGGATGAACTTATAAAATGTCATTGCACAGATCTATTTTTTATGGTGAGGCATTCATTACGTATCTTTCCTTTTAGCCATCAAATAAAATGTACCCTGCTTCATGAGTTGAGATGAATGAAACAAACTAAACTGCTCTTGAGGGACTTTATTTATTTAACTAAACTTAGAAGAATATTTTTATTAATTAACTTTCTGACTTTTTAATATATCGTTTTCTCTGTGTACTTTTCCCGAGTACTTACATAAAGTGAAATGCACAGACTTTAAGGGGGTAGCTTGATGAGTTTTTGCTTAGACATCTTTGTAAACATAACTCATCAAAATGGGCATTTCTAGCATCTCAGAGAGAACACCTGTTATATACAATGCCTTTATATCTCTAAGGTTATTACTGTTGTGAGAATAATAAGCTCAGAATCATGTTGACTAGTTTCCCTGATTCATATAATCAACAGTGGAGTCCTATAGACTCTTCTCAGGTAAGGCCTCTTCCAAATATCTCTTCTTTTCCATTCTCCCTGCCATCCTCCCAATTAGAGCCTCATTGCCTCATACCTAGAACACTTTCACAGACTTTCTTCCTCCTTGAGGGACTTTATCATGGAAGTATTGGTGGAAAAATAAACCTAATAAATAGTAAGATGGCATGTGGTAATGAGTATTTTGAAGAAATAGAAGAGCAGAAAAGAGGAGATTGTGATGAGGGCTGCTACTTCAGATAAGGGGTCAGGGAAGCCCTCTACGACATTTGCATGAAGTGCTAGAGCGGGATACGGGAAGGTCTGGGGGCAGGTACATCCTGGGCAGGGGAAGAGCAAGTTGGAAGGCTCTGAATGTGGAAAGGAGCTTCTCCTTTCTTAGGACCAGCAGGAAAGCCAGTGTAGTTAGAGAGGAAAGAGCAACGGAAGGTGGGGGCAGAGAGGTGGGGAGGGTCATATCACAGAGGGACTTAGAGGCTCTGCTAAGGATTTGGGCTTTTACTCTGAAAGAAAAGAGAAACCATGGGGAGTTTTGAGCAGAAGAATGAAATAACCTGATTTCTCTGACTGCTTTGTAGAGAACAGATTGTAAGAAGGAAGTGGGAGAAAGCTGGAGGTTACTTAGGAGGCTAGATCTGTGATCCAGGTCAGGGAAGCCTTGGACCAGGGGGTAGCTGGAGGTTGTGAGAAGTGGTTGGATTATAAATACATATTGGAGATAGAGCTGCCAGGATTTGCTGATCAGGTCTATGGAATTAGAGGGAAGAAAAGTGCTTCGAGGACAACTCCAAGTATTCTGACCTGAGCAACATAGAGAATGGAGTTGCAACTTACTGAAACAGAGAAGTTTGGGGAAAACACATTTTGAGAGTGAAGGGTTAGTTTTTAGACATGATAAGTTTGAGATCCAAGTGGAGATATCAGACAATTGACATCTCTAATAATAACTGCTGTTCATTTATTTTAAAATTTTTAATGGAGTATAGTGGATTTATAGTGTGTGTCAGTTTTAGGTGAGGGAATCAGTTATATACATGCATATATGTGAAAGTGAAAGTCACTCAGTTGTGTCCAACTCTTTGTGACCCAATGGACTATACAGTTCATGGAATTCTCCAGGCCAGAATACTGGAGTGGGTAGCCTTTCCCTTCTTCAGGGGATCTTCCCAACCCACGGATCAAACCCAGGTCTCCCGCATTGCAGGCAGATTCTTTACCAGCTGAGCCACCAGGGAAGCCGAAAAGTACTTGAGTGGGTAGCCTGTCCCTTCTCCAGCGGATCTTCCCAACCCAAGAATCGAACCAGGGTCTCCTGCATTGCAGGCAGATTCTTTACCAACTGAGCTATCAGGGAAGCCCATGAATATATCTCCTCTCTATTTTAGATTCTTTTCCCATATAGGTCATTATATGGGAAAAGACCCATATGGGTCTTTATATAGGGACTAGTGTTCCCTGTGGGTAGCCTGTCCCTTCTCCAGCGGATCTTCCCAACCCAAGAATCGAACCAGGGTCTCCTGCATTGCAGGCGGATTCTTTACCAACTGAGCTATCAGGGAAGCCCATGAATATATATCCACTCTATTTTAGATTCTTTTCCCATATAGGTCATTATATGGGAAAAGACCCATATGGGTCATTATATAGGGACTAGTGTTCCCTGTGCTATACAGTTGGTCCATATTAGGTATCTTTTTATATATAATAATGTGTATATGTTAATCCCAATCTCCTAATTTATTCCTCCCTGACCCTTATGCCCATGGTAACCATAAATTTGTTTTCTACATTTTTGACTCTGTTTCTGTTTTGTAAACCTTTAATTACCTGACAGCCTCTGTGTTAGGAACCTTCACAAGTTACTCATTTAAATCCTCAAAGTAGCTTTCTGAGATAGGTACTATTATCATGCTTCCTTTGCAGATGGTAAGACTGCAAAGACTCAGGGAGATTATGACTGTGGTTATGGCCACATGTATATTAAGTAGCGGATGGTATTCCCTCTGAAATCAAGGCCCTGCTGTTAACACCGTCACTGTATTGCCATGTGAGGAAGAGGCTGGGCTTCAGAGTAACCTAGCTGAGTTCCATCAGTTGCCTCATCTTTTTGTCTTAATTCTCATGGATACCTTGAAGGTTGTTGAACTCTGGTCAGAAATATCGTTTATTATTTAGGAGCAGAAAGATGCTGATGATATGTATTTGCAATGTATTTTACCTCTGAGGATTACAAATAATTTTTAGTGCCAAATACTATAATTTCAGGAGAGCAGTAAGAACTGTCATCTAATGTAATTATTGTTTTCAAAGGAAATAAGCTTGGATGGTGATCTACGTCCATTATTGTCCTCTTTTACAGCTGAACTCGGAATTTGGCCATGAATTTTCCTTTCTGACATATCCTAATCTGAAACCAGCTTCTTATTTGTGATGCTACGGAGCAAGTGAAGTTTTTCTGTCTATATATCATGATAGCCTTTAGATGAACAAGCAGACATATAATCATGATGTTCTCATTTGCATAAGCATCTCCCTGACAGGTCATCAGATATCTTTATTGTTCTCGGGTACATTTCATGGACTGCTGAAGGCATGCATAATCATCTCTAGTAATTCATCTTCTTACCTAGTTTAATGGCCCCTAGTATATATCGGGAGAAAGATGGAGTGAAAAGTCAGTGTGTCCACGGCCTGCCTTCTTAAGGATGTGGAGTAAATTATAGTGGTGGATAAATTACATTAGCTCTTTCTCATTATTCAGTTATCTTTTGCAAATTTCATCTTATTAGGCTAAACAATGCTTCAGTTCAGTTCAGTCGCTCAGTTGTGTCCGACTCTTTGCGACCCCATGAATCGCAGCATGCCAGGCCAATGCTAGATGACCTAAAAAAAAATTTGTGCACTTTTTCACCAACAGGCTCAGATTCCTTGTTTAGCATCAAGCTAACTGATGGTCAATCATGAGACCATCAACTTTAAATCAGGGAAGACTCCTCTGCACTCAAGATGGATCTAATATACTCCCTTGAGTTGGGGGTAAGGTCCCTTACCTTTATAACCATTGATTTAAAATAACTATCTGGGAAATCAAGCAGGTGGAAAAATGATTGTCTTCAATGAGTTGTTTTAAGTAATCACTCCATTGAATTATCTCTTATTGCTTCTTTTTTGGCCTTTACTCTGTTATGATGATGGCAGTCGAGATGGCGATGGTTGCTGTTTGTTGGTTGCCAAGAGCCTTACGTATGGGCTGGTCTGTGGCGGAACAGAGATCCAAGCTCAGTTATGCATAATTTTCTGTAAATATGATCATCCCTAACTTCCAGATTAGGAACTGAGGCTAAAATTCTAACTTGTGATTTTATACTTGAATATGTACAATTCATGCCCCTTAGAATCATCCTAGTTCATTTTTAAAAAATTTATCTTTATTGGTGTACAGTTGCTGTGCAGGGTTGTGTTAGTTTCTACTGTACGGCAAATGAATCAGCTGTATGTATACATATATCCCCTCTTTTTTGGATTTCCTTCGCATTTAGGTCACCACAGAGCACTAAGTAGGGTTCTGAGCTATCCAGTAGGTTCTCACTAGTTATTTATTCATAGTTTCAATAGTGTGATATATGTCCATCCCAGCCTCCCAATTCATCCCTCTGGTTCAGTTTTGATAGTTACTCTGAAGGACAGCATTATCACAAGACTGAGAACTGCTCTGTTTTGAGAGGAAGTACAGTGTGCCATCTCTCTAGATTGTATTTTGTATGCAAATCTGTATACTGCTAATCCATGTTATGTCACAAACAATTCTCTTATCACCAAATGTTTTTCTAAATGTTCTTCTAAAGCTTGTTTTGTTGGCTGTGGATGATACCAGCTTCTGTAAATTATAGCCTATAATTTAGCCATTCTCCTCGTATTGAATGTTCAACTTTTTATTATTTTTGTTTTTTATCATTTTCAAGTTCGTATTATTAAACATAATTTTAGTGAGCATCCTTACACCTGAATATTTAAATTCAGGTCTCAATCTGTCTATGTTTCATCCTAACCTGTTAAAATCGGAGGTCGTGATAGAACTATGTCGGAACTCCTATCATTTCTCCCTTGGAATCACTGTCTGATTGTGTAGACAGACTTATAGACTGTGTGGACTGCAAGGTGCTACTCAACCCTCTTTCAGAGTCTCTCACCCCAATGTCTTGGCTCTAATTTCTTTTGAGTCTTTTGGAGTCTGCCTTCCTGAAGGCTAGTTTTTATCATCATATTTTCAACCACCCACTACCTGGCTATCAAAAGGGCCAGGACAAGAGCTTTTATCTGTTGCTGTTAGAATGGAGTTGGACTATTAATCAAAAAGACAGTTAAAATAGAAAATCATAAAAAGATACATGTAATTTGAATAGTATTTTAACTTAAAATATATTAATTAAACAAATATATTCAGTCACCAATTTTTGACATAGGGCAAAGGGTTTTTTTTTGTACCATCTATAATTCTGTGGCATTTACTATTTTTGTAATTTTCAGTTTTCATTTTTTTTTTTTGTTTGAGTTGGGCAAAGTGCAGATGGTGATTGCAGCTATGAAATTAAAAGATGCTTACTCCTTGGAAGGAAAGTTATGACCAACCTAGACAGCATATTCAAAAGCAAGAGACATTACTTTGTCAACAAAGGTCCATCTAGTCAATGCTATGGTTTTTCTAGTAGTCATGTATGGATGTGAGAGTTGGACTATAAAGAAAGCTTAGTGCCAAAGAATTGACCCTTTTGAACTGTGGTATTGGAGAAGACTCTTGAGAGTCCCTTGGACTGCAAGGAGATCCAACCAGTCTATCCTAAAGGAGATCAGTCCTGGGTGTTCATTGGAAGGACTGATGCTGAAGCTGAAACTCCAGTACTTTGGCCACTTGATGCGAAGAGCTGACTCATTTGAAAAGACCCTTATGCTGGGAAATATTAAGGGCAGGAGGAGAAGGGGATGACAGAGGATGAAATGGTTGGATGGCATCACTGACTCAATGGACATGGGTTTGGGTGGACTCCAGAAATTGGTGATGGACAGGGAGGCCTGGCGTGCTGTGGTTCATGGGTCGCAAAGAGTCGGACACGACTAAACAACTGAACTGAACTGAACTCAAAGTCTTATAAAGAAATCTGATCACAAAATCTATCTAAGTCCGTTTTTTTGTGTGTGGTTTTTAAGTTTTCAAACAATGTTTACTGTTGAATTGCTTTAACTTAATTTAACAACAATTCTGTTTAGAACTCTATCAGAATTTACCAGAACATTTAACTTTGTTAACAATTCTTTCTTTTTGTGCTAATATATAGTCAGTTTGTATAATATTTAATTAATTTGTCCACAATATCCAGTACAACTGGCACAATAGGTTTGGTAGGAAATACAACAGATGTTTGATAAGTACATGGCTTGGCAGGTGAGTGGAGGTACTAGAGGGTGGTCTGTCAAACCTGAGCCTTGAGACTCTTTGTATCAGCAAGTGTGTTTTACAAAGATAGTGAAAAATCTTGGGTGAGTAAAGGACAGTTAAGAGGGCTTTACCATGTGCTACAATGGCATCATAGCTTTCACCCTAGGCTCATTATTTCACTTCACTAGCTGATATCTTGGTTGTTTAGAATTAGATTCAAGTAGCTTCCCAGGTTGTTCAGTGGTAAAGAATCTGCTTGCAGTGCAGGAGCCGCAGGAGATGTGGGTTCGATTCCTGGGTCAGGAAGATCTCCTGGAGAAGGGCATGACAATCCACTCCAGTATTCTTGCCTGGAAAATCCCATGAACAGAAGAGCATGGTGGGCTGTAGTCCATGGGGTCACACAGTTGGACATGACTGAAGGGACTAAGCATGCATAGCAATGTCCCTGGTTGCTGCTTCTCTTTATAGAAAAATTAAGCTACTATTCAGTACAGGCAGCAACTTGTCAGACATTCTGTTTTCAGTTTAGAGTCGTCAGTCAAATGTTTGGGAAGTTGACGTTTCCCATCACAACTGTTTTGTGCCTCTGTTGCCAGCATTGTAAACTAAATTAGGAACATACCATCCATTTCTTCCATTTGGCCAGATAATCTGTTAATATGAATTTCATCAGCAAGATATGTTTTCATCTCATTTAACCCTCATTCAAATGCTTCTTCATTATCCTTACCACCTAGATGGATGAATTTTCACACAGATAGGTGATTTTTTTGGCACCCTTCCTTACAAATATTTCCTTGAAATACCACCAACTCCCAGTAATTATTATAAAGTAGTATTTACCATCTTATTTTTCAGTTGTCAAGCTCTGTACTGGTCCTTTGAAACTACGAGACCCTTGACAGTGTTATTTTGGAAGTTTTTCCCAATTATGTTCCTATAGGAGTCTCGTGGCGCCTCCTGAACTATTCTGCATTTTCCCATGACATTACAGACCTCTGGTTACTGGTTTATGATTTTGCATGAATATTGCTTTCTTCTCTCTTTCATATTCAATTTAAAGGCCACCTAATACCACCTAACCTGCCTCTTGAGAAATCTGTATGCAGGTCAGGAAGCAACAGTTAGAACTGGACATGGAACAACAGACTGGTTCCAAATAGGAAAAGGTGTACGTCAAGGCTGTATATTGTCACCCTGCTTATTTAGCTTATATGCAGAGTACATCATGAGAAATGCTGGACTGGAAGAAACACGAGCTGGAATCAAGATTGCTGGGAGAAATATCAATAACCTCAGCTATGCAGATGACACCACCCTTATGGCAGAAAGTGAAGAGGAACTAAAAAGCCTCTTGATGAAAGTGAAAGTGGAGAGTGAAAAAGTTGGCTTAAAGCTCAACATTCAGAAAACGAAGATCATGGCATCTGGTCCCATCACTTCATAGGAAATAGATGGGGAAACAGTGGAAACAGTGTCAGACTTTACTTTTTTGGGCTCCAAAATCACCGCAGATGGTGATGGCAGCCATGAAATTAAAAGACGCTTACTCCTTGGAAGAAAAGTTATGACCAATCTAGATAGTATATTCAAAAGCAGGGACATTACTTTGCCGACTAAGGTCCGTCTAGTCAAGGCTATGGTTTTTCCAGTGGTCATGTATGGATGTGAGAGTTGGACTGTGAAGAAGGCTGAGCGCCGAGGAATTGATCTTTTGAACTGCGGTGTTGGAGAAGACTCTTGAGAGTCCCTTGGACTGCAAGGAGATCCAACCAGTCCATTCTGAAGGAGATCAGCCCTGGGATTTCTTTGGAGGGAATGATGCTGAAGCTGAAGCTCCAGTACTTTGGCCACCTCATGCGAAGAGTTGACTCCTTGGAAAAGACTCTGATGCTGGGAGGGACTGGGGGCAGGAGGAGAAGGGGACGACCGAGGATGGGATGGCTGGATGGCATCACGGACTTGATGGACATGAGTCTGAGTGAACTCCGGGAGATGGTGATGGACAGGGAGGCCTGGTGTGCTGCGATTCATGGGGTTGCAAAGAGTCGGACACGACTGAGCAACTGAACTGAACTGAATAGTCTCCAAAACTTTCTTCCTTGAAGTGTACTCCAACCCTACCCAAAGATCATCATGGTACTACATGAAGTCATCAAACAGAAAATGACATATTGTTTGCCAGTAATCTCTTCCTAGTAAGTTCACTTCCTCAATGTTCCCACTTTTCCAAAGTCCTAATCATTGAGAGGAAGGGGTGTGGAAATCCCACGCTGTGCTCCTGTGTCTTTTAGTCTGCAGCCTGGGGCTTCTTAGATGCTAAAGATGCTCCTTCTGTCTTCTAGCTTTCATTCCCATGAAGATCCAAGGACTGAATCCCGATTAGTGGGGTTACGCATGTTTCAGTAGACTATTATATTTTCAGAACTAGTCACCAGAGAGATGGACAGCAAGCAAGACTGCCGATGTCTTATCTGCACAGAGCCCTTAATACCACTGACAAGGAGTGGTGACCGTCACTCACCCTTTTCCTCCCAGATTTCTTTACTCTAATGCTGCTTGGGTATCTTCTGGATGTGACTCCTTGATTCTCCATGTACACAAAGAAAAAAATAAGCAGTGTCTGTAGAGGTAATTATATAGAGGTTGCTATACAATGTGGCAGGCATAAATGTAGTATATGATTTTTCCGTATTTCTTTTTGGAATTTCATCCTACCCTCTCTACCTCTCTTTTTTCTGTGATAAATTTAAAATCTTGAGCTTTCTTTTTCCATTTGGGGTATAGTCTTCCACAATGAACTATACTCTTTTATCACCCACAGTGCTTAATATAGTGTGCTAGATGATTCAGCATTTGATCAAGAGTTTTAAAGGTAATTAACAAATAAAGATCCCATTAATTATATGAGCAAAGATTTTGGAATCCACATTTGAACAGTAATTTGCAGTTGCTAGGTTATTTGTTTTGACTTGCTATGTTGTATTTCCTTAGCACGTTGCAGATATTCAAGTCTTAAGATATCTGGTCAACTCTAAACAGTATGGATGATTTTTTTTTTTCTGTGTAATTCACCATTAACATTTGCTAGCTTCATTAATAAACTTCAACTACAACCTCTTTGTTTTTATTAAGAATGGTGTTGATGCACCTGGTATATTAAAATTGCAATGCTTGGGTGCCTGTATTAATTCCCTCACCATTTAAAAATTGAATTTCAGTTCAGTTCATTGCTTAGTCATGTCCGACTCTTTGTGATCCCATGGACTGCAGCATGCTAGGCTTCCCTGTCCATCAGCAACTCCCAGAGCTTGCTCAAACTCATGTGCATCGAGTTGGAGATTCCATCCAACCGTCTCATACTCTGTCGTCGCCTTCTCCTCCCTTAAATTTAAATTTGAAGACTTAAAATTGAATTTAAGTCTGAACTAAAATATTAATAAAATTTAGATGTAATCTCCTCTTTTCCTTTACTCTTTCAGGACAAGACTATTATTTTTGCATTTGCGGGCCAACGCAGGCTTAAAACTCATTCTGATCTAATTTTATAACTGAGAATATTCATCTTGCTAGCTTCAGAAGGATTCTTCTCAGACATCTAAATCAAAATGCCTTGACTTGAAGCCGGGGAATTTGGAGATTCAGGATTTTGTGTCCATATACCTTTATTCTGGTATCCAAAACCTACAGCATTCTGTTAAAGGGGCCTATGACCCCCAAAGTGTAACCATTTTTCTAGACTATTAGATGACAACAGAAAGTATCACTTTCTCTCCAAAAGAAGCAAAACAGCTCACATTCTCATTGATGTCCTTATCTTCACATGTTTCTTTTTCCTATTCTGGGTTGAGGATTTTTCTACAACATAACTGATTTTCAAGTCCCACAGAGGAGCCTTTTTCATGTTTGGTGTGGCAAATCACAAGGCCTGGTTGTTTTGTTAGTGTGTCGAGTTGCAACGTTGGCGTGTGAGAGTTGGCTCCCACCAGTCATTGCCTTTGTGCTACATGTGGACAGCTAGTCAGCCATGTCAGTGGACAGCGTCCAGGAGAAACATGATTCCTTTTAAAATGGCACTTTAAAACATACTTTCACTCCACATATGTATGAGATTAAAGCTTTCCCAAGAGGGGAGGGAGGCCCGAGAGAGGGGGATATATGTATAATTATGGTTGATTCTCGTTGTTGTATGGCAGAAAGTAACACAACATTGTAAAGCGATCATCCTCCAATTAAAAAAAAAAAACTTACCCATAATTTCTAAAGATTTTAAGGCTTCTGTCTCTTTCATTTGTCTTTTTCCTGCTGTGCTACAGATTTTCTCTAAAGCTAAGTGTTATATTTTATAACCTGCAAAATACATCTCCTTCTTAAAGCTGAAAACAGCCAAGTGGACTTTAAAGAGCATAACTTTCATGCACACAGGAAGTGGAAAGAGACAGTGATTACTATGTTCTGTTTCTGATAGTTTACTATTTCATTTCTTGGCCTACACAGCTTTCATGATGAACTCCATCGGCTCCCTGAGAAAGTATTCTACAGATCAATAATTTTTGTGTATTTGAATCAGTGACAACTCAGGGACCTCAGGGAACTTGAAATTGTACTACTTAATTTGTTTTTGTGAACTTCAGGCGCTGTTTTATACTATGCATTGTCTACGTGTAGTTTCCGTAATTGGGCTGTGAACTGCGGGAAGCTGAGTCAAGATTGGTCCTCTATTTCAACATCATTATGTCTCAGCTGTCTCTGTATCTTTCCCTATTAAAAAATTTAAGTTAAAACTTCCCATTTCTCCTGAGAACTGTGAACATTGTTCTTAAAGAAGACTCCCATGCTCTCTGTACTTCCCTGTTCAAGCAGCTGATACTTTAATTACAGATGTGACTGCCATCACATACACTAGTTTAAATCTTTCTAGGTCTTAGAGACACAATTCACGGAGGGACTAATATCTTTACTCAGCCTCTTTCTTAAAGAGAATTGGGAAGATAAGACCTGAATAAGGTGTGAGGAGGTCAGAGAGCTACAAAATGAATGGTTGAAGATTTGCTACAAATTAGGGCAAGTATAGTCTTCTCCATCTCCCAGCAGCAGATCTGAAGCCAAATTATAGATGCCTCTCTGAGAATGTTGCAAGAACATGATAATAGACACGAATCTATGATTTTGGCCTGGGACATAGGGAAGCACTTCTAATTGGTTTTCAGTAACTACAATAAAGTAACTACTATAAGATATGTGTTACATCCCCACCCCCATCTGAACTCAGGAGGTCCATGGACTCTCTCCCAGATTCTTTAAATAAAAGTGTTGACATTTTAGGTGTTTAACTTTCCTAATCTAGAACAAGACTTGTTGGCATTGAGAGGGAAAGGAATGCCAAAAAGCCTCAGTTGGTTTTAGTTTACTTGCCTTGATTTCTTCTTTTCTTTAAATTCTCCTTTTTCTTTTCCCTTCTTCTGTTTGCCAAATCCCAGAGTAGCTTGAGTATTGTTGTCAGTGATGTCCAGAGTCAATAAAATGTTTTCCACATTTTCCATAATGTGAACCAGGAAATAAATAATTGGAACACAGAAAGGGTAGACTGAAGAGGGTCCCTTTTCTGTTGTACAGCAGCAGGCAATGTAGGAAGTAACCCACTCAACTCATCTCAAGCGGAGTGAGTGACAAAATGTTGATGATTTCACTGTATTTTCCATTGAAATAGAGCCTTCTCACATTTTTGCAAAGATCATTTATTTTGTCTGTTAACTGAGAATGCAGAGTGTCCTTGAGTATTTTTACTCATAGAACTAACGAGGACAAGTTAAAAAAAATTATTGTACAAATATTTTACTAAACTTGCTTGCCAAATGCCTGCTGCAATAATAAGCTAATACAATCCTTATTACTGTCACAGGGCCTTAAGACAATAGTAGTCCTCTTGCTGCATGGGTCGCTTCAGTCGAGTCCGACTCTTTGAGACCCCATGGACTGTAGCCCACCAGGCTCCTCTGTCTATGGGAACTCTCCAGGCAAGAACACTGGAGTGGCTTGCCATGTCCTCCTCAGTCCTCTTGCTAGCCCACTACTAAAATAAACTGCTGCTGCTGCTGCTAAGTCGCTTCAGTTGTGTCCGACTCTGTGCGACCCCATAGACAGCAGCCCACTAGGCTCCCCCATCCCTGGGATTCTCCAGGCAAGAACACTGGAGTGGGTTGCCATTTCCTTCTCCAATGCATGAAAGTGAAAAGTGAAAGGGAAGTCGCTCAGTCGTGTCCGACTCTTCACGACCCCATGGACTGCAGCCTACCAGGCTCCTCTGTCCATGGGACAGCAAGAGTACTGGAGTGGGGTGTCATTGCCTTCTCCAACTAAAATAAACTAGAGGATACCAAACTTATACTAATTAGGATCCTGTATAGCTTTCACTGTGTTTTCATCAGGAAACAATTTGAAAGCAATACACTATAAATTTTTTTTCCCATATTTTTAAGCTTCTTGGTGCTGAGTAGTATGGTGAGGGTTCTGTGGTATTATGTGACTTGAGGAACTTTCAAAGTTCCAAGTCACTGCCAAGTCTGAAAAGGTAAATTTGGAAAAATGTATTCACTACAATGCTTCCTTGCCACCATTCGCAATTGCTGATTTCTTCAAAACCAGGTGTTCTGCAGTGGATGGGGGAATTCTTGTTTCATCTCTGAGGTCCAGCCACAGTTCTGTTGGGCCAGCAAAAAGAAGGGCTGTTCTAGTAATCCAGGGTCTTTGGCTTCTGGGATCTGTCGTCATAATGGTCTCTGAATGGCCACTTAGCTACACTGTCCTTTTTCAGGGCAAGGGGAGTCTGCTTTTCAACCCAAGTCACCTAGGACCGGATCTTCTCATCCATTCTCTCTTCCTCTCTACCTGGAGCCTTTGCCTCCGCACTGGTTTCTTCTTGTCTTGGAAACAGCGAAAGCCCTTCCTGTGTCTCACATACTGTTATCGCCATCTTTACCCTCACCACCAGGAACTCCTTCCTTTGACCTTTTGAGTTGTTATATCTTGAGCTGCCAGCCCGTTTCTCTCTTTTCCTTCACCATCCACCTTTTTGTTCAAGTGTAGGATTTTGTATTCATTACTTTCTTATTCACCCTAAGGTTTCTCCCCTGATTCTTTCAGTTGCCAAATGCTTGCTGCAGTAGTAAGTTAATACAATCTTTTTCACCCTGTATTCCTCTCCCCACCTTCACTTGTCTACTAAAACTACTACTTTCACGTTATCAGTGACCTCTATTCATGAAATCCATTTTGTTGGTCTTCCTTTTCTTGTTCTCCACTGTTGAGATGATTGCTTTCATAGGAATCTTTTCCTCCTTGGTTGCCATGAACAAGGCTGTCATATGGTTTTCTTCTCTCCCTAGCCAGTTCCCATCTTGCACCATCCTTGTTTTTTCTTTCTTCTCCAAATTGGAACATCGAGATTATTCCAGGCTCTAGTGTGTCTTTTTCTGTTCTTCGTGTCTTCTACCTCTTGACATCACTCTGTGTACACAACTCTTAAATTGATTTTCTTCTGAGTGCTAATCTGAATCACCATCAGCTTATTTGATATTTTCTCCTGAAGATCTTCTCAAGACATTCCCCAAATCAGATAACAGCCACAGAAAATTTTAATTTATTTAGCATTTTCCAAGTGCTATGCAAGAGTCTGGAACTACAGAGATAAATAGGATATATCCCTTCCCATCAGAGATTTATACTCTAGAGGCAGAGACAGTTCTAAGCATGTGATAAAAGCACTTATTGAGCATTGACCTTGGTAGGTTTGGCGCTAAGCCCGTGATATAATTTATCCCATGTCAGTTCAGTTCAGTTCAGTTCAGTTGAGTCGCTCAGTCGTGTCCGACTCTTTGGGACCCCATGAATCGCAGCTCGCCAGGCCTCCCTGTCCATCACCAACTCCTGGAGTTCACTCAGCTCACGTCCATCGAGTCCGTGATGCCATCCAGCCATCTCATCCTCTGTTGTCCCCTTCTCCTCCTGCCCCCAGTCCCTCCCAGCATCAGAGTCTTTTCCAATGAGTCAACTCTTCGCATGAGGTGGCCAAAGTACTGGAGTTTCAGCTTTAGCATCATTCCCTCCAAAGAAATCCCAGGGCTGATCTCCTTCAGAATGGACTGGTTGGATTATCCCGTGTAATGCTAACCAATTCTATAGTGATCTCCATTTCACAGATAAGGAAATCAAAGCACAGAAAACTTGAGGAATTTACCCAAAGTCCTTTGAATGTCAAGTGGCAAAACTGGGGAACTTAAAAACAGGCAGTCTTCTGAGACCCAGCCTCTTCTCTAAACCCTTAGCTCAGCATGCCATAGGGACCTCATTGTACCTCTCTGTCTTTTAACCTCCCGTGTCTTTGGGGTCTCTGGCACAGTTATGTATGTGCAGTTCTTGTACAAATAAAATTAAATCTGATTTTCTCCCATTAAAAGCAAAACATAAAACCAGGCAGTCATTCTTAAATAATACCTGATACATGCACTTAAAATGTGTTTGGAGGGTCCTTCTGAGTTAAAAAGGAAATTTTAAATTCTAGCTAAAACTGTCAGAGAAGGCTTCCTAGAGGAAGTAATATTTGAATGAGACCAGCAGAAGGAGAAAGGAAGGAAGGAAGGAAGGCATTTTAAGGCAAAGTCGCCTCAGTAGGAAAGAACAGGCTGTCTCGGGGGAACTGAAAGAACTAGGGGAGAAACCCTGGGCTTCTTACATGCGGCCTCTTTGTTTATGTGGCTCTCTCAGCCAGAGAGTTTTTTTCTCCCTTCATCTCGGCCTTCAGTTATTTGCTCCGAAAGGATAACTCTCTTTTGAACTTTGAGAGCCCCGTCTATGGCACTTGCGGGCAGCTCAGTGTGTTCTGCCTTGTACAGAACATGCTGTATCTCACCTTTCCCTCAGCACTGGCTTGCGTTCTCCATTAGTTCTGGGGCTTCTCATACGCTTGCACATCATAGCCACTCAATACACCACAACTGAATATTGAATGAATGTTGATAAGCACAAGAAAAGTAAAATTACTAGAGAAGTAAAAATAATCCATAATCCTTGCCAGGTGTAATGGTAATCAGTTTAGTTCAGGAGTGAATTAGCCAATGGATGTTTAATAATGTAACCTACTCCCAGTAACTTGGTTTAGCTGCTGAAGCTAGCTTTTAAGGATACAGTTTAACCACTGGCTGTGGGATGTTGGTCATGATTACTGGGGTGAACTCTAAAATTCTACCTATAATTCTGTGTTTACATTTGGCATCTATAGCTTCTCAGCACTCTGTAATTCCCATCAGTGAAAAGAATGCTTTAACCGGAGAATTCCATCAGAATAATAAAATTTTCTGAAGAGAAAGCTTAATGGGTTTTAAAAATACATTTATAGTGGCTTCATGCTGTCAAAACAACCACTTGAAAGCTGAAAAGTATGTTCAACATACTTTTGTATTTATATCTCAGTCTGAATTTCTTCTTTGATTCAAAAGAAAGATTTCATTGGATTTTATTAGAAAGAAAACATAAAGAGGTGGAGACAGAGATGCAGATGTCACTTGAGAATCTTGGAGCCATCCTTATCTCCTGCCTTGCTGTTACTTGTCACAGACAGTCCCCTAAAACTCTACCTCCAAAAGGTCTTAATAGTTCTCCTCTCTTACCCTCTTCCATGTTACTGCCCAGCTTCAAGTCTTTATGAACTTTTGCCAGGATTATCACACCAAGTTGTAACCGATCTTCCCAGCTCATTTTTGTGTACCCCAAGCCACCCTTGACATGTCTGCAGAAATCCGAGCATGTCCCTTCCCCCTTTGAAGGTCTCCAGTGGCCCCTTGTGAACCTCATGACTGACTCCTGCCCACCCTCTTGTGACCTTCTTTCTAGTTACCTCGAACTTAAAAAATTTTTTTAGCCTCTGTCTGGACTGACCTGACAAACCTTTATGTGCATGCTGTTTCATTTCAAGTCTTACCTCTCTGTCAGGCTTCCCCAGTTCCCTCAGGCCACTTAGATGCTCCTTGCACCTTGCCATATATATATGTGTGTGTGTGTGTGTGTATGTGTGAATATATATTACTATTTAGTTCTCACAACAGCTGTTTAAAGTGAGCAGTCTTTGTTTCCATCTTACAGGTAAAAAAAGTGAGGCTCGAAAAGCTTATGTAATTTGCCTAAGGTCCCAGAGTAAGGCAGTCAGTGGTGAGCTGAGATTTGAAGCCAGTTCTTTCTGTTTCCAGAACCTGAACTCTTTCTGCAGCGTGTTGTTCAGTTACCATAGCTTCCCCTGGCACCTGTATCTATTTTCGTTCTGGCATTCATCACGTTTACTATGTTGACAATTCTCTATATCTGCTATGTTCACTGGGGGCACCAGCCCATCTTTCATCTTTGTATCTCCAAGGATAAGCACAGTGTCTGGATCATGGTAGGTAGTTAAGAAATATTTATTGAGAGAATGAATGAAACAAACAACACGAAAAACCGATATATAAATTTCAACTATCTGTGAAGGAAAACATGACTTGGTCTTTTCTGTATGTGGAGAAGCAGAAGAAAGGGAAGGCTGATAAGGGCCAGTCACTAGAGTAGAAGGGTTACTGGAGGCCAACAAAAGGGTTGTGCAATGTCCAGAACCATCTCAGGAAGGATTTAAGAATCCTAAGGATTTAAGAATCAGTTGCTAAAAGAAGTCAGGAATGAATACCTAGATGATTTTATTAGATTTTTTTGAATGTTTATACTGCCTAACATGCTTCCGTAGATGAACTTACAATTAATTCTTACAGAAAAATGTGCCTCTGCAAGTAACACAGGGGTGTAGGAGGATTAGAAATGGGGTAGATAAGAGTCCTGCCATGTGGCATCATATGAGACCATTGGTTTCTTTATTTGAAAATATTTTTATATTAACTGTGGGAGTGACTGACTTTTGGTAACATGGTATAGTAGACTGAAGAATATCCCTTCGAGAAGGTATCAGGTCCTAACTCCTGAAATCTGTAAATGTTCATTTATTTAGAAAAAGAGTCTTTGCCAGATGTGATTAAAGGTCTTAAGATGAGGTGATTAAATGCAATCACATGTATCTTGATGAGAGAAGCAGAGGGCGATTTACACATACACATGAAGGCAATGTGAATATTGAACCAGAGTTTTTTAAAAATAATCTTTTAAAAGTAATTAATTTTTGGCTGCATTGGGTCTTCATTGCTGTGCGCAGGCTTTCTCTAGTTGTGGCAAGCAGAGGCTACCCTCTAGTTGTGGCATGCGGGCTTTTCGTTGTGGTGGCCTCTTTTGTGGAGCACAGGCTCTAGGGCACACGGGCTTCAGGAGTTGTGGCGTGTGGGCTCAGCAGATGCAGCTCCCAGGCTGTAAAGCACAGGCTCAATAGTTGTGGTGCACGGTGGGGCTTAGTTTCTCCATGGCATGTGGAATCTTCCCAGACCAGGGATCAAACCTGTGTGTCCTGAACTGGCTGGATTCTTTACCAGTGAGCCACCAGGGAAGCCCCTGAGGCAGTGTTCTAAGTGATGAAGCCACAAACTGAGGAATGCCGGCAGCTACCAGAATCCAGTAGAGGCTGGATCAAATTCTCCCTGAGAGCCTGAGAGAGAGCGTGGCATTGCCAAGCGAGGGGGGCTACTGCAGCTTCATTTTGGCCCAGTGCTGGTTTTAGGCTTCCGGCCTCTAGAACTGTGAGAGAACAAGTTTCGGTTGTTTTGAGCAAAGAATACTTTTCTGTTATTTAAAGTGTGTGGTAATTTAAGGGGTTGACCCAGTGTGGGTACCAGGTTTTACACAGGATTTATATTGACTTGCCACGTGTTGAATTCTAAGAACAAGTCTCTGCTAAGCTGCTAAGTCACTTCAGTCGTGTCCAACTCTGTGCGACCCCACAGATGGCAGCCCACCGGGCTCCGCCATCCCTGGGATTCTCCAGACAAGAATACTGGAGTGGGTTGCCATTTCCTTCTCCAATGCATGAAAGTGAAAAGAAAAAGTGAAGTTGTTCAGTCTCTTAGCGACCCCATGGACTGCAGCCTACCAGGCTCCTCCATCCATGGGATTTTCCAGGTGGGATTTCCCGCCTGGCAAAAATAGTGGAGTGGGTTGCCATACTAGGTTTCTATGACTAAATTGCTTTCATTGGTTTAATTGTTGTTGTTCAGTTGCTCAGTCATGCCCAATACTTTGCAATTCCATGGATTGCAGCATGCCAGGCTTCCCTGTCCTTCACCATCTCTTGGAACAAACTCACGTTCATTGAGCCGGTGATGCTATGCAGCCATCTCATCCTCTGTTGTCCCCTTCTCCTCCTGCCCTCAATCTTTCCCAGCATCAGGGCCTTTTCTAATGAGTTGGTTCTTTGCATCAGGTAGCCAAAGTATTGAAGCTTCAGCTTCTGCATGAGTCCTTCCAATGAATATTCAGGGTTGATTTCCTGTAGGATTGACTGGTTTAATCTCTTTGCAGTACATGGGACTCTCAAGAGTCTTCTCCAACACCACAGTTCAAATGCATCAATTCTTTGGCACTCAGCCTTCTTTATGGTCCAACTCTCACATCCATACATGACTGCTGGAAAAACCATAGCTCTGACCATGTGGACCTTTGTCAGCAAAGTAATGTCTCAGCTTTTTAATATGTTGTCTAGATTTGTCATACCTTTTCTTCCAAAGAGCAAGTGTCTTAATTTCATGGCTGCAGTCACCATCTGCAGTGAGTCTGGAGACCCAAAAAATAAAGTCTGTCACTGTTTCCTTTGTTTCCCCATCTATTTGCCATGAAATGATGGGACCGCATGCCATTATCTTCGTTTTCTGAATGTTGAGTTTTATGCCACCTTTTTCACTTTCCTCTTTTACCTTCATCAAGAGGCTCTTTAGTTCTTCTTCACTTTCTGCCGTAAGGGTGGTGTCATCTGCGTATCTGAGGTTATTGATATTTTCTCCTAGCAATCTTAATTCCAGTTTGTGCTTCATCCAGCCCAGAATTTCACATGACATACTCTGCATATAAGTTAAATAAGCAGGGTGACAATATACAGCCTTGATGTGCTCCTTTCCCTATTTTGAACCAGTCTATTGTTCCATGTCCAATTCTAACTGTTGCCTCCTGACCTGCATACAGGTTTCTCAAGAGGCAGGTCAGGTGGTGTGGTATTCCCATCTCTTGGAGAATTTTTCACAGTTTATTGTGATCCACACAGTCAAAGGCTTTAGAGTTGCCAGTGACGCAGATGTTCTTCTGGAATTCTCTTGCTTTTTCCATGATCCAGTGGATGTTGGCAGTTTGATCTCTGGTTCCCTCTGCTGTTTCTAAATCCAGCTTGAATATCTGGAAGTTCTTCATTCACATACTGTTGAAACCTAGCTTGGAGAATTTTGAGAATTACTTTGCTAGCATGTGAGATGAGTGCAATTGTGCAGTAGTTTGAACATTCTTTGGCATTGCCTTTCTTTGAGATTGGAATAAAAACTGATCTTTTCCAGTCCTGTGGCCACTGCTGAGTTTTCCAAATTTGCTGGCATATTGAGTGCAGCACTTGCACAGCATCATCTTTCAAGATTTGAAACAGCTCCACTGGAATTCCATCACCTCCACTAGCTTTGTTCATAGTGCTGCTTCCTAAGGCCCACTTGACTTTGCACTTTGTCTCTAGGTGAGTGATCACACCATCGTGGCTATCTGGGTTAGGAAGATCTTTTTTTGCATAGTTCTTCTGTATATTCTTGCCACCTCTTTTTAATATCTTATGCTTTTGTTAGGTCCATACTCTTTCTGTCCTTTATTGTGCCCATCTTTGCATGAAATGTTCTCTGATGTCTCTTTCTTAGTCTTTTCCATTCTATTGTTTTCCTCTTTTTCTTTGCACTGTTCACTTAGGAAGGCTTTCTTATCTATCCTTGCTATTCTTTGGGAACTCTGCATTCAGATGGGTATATCTTCCTTTTCTCCTTTGCCTTTTGCTTCTCTTCTTTTCTCAGCTATTTGTAAGGCCTCTTCAGACAACCATTTTGCCATTTGGCATTTCTTTTTCTTGGGGGTGGTTTTGATCACTGCCTCCTGTACAACGTAATAAGCCTCCATCCATAGTTCTTCAGGCATTCTATCTATCAGATCTAATCCCTTGAATCTATTTGTCACTTTTGATGTATAATCATAAGGGATTTGATTTAGGTCATACCTGAATGGCCTAGTGGTTTTTCCTACTTTCTTCAATTTAAATCTGAATTTGGCAATAAGGAGTTCATGATCTGAGCCACAGTCAGCTCCCAGTCTTGTTTTTGCTGACAGTATAAAGCTCCTCCATCTTTAACTGCAAAGAATATAATCAGTCTGATTTTGGTATTGACCATCTGGTGATGTCCATGTGTAGAGTCGTCTCTTGTAATCTTTTTTGTTGTTTTTTCTTGTTTTATTAAGTTTTTTATTTGTAATTGGAGGATAATTGCTTTACAGTGTTGTGTTGGTTTCTGCCATACAGCAATGTTAATCAGCCATAGGTGTGTGTGTATATATATATATATATGGCCCCTCCCTCTTGAACACCCTCCAACTTTCCATCCCATATCACCCTCTAGGTTGTCACAGAGCACTAAGTTTGAGCTCCCTGCATCATCCAGCATATTCCACTGGCTAATAATAGGTCATTTAAAAAAATTTTTAAGTTTGTAAAAGTTTGCTTTTACAGAAGCCATAGGAAAACTAGGAAACTAGTATACACTGGGAAGTGTAATAAACATGAGACCCCATAAATGGAGAGCGCCCTTGCATCACTCTCCATCCTGCTTCCATTGGAAAGCATTCTACTTTCACTTCCAGGGGATCTAAAGTGAAGAGTATCTGCCTCCAGAACTTCTGGACTTGGTGAACCCTCTAGTAGTTCCTTTGTCTCCCATGATTCTCTGATCCCACTATCCATCACAGTTCTGGCAAGGCATATATGTATTTCTTTGGAGTGCATATATGGCTTTCACTGCCTGGTGATGGAATGTGGGCACAAAACTATATTTAGATGAGGTCTGTTACAAGTGGGCAAGCTCATGTTACTTAATTAGTTTAGCATAAGCATAAATCTTTAAAGGGACTCAACTTTGCCTTGCTTTTGTGTCTGTCACAAGACTAGGTTTGATTAGATAATTTGATTTGATTACCGCTACGGTTCCTTCCGGCTGTAAAATGCTGCCAGTCTCTCCCTTGTCTGCGTTTGCTTTTAACCATGAGCCTGTAGGTGTTTCTCACTGTGTAGCTTCTTCTACCTCTTGACCCAAGATGAGCTCCCAGAGTAACTTAAGATCTCTCTCAACTACTTAACGTTCCTAGAGAAGGAGGATTATTTTTCTTTCTGGATCTCAAGTCCCAGTCAAGGCTTGAACACCCCTTAGCTCTTGACTAATTTGATGTCCTTGGATTCACACCTTGGAATTTATTCAACTAATCTCTTTGGTCCCCAGAATCTACCTTTAACTTAGCATCTGTGAACAGAGCTTAATGAGGCCAGTCTGATTTCTTGAAAACTTTCTTCTCTTATTCACACTTTTTTTCTTTTAATACTTTTCTAGCATGTTGTTACACTAGACCTTCCAGTTTCAGTCAGGTCCACATAGATTATCTTCCCTTTTGTGAATGAATGATTTCCCCACACGCACTCTGAGATTCTCCACAATTCTCATCTATCCTCTCATTCCAACTTCTGTTAAGGGTTTGGTACTTCTTTACTTCGCACAATGTCAGTTGGTCTCAGACCTTCAACTTTGCATTATTGTGAATCATCATTCACCAGGAATTTTGGAACACAATTTTCTTTGTAAACACACTTTGAGCAGCTGCAAGCCAGATATTTCATATAGTGTCAAGTTGTAAATTAGAATGAGATTCAATTCTTGTTTTAAGATTTTACTGTAATAGAAAAGGTGAGCTGACTCGCAAATAATAAGATCAAGTGACTGCTACTGAAATATTGATTGAAATAGTGCCAGATACAAAAGTCAATAGAACCTAATAGGACCCTTGCCATGAATGTGAATTTATGAGCATCAGTTTTTTTCACATGACCAGTAGGTCTGTGGTGACTCTATTTAGTGAGTCTGTTACATGTATTACATGATGTAAATGCATGTGCCAGTGCCCAGTATTATCCCTGGTACAGAGCAGGAGCTCAGTAAGAGATTGTTGAATTGAAATAATACTAGAGAAGAGGACTTAGAGAGGTGTTTGAGTGGATCCAAAAGGGCTTTGTGGAAGATGTAGCATTTACTATAGGTCAGAATGGTGATTCTGCAGGGGAAGAACCTTCCAAATTACTCTTTTTATCCTTAGCATTCTACAATTAGACTGTGCTTTATACATATTGAATGCATGGATTCTGAAGGATGGGCAGGAATCTGGAGGGTTGAGTTCCACTTGGAGAAAGGACATTCCAGACCGAGGGCACAGCATGGATGTAAGCAGGTGCAGCTCTTGCTGAAAGAGCAATAATTTGATCAGAGTGTAGGAAAGTAGCAGAAGTAGAGGAAAATGCAAGCTGGGAACATTATGTGGGTCTTTAAAGGGTTTCCAGTGTTCTCGGAGACCCGGGTTTGATCTCAGGGTCGGGAAGATCCCCTGGAGAAGGGAATGGCAACCCACTCCAGTATTCTTGCCTGGAGAATCTCAGGGACAGAAGAGCCTGGCGGGCTACAGTTCTTGGGATCACAAAGAGTCAGATACAACTGAGCAACTAACAGTGTTAGAGCGGGGAGTTTGTACTTAATTCAGTCACTTTTTTTTAAACAAAACATTTTTTAAAATTGTTTATTTGGGGCTGCACTGGGTCTCTGTTGCTGCCCATGGGCTTTCTCTAGCTGCAGCGAGCTGGAGCGAGTCTTTGTCGTGGTCCAGGGGCTTCTCATTGTGGCGGCTTCTCTTGCTGCATAGCATGGGCTCTAGAGCTCAAGCTTCAACAGCTGTGGCTCATGGGCTCTAAATCGTGGGCTTCAGTAGCTGTGGTGCATGGGTTCAGCTGCTCTGCGGATTGTGGGGTCTTCCTGGACCAGAGATGGAACCCATGTCCCCTGCATTGGCAGGTGGGTTCTTAACCACTGGACCACCAGGGACGTCCCACATTCACTCTAGTTACTCTTTAACCTCTTTGCCTCCAGTCAAATTTGGGGGAAGGGATATTTTTTTGTCATGCTTTCTTGGTTATTGAAAATTCACCATTATAATTGTCAACTGTTGTGCTTCTGCTTTTTGTTGGCAGGGTTATAAGTAGTCTTTCGTAGAGATAAAGGGAAACAATTTCTGTATGTTAAAGAAAACAGATATAAAGAGACCGGTATGAGAAAGGAATAGAGAAGCAGTTAAGATATTTTTTAAATTATGTTCAAACTTTGTCTTTTCTTAAATACTCTGCTAAACTTTAATAACTTTAAAGCTTTTAAAAAAATCATAAATTCACATCAGAGAAGCCAAATTCTTCCCCTACATCGAAGAATTCATGATGTTTGGATGAACTGGCACTCTGCTTATAACCAGCAATCAAGGAATCAAATGTATATAAACCTATGATTTTCCTGATATTCTAGATTGTTTCAAGGAATTAAGTAAAGCAGTTTATAGCTCGCGTCAGCCATGTCCATAGCTTATTTCATAATTAGATGTTATGTTTCAAATAGTAGTGTCTCCCAGAGAGGTAGTATTGATGCACAGAAACAGCCGGGAGTGTACTGAGGTCCCCGAAGGAGGGCAGCACCATGGAGCGGGTGCTGAAGACAAACCTGACTATGTTATCTCATTGCTTTGCATCTGATCTCACTTGTAAGTGCAGAACTATTGTGGGTACCATCATGAAAGAAGGTGCTGCCCATTATGGTTAGTGGTCATTGTGTACTACACATGATTTGGCCAAACTGAGTTATCATTGCTTGGACATTTCTTGCATCTCTTTTGAAATATTTGGCACTTCCTCCTGCTTTCAGTTGTATTGCTTGGCATGTGGTGGACAGTCCTTTGCCCGAGTCTTTGTAACAACATGCAATTCAACTTCCTTCACCTCTTGTTTAAATCTCATTTAAAAATCTGAGCATTGCTTTGCAATAAGATAAGGAATTATGGTCACTTTCCCAAAGATAAATATTTATTTTACTGACATAAAATTTATCCTCCAACTCCATTTCCATAGCTTTCTTTTTATACAGTGACTTTTTGGTTTTGATGTCAAATCAATATAATCTGTTAAAAATGCCAATAAAAATGCTTATTAAATTCAATGCCAACTATCAACAAAGTTCAGTTAAAGGGACAGTCATAGCGGTGTGAACAAGTATGACCAAGTTTGTGCACATGCAATCATGCCATGATAGCGTCTTCATGGAAGGCAGTCGTAAGACCCCGTTGATTATAAAACACAGTCTCAATTTAGAGATGTTAAAATACAAAGAGACTGTACATTTTAGGAGTAATGAAATACACTTACTTTAAAACATGCCAGGGCCCAGTCTATCTCTTACTGAAGTATTGCCTCTATCACCAAAGACTAAATTAGTTAAGCCACATCCTTTGTGGTTCTGGTTTCTTGAAATGTACTAACACATGTCCCAACTATAATGTGCCTTTGGTGACTGCAGTCATCTTACCAAAGGCTCTTCCAGCAGGGAGGCTGAAGCCCTGAGTGCCCATGCTCCTGAACTCTCTTTCCCAAGCTGATAGGCGTGTTTGAATTTGTTCTCTCCCACCCATATTATGCACCAGTTAGGAGTTTGTTTAATGGATGATTTCATGCTTCTGTCTGACTTCTCATCTGATTTACTTCTTTCTTCTTCTTCTTTTTATTTTTTTAATTGAAGGATAATTGCTTTACAGAATGTTGTTGTTTTCTGTCAAACCTCAACATGAATCAGCCATAGCTATACATATATCCCCTCCCTTTGGAACCTCCCTCCCATCTCCTTCCCCATCCCACCCCTCCTGGTTGATACAGAGCCCCTGTTTGAGTTCCCTGAGACATACAGCAAATTCCCATTGGCTATCTATTTTACAGAGAGTAATGTAAGTTTCCACGTTACTCTCTCCATATGTCTCACCCTCTCCTCCCCTCTCCCCATGTCCATTAGTCCGTTCTCTATGTCTGTTTCTCCACTGCTGCCCTGAAAATAAATTCCTTAGTACTGTCTTTCTAGATTCCATATATATATGTGTTAGTATATGATATTTATCTTTCTCTTTCTGACTTACTTCACTCTGTATAATAGGCTCTAGGTTCATCCACCTCATTAAAACTACATCAAATGTGTTCTTTTTATGGCTGAGTAATATTCCATCGTGTATATGTACCACAACTTCTTTATCCATTCATCTGTCGATGGACATCTAGATTGCTTCCATGTTCTAGCTACTGTAAATAGTGCTGCAATGAACATTGGGGTACATGTGTCTTTTTCAATTTTGGTTTCCTCAGGGTATATGTCTAGGAGTGGGATTGCTGGGTCGTGGTGGTTTTATTGCTAGTTTTTTTGAGGATTCTCCCTACCGTCTTCCGTAGTGGCTCTATCAATTTACATTCTCACCAACAGTGCAAGAGGGTTCCATTTTCTCCACATTTCTCTCCAGCATTTATTGTTTGTAGACTTTTTGATGATGGCCATTCTGACTGACGTGAGGCGATATCTCATGATTAACTTCTTGATGGTCTTATTTACTAAAGCATGTCTTTTCATAGACACACAGGAAAGCATGTGTTGAAATCATGTAATTTGCTCTCCTTGGGTCAGTTTAATTCATACTACTCTGAACATGCTCATTTCAGGCATCACTGTACTATGGATCACACCCCACAATAGATAAGTGGGAAACCTGCCCGAAGAACCCAAAGAAATCAATCTGTCAGCCTCTCTATCATCCAGGCCGAAGGTTGATAGATACAGCTGTTTTAGCAGCTTCCCTTTGAATTGAACAGATTCCAAACTTTCCTCTCAGTACTCTCCCTCGAGTTTAACCTCTGAAAATGATGATTTCATTGCTGATTATTTGAAAGATGAATAGATCTGAGTTTTACCCTAGTCATTTTTCTCCAGTCTCTTACTGGTAAAAGAGTTACTGAGTAGGAAGTTGTGACAGAGGATCAAGAAAAGCCTAGTAAACAGAAAGTCCTAAAAAGTCTGTGAGAGATGATGTGTAAGGAAAACACAGTGGTGGCTTTGCTTTCTGGCAGCCAAGGTCGCCGAAGCACAAAGCAGACGACTGCAGCTTAGAACTGGATACGCTGATCCTATGCACGTTCTCTTGGGGTGGAAGGGTCCTGGATTCCTGTTTTTGATCTTATGTCTGTTACTATCTCTGGAGGGTGTTTCTGTTCTCATCTGCTTGCTGCATGTGGGCTTATGGCTGATCAGATGATGACATGTGATCATGTTTAAAGCACCAAGTGCAATGTACAACAAAAGTTAGACAAATCTTCCTAATACTTACATTTCATGATAATCTAATCTATCCAGTACACGCTCACATTTTTGACTAAATGTTCATGGAGCTGATACGATTAACCAGCCTTTGCTTTTTTTATAGTAAGAAAACTCCCAAAATGTAAATTTAAGTGTAAAAGCTATTTGGTAGAGAAAAAGACTTACTTTCAGAAGGAAATTCTTAAATCAGTGAGATTTCTTAGAAACAAAATGAGTGCTTTAAAACTTTAATATTTCTTCTTTGAAAAGAAATCTTCGAGGAAGTTGCTGTTTACAAACAATATTGGCATAGACTGTCTTTTTAAACTTTTAGAAGCCAGATTTACTAAATCCCAGTAAGTCAAAGGACAACACTTTTTGGAATCATTCAAAATTTTGATTTTAGAGTACTTAAACATTTGAATGGGAATAAATGTTATTATTTGTTAGGTAGATGCCCTGAATTTTTTTTTAATTGAGTCTTTGGGGATGATAAAAATATTTTATATCATGTGGTAGTTGTATGATTATAAACATTTGTCAAAACTCACTGAATTGTACTCTTAAACTTGATGACTTTTATGGTATGTAAATTATGTTTCAAAAGTGCTGACCAAAAAAATATTTTGGTAATTTCAAGAAAGGGAGTTTCTATGGATAAACTATGACACCAAGGTCATAGATGGCAACAGAAATTATTTATTTTAATCAGAAGTCAAATGTAATGAAACTAGTAAGAAAAATGATTTTACATATTTATTATATTTCCCAGTATGCTTGAGTTCTTTCCCCAGTGACATTGTAATCATTTGTATGTCTAGAGGTGAATGGGAATGAGAGAGTGGGTGGTAGGTGTGCCTCACAGAAAAGGAAAAAGAATGAAGAAGGTAATTCGGTAGAAACTGGGGACAATTATTCCTTCTGCTTCTTTGAATTCACTTACTGTTATTATGTGTATATAATAAACATTTGATATATTTTGAAAGAATCGTGTTAAAATTGTAATATTGAAGAAACAGTTAAGCAAAAATTGCTATTATTAAATAACTACTGGTTCTTTAAAATTGGTTCTACATGCTTAAAATAACCTGAGTGCAAAATCATAGCTTAGCTAAATCAATCGCTTATTTCAGCTGTATAAGTGCTCTTGAAAATGATGGCTGAATTGATGCTGTTTGAGAGATCACTATTGATTACTACTCCTCTTAAGATGATTGAATTGATTATGCCATGCTTTGTCAATTAATGGAACACCGATTTACCTTAATTTTCAACTACTAATTTAATAATATGTAATTGTTTTATTTGGGCAATTGTGTGCTCTCTAATCTGTTTTTATTTAGACCTTAACTAAGCAGGATGGGCAGGGAGGCCTGGTGTGCTGTGGTTCATGGGGTCGCAAAGAGTCGGATACGACTGAGCGACTGAACTGAACTGAAGCAGGTTATTACTTTGTACTGTCTCTCTGGAGGAAGTTTTCTTTCTTACACATTTAAAAATAAAATATACCTACCAAGCATGGCCCTTAATAAAAATAGATGGAAAAAAAATCATCCGTGGGCTTGTTATTCAGTGATAATCGCTGCTATTGTTTTAGTCATTTCTTTCAGTCTTTTGTCCCCCTCTGCCCAGCCGGGATTTTTGTTTGTTTTGGTTTCGAGTTTTTACTTCTCTGTGAACTCTCTATGTAAAACTCTGTGTTCATTTTCTGGTGATTGTTTACTTTTATAACATGCATTTTTGCATGCTAGTTCTGTTCACAAATGTATTTTTAGTGGTTACATTCAATTTAAAATATACTATACTTTGGGCTTCCCTTGTGGCTCAGCTGGTAAATAATCCGCCTGCAATTTGGGAGACCTGGGTTCAATCCCTGGGTTGGGAAGATCCTCTGAAGAAAAGAAGGGCTACCTATTCCAGTATTCTGGCCTGCAGAATTCCATGGATTGTATAGTCCATGGGGGTCACAAAGAGTCAGACATGACTGAGCGACTTTCACTTCACATACTTTACTTCCCTGATGGTTCCACTTTCTTAAACTGTATTATGCATAATTAGTTTGATAAATCCATTGCTTTTCTTTTTTTTTAAGATTTTTTTTTTGATGTGGACCATTTTAAAGCTTTCATTAAATTTGTTACAACATTGCTTCTGTTTCATGTTTTGGTTTTTCGGCTCTCAGGCATGTGAGATCTTAGCTCCCCAACCAGGGACGGAACCCTCACCCCACCACTGAACGTGAAATCCCAACCACTGAATGGCTAGGAAAGTGCCACATTGCTTTTCGATGGAAGGAATTTTTATTTGCTTCAACTTTTATATTATAACTTTAAAGCAGCAGATAAGCTACCAAACTGTATAACAATAAGATTTAAGTTCAAACAACTGAATTTTAAATAATCCCGGATGATTATATAATCAAAAAGAAGTGTTCTTAATTACACTTTTTAAATATTTCCTTTAGATTTTTAATGATTTGCATACATTTTAGTGGCAAACTTAGAAGGTCTTATGTATAATACACCTTCTATCTTCTTGATGTCTCTTGATTTGCTTCTTATTTTAAGTGGCCATAAAAATCTAATATGTTGTATTATTTGCCTTTGTGATAATCTAGCCTTGGGCTTTGAGATTCTGTCTTAAAATGAGGCCCTTGATTTACCATTTTTACACATCTTGTGGGTTTCCTACTCCTTAGTCCACTCCAGTTGACAGCTCAAAACCACTTCCTCTTTGAAGTTTGCCTCATTTCCTGTCCATTCATTTCCCTGGCTTTGGTTGGCAGGTGTTATTTATTTAAAACCTTAGCAACAAATATATATAGATTTTTTTTTTTTCTGGCCCTGGGTAACTGAGACAAGACTTTCATCTCTTTCCCTCCTAAAGGAAGTTCCTTCAATCCGGAAATTATTTTGATTATATTTCGTTAAAAAACTTTTTTGGGGGTTATTGTTTAGTGGTGTTTTATTTGTTTGTTTATCTGGAGATTTTTAAAGGGCCTGAGACTCATAGACAGCATTGTGTGTACAGATATATTTTGTACTCATTACCTAGGATGTTTGTAGAATTTCCCCCTCCCCAGGGAGTCAATATGCAGCTGTTCTTTATTTCTCACCTGTTGCCATTGCCCAAATATAGACAAGCCCAAAGCACCATAGAAACCCTTCATGGAAAACAGCAGGGCAGATGTCAGAGGAACTCACTTCTTTTCTCCCTAAAGGTCTCTCTTTTAAAATTATTTCCACAATAAATTTGAGTTTGTTTTTCCAAGAAGCTGTGAATTTCTAATATTCATACTGTTTAAACTTGATCCCCCTCCCCCCTCTCTTTCATACTCAGTTCAGTTCAGTTCAGTCGCTCAGTCGTGTCTGACTCTTTGTGACCCCATGGACTGCCGCGCCCCAGGCTTCCCTGTCCTTCAGTATCTCCTGGAGTTTGCTCAAACTCATGTCCACTGAGTCGATGATACCATCCAACCATCTCATCCTCTGTTGCCTCCTTCTCCTCCTACCCTCAGTCTCTCCCAGCATCAGGGGTCTTTAGGACTAGCCAAAAAGTTCATTCGTGTTTTTCTCTAAGAACTTTCAAAACAACCCCAACGAACTTTTTGGCCAACCCAATATTTTGGTGCCACGCAAGCATAGTCTTAATGTAAATTTCCGCGTCACAACTTCCTTTGTAAATGTGTAGCTTTCTTTGATGATTTGTTCCCAGTGGAACAGTAGTCTTCAGATCAGATTTGGGGAAAAAGAATAAAATGCTCCTCTGTGAGTTCCTCTTCTGGAGCCCCAGGCTGCTGGGAGCAAATGAGATGAATTCATCAGGAGGTCACCACAGTTCAGTATGTACCAGCTATCTAAACACTTAAGAGTACTGATTTTTTTACAATTTGTCTCATACTAAATCCCTACATAGCTAAACAATTTGCTTTCAGATGACTCTTTCTGACAAATTATTATTTAGTGAAGGCTTCCTGGTTCTCTAATGAAGGAAAAATAAACCCATAGTATGTAAGAAAGAGAACAGTTTTGGAATGGCACTTCCTAAAGAATTCTAGAGGTACTTACAAGTCTAAATGTTGGTGTGAATATTCCATTTGTTTGCCAAATTAATTTTCTACCTGCTTTTTCCTTCGTGTTATGGTGGTGGTTGTTGGGAAGATGGGCAGAAAGTGCATTCAATATAAAGCTAATATTTACAATATCAATTCCCCAGATATTTGTTGAGGCATACTACATGCCTGGTAGTAACTTCTCTAGGTTCTCAGGGCTTTTCACTGAGCTGCTGTGCTGGTGAGAGAGGAAAAAATGAAAGCGAAAGTTGTTCAGTTGTGCCCAGCTCTTTGCGACCCCATGGATTATACAGTCCATCGAATTCTCCAGGCCAGAATACTGGAGAGGGTAGCCTTTCCCTTCTCCAGGAGATCTTCCCAACCCAGGGATCGAACCCAGGTCTCCCGCATTGCAGGTGGATTCTTTACTCACTGAGCTATGAGGGAAGCCTGGTGAGAGAGGGGATAACTACACTACAGTGTGCTACAGTGCAAAGGGCAAACTGGGGGTTCAGATTGGGCTGTAAATATGCAAGAGGGAGAAATTAATTCCAACTGAAGTGGTAGATGAAGGGAAGTCAGGAGAAACTTCAGGGTACGTTTCCAGTTTGACTTTGAGGATGTTTGGGAGTGTGGACCTACGGGTAAGAGCAAATGGTCGAGATACAGGGTCAGAGATACGCGTGCCCCAGCAACAGTGCAGAGCATGGCGTGGCCAGGGCATGCCATGCTCTGTGGGTAGAAGACAGCCTGGAGAGGTGGGCTGGGGACAACTTGAGAAGAGCCTGAAGAGCCCAAGATAGTTTATACCAGGGGAGGGATCTGATCAGTCATGCGCTTTTCATGATGTTGCCTTTGCTGGTGGTGTGAAGCACAGATCTGAAAAGGGAGAGAGGTCAGAGGGAGGAAACAAGATAGGAAACCAGGAATTGTCCTTGCCAGAGATGAGAGTCTGGATAATCCTTGATAGGAGGGCTGAAACTGAGAGCAATTTCTGAGATCAAATGGGCAGGATTTGATGTCTGTGACACCAAAGAGGGAAAAGATGACTGAGATTTCTACTGCAGGCACCCAGGTTGTGGCGGATCTGTTAAGTGAGAGAGGAAGCAAATTTGAAGTGCCTCTGCCAACATCCACGTGGTATGTTTAGGAGGAGACAGCTGGAAATATATAGCAGTGTTCAGGAGAGGGTGGGATGATGGACACGCACATGGGAGTCATCAAGATGTGTATGTAGCCTGTGGGTTGGGGTTGTGTTTCTAAGGGGGGAAGTGGCTGAGAAGGACATAAGAGGTGATAGATCTGGAAGCGGATTTTTTTTTGCTTTGGTTTGTTTTTGTTTCAGGACTTGAACACATTTGTGGGCTTAGAGGTAAAAACCAGTAGAGGGGAAGATAATGACAATCCAAGAAAAAGTTTATGGGGCAAGAGTTTGAAGGAAGAAGTTGGGAATGTCTCCCTTTGAGACAGGCAGGCAGGAAGAAAGTATATTTGACAATGAGATGAACTTGAAAGTGCATAGGAGAGAATTAACACGTGTTATCTCTGTTTTCTTAAAAGAGGAAGTCTGAGAGTAAAGGAAATTGGAGGAGGGAGTAAGGATTACTGATGAAGAGGCAACAGCTGCTGTGGAGAGCAGACGAGGCAATGGTGGTGGTGGTGGTTTAGTTGCTCAGTCGTGTCTGACTCTTGCGACCCTGTGGACTGTAGCCTGCCAGGCTCCTCTGCTGTGGAATTCTCCAGGCAAGAATGCTGGAGTGGGTTGCCATTTCCTTCTCCAGGGGATCTCCCCGACCCAGGGACTGACCCTGAGTCTCCTGCATCGCAGGCAGATTCTTTACCAACTGAGATATGAGGGAAGCCCCGAAGAGGCAATACCACTGATAAGAAAAGGTTTGCTGAATAGTAATGGGTCCAAACCAGACTGGAGCTCATTTTTTGTGTGTGCTGAAGCTAAATGTGTGCGGCTTTGTGATGTCCTCTGTACTGCTGGGAAGCCTGCAAGAAGCAGCCAGGAAAATGGGCAGAAGAGTTGATCCAGGGCTGCACAAGGAAATGAAAGATACTCTTGACTGTGGGATTAGAGTGGTATTCCAGAGCTCCAGGACAGGTGCAGGAAGCTGAGCTTGGAGGCAGCTAGAGGTTGGGAGAATCCAGAGGCGCAAGAGCCTGAGGGGCCAGAGGTGAATAGTAAAATATTCAGTTTAAAGGAAAAAAAGAGAAGGACTTCCCTGGCAGTCCAGTGGTTAAGATTTCACCTTCCAATGCAGGGGGAGCGTGGGTTTAGTCTCTTGTTGGGAGCTAAGATCCCACATGCTTTGAGGCCCAAACAACCAAAAACAAGAAAAGCCCAATCCCATAACACATAAGCAATATTATAGCACAGTCAATAAAGATTTTTAAAATGGTCTACATCAAGAAATAAAAGAGAGAGAGAGAAGAGCATGAATGAGGAACAAGGAGGAGAGGCTGTTGTGGGCAAAAGAAGTACAGTGTTTTCACCCTTACCCAGTTCATTTATATGTTCATTCATTCAGGAAAAATATTTATTTTTGTTATTATTATGCAAAATATTTATATTTTATTATATTAGATGGAACAAAAAACCTCCAACCTTGGAAATGAAACATTTTGCTTAAAAAATTCCTTATTTTAAAGTTTTAGACCAGATTATATCTACTTTATTTGGTTTTTAACATAAATCATTTAAAAGGGATAAAGAAGAATTATGAATTGTTCTACGCTTTTTCTCATAGCTAGGTTTTCTTCCATCTACTGTAGTAGTAAAAGTTGAAATTTGCAGTTAGCCCAATGCTGTAATATACACATTACAATAAAATGAAATTGAAAACGGAAATTCAAGTGAAGTTCCCAACCTGAGTTTCTTTTAGTTTTATGCACATATATTTATTTACCTCGTCATAGCTTTCTTCTTTCCCTAATTACCATCTTTTATTCCCGTTTCCATGTCTCCACTGTAAAGCAGACACAAAGGAATCTATTTATGAGATTCCAGATCAGTTTGCTTGATGAGAAGAACCCACAGAGTCAGTACAGACACGTTTATTAGCTTATGATGTTTCTGCTTCTACAAGGACCAAACTTTTCTGTACTGTTTGTATCTTCTATTAGGAGAGCTTCAAGTACTCTAAAAGAATGTCATTATGTTCTCTTAAGGAATGTAAATGAGCAGATTAATTCCACATATGCAACTTGGGAATGCTCACAGATTTCTGGAACTATATTGAAATTTCAGAATTCCCTGTGGTGGTTATATAATGTACTCCTTGAAGCGGCAGCAGATCTAGGACTGAACTAGAATGCAACCCATTTGCCAAAAAGCCATCTTTTAATCCTACTGAGATCCTTCCTTTCTCTATTTCACGAAGTTAACGGCTTTGACATTAAAGAAGCTTTTTGTTATAAAAGATTTTTCTTTCTGCTTCTCTCCCCATCCCTTTTTTTTGCATCTGTTTTGCAAGTTATCTGGGTGTGATAATGACACATTAATAGTTTTCTCTTACCTCCCTATTCCAACTTCCTCCACCAACTTCCAAAATAATTTATCTCATCAAATAAAATCAAGATTATCCAGCCTTAAAGCGATCCATTAAGAGATCTTTGGCTTATGTTGTTCTAGTCCTTTCTTTTTATTTTTTTAATAGAGAAAATTGCATGTGACTACTTTAAAAAAAAATGGTGGTTAAGAGTTACATAATATAAAACATGCTATTTTAACCATGTTTAACTGTGCAGTTCAGTGGCACCAAGTACATTCACGTGGCTGTGCAACTCCCGTGATCATCCCTCTCCCGAATCTTACCTTTCTAACCTGACACCCCATCCCCATTAAACACCCGGTCTCGATTACCCTTCCGCAACACCTGCCCCCAGGCAT
Organism: Capra hircus; assembly: GCF_001704415.2. Classification (NCBI taxonomy): domain Eukaryota; kingdom Metazoa; phylum Chordata; class Mammalia; order Artiodactyla; family Bovidae; genus Capra; species Capra hircus. The sequence continues at coordinate 64,576,901 of NC_030823.1, read as the reverse complement.
CTCCCAATGTACTTTCTGACTCGTGAATTTGGCTATTCTAGGTACCTTGTATAATCTGTTCCTTTCCATGACAACAAACAAAGGAAAACTGATAAAGTGCCCTCAGCCTTCTGGAATATCCCCTACCCCTAGAAGCACTGCACTGTCTTACCATATGTCAGAGAGCTTTGAACTGGGGACTGTAGGGGAGGGGGGGAAAAAACAACTTTCCTCTACAAATTCAGCGGCTGGATTTGTGATTGAAAGTACAACATCTCTAGCTTTTTCTTGAGTACATTCCGATTCAGTAGGTCTGAGGTAGGAAATGGAATTAAAAAAAAAAAAAATCAGGCAGCTGAAGAGAATCCTATGATCAGAGAGATGAAGGAAAACACTGAGATAGGTGGTTTTTATCCCCCTTTTGAGATGAAGATATGAAGGTTTTCTAGAGCTATGCTACTCCCTATGGTAGTCACTAGCCATGGTTGTTAAAGTTAACTACAAGTCACTGAAATATTATTCAGTTTCTCCGTCACACTAGCCACACATTTCAAGTAATCAACAGCCTCATGTGACTAGTAGCTATTGTACTACATAGAGCAGAGGTAGGATATCTTCATCATGGCAATATTGTCTATTCAATGAGACTGCCCCAGAGATAAAGTAACTTGCCTACGATCATATAATGAATAAGTTATACAACCAAATTAATGGGTATTTGGATGCACACCTCTCAGAATTTTTGACCACTGTAAGTCCAGCCTCGTTCAGGAGGATCTGCTCAAGGGAGAGGTTTGGGGATCTGCTCAATGCGGAGACTGAGCCAGCTTTCTCCAGAGGTATCTGAAACCCCAGAAGTTTCTCATTTTGGGTGTTGGTTCTGAAACCAAATGAGCCCTCTGAGTGCTTGGTGTAAAACCTCAAATGATGGCATAGTTGGGGGACTGCGGACAGATGACAGCCACTAATATGATTGCACAGTAAGTCAAATTTGCATCCATGGGAGCAGTCCACCTCTGATCTACACTCAGTCAACCACAGAAGTCCATCTTGTCCAAGAGAGAATCTCCTTTTAAAATGTTTCCCTTTTGCCAAGTGGAAGTAATAGTTTCTCTTCCCATATCTAGACAGTCCTTCATGTACTCCACATGCTTCAATTATAAGTCAGTGATTTGGACTTAGGAAATGATTTGGATTGTTTGTTCTTGTTGTAGAAACAATGTTATAACTGTTAGCTTAGTTACTAGCTGGCCAACAAAAATCTGCAATGATGCAAAGAAATGATGCACCTAAATAGTAATAAGGAAGTAGAAACACTGTTAGTTGTATATGACTGCCACTTACCACTCTTCTTTTGTGAGATTATACAATGTACATTCTAATATACATTCTTTCTTTTAAAATTTACTTATTTTTAATTGAAGGTTAATTGTTTTACAATGTCGTGCTGGTTTCTGCCATACATCAACACAAATCAGGCATGGGTGTACAGATATTCCCTCTTCTTGACCCTCCCACCTTCCACCCTCTGATATACATTCTTGCACAAAAGGCACATATGCAATGATTCTTCAGCACATTGCGTATACTAGACAGAGGAAACTAAGTATCAACAGTAGAGGACTGAATAAACCCAAGGTTCTAAACTTCACTGTGCATCAGATTTACTTGGAGGACTTCCCAAAACACAGATTGCTGAGCCCCACTTCCGGAATTTCTGATTCAGTAGGTCTGGGCTGGTCCTGAGATCTGCATTTCTAACGAGTTTTTAGTGATGCTGATGAGGCTGGTTTAGGGCCCACACTTCAAGAACCATCGAACTAAACTGGTTCATCCATATAATGGAATACCGTGTGCTGTGCTGTGCTTAGTTGCTCAGTCATGTCTGACTCTTCATGACCCCACGGGCTGTAGCCTGCCAAGCTTCTCTGTTGATGGAATTCTCCAGGCCAGAATATTGGAGTAGGTAGCCTTTTCCTTCTCCAGGGGATCTTCCTAACCCAGGGATCAAACCCAGGTCTCCCACATTGCAGGCGGATGCTTTACCATCTGAGCTTCCAGAAAAGCCCATGCACAGGTTTAAAAAAGTAATAAGGAGTGAGGACACCTTCTGGGTACCAGTATTGAAAAGTTTTCAGTATATGCTGTTAAATGAAAAGCAAGTTTCAAAACAGTGTATAAATATGCTACACTGCATATTTATAACCTTTGTGTAATAAATAGTTAAAAATAAAAATATATACATACATACATGCACAGGAAATATGTATTAGAAACTAGTAAAAGTTATTGCATTTAAGAGAGAGGCAGAAATGGAATGGACCAGAATGAGGTGGGAGGAATATATCTCAAAGTATACCTCTTTTTATTTTGTTTTTGAACTACTTGAATATTGCCATTCATTGTTCAGTTGCTAAGTTATATCTGACTCTTTGAGAGCCCATGGACTGCAGCACATCAGGCTTCCTTATCCTTCGCTACCTCCCGGAGTTTGCTCAAACTCATGTCCATTGAGTCAGTGATGCTATCTAACCATCTCATCCTCTGCCGACCCCTTTTTCCTCTTGCCCTTAATCTTTCCCATTTTGAATACTTGAATATTACCTATTTAATTAAACACAATTAAAAATAAAAAGAATGAAAGATAAATCATTCAAGGCCAATGATTCCCAACAGGGGCTAGAAGAGCCATTTCACAATTTTTAATGGCATTTTTTCAAATATTTGCTACTAATTATTGAGGGCTTATAATGTACCAGGCACTTTGCCAGGTATTCCTTTGATTCTTAGACTTCTATTTCTGAGATGTGCAGGATTCAAAACAACTCAGTTTCTACTTTCTCCTGAACTATAAGCATTTCTTCTCTGCCCTAACTAGTCCTCATCTGTAAAATAGGTATATAAGTTAATAACATAGGTATATAATTCAATAACATAAAGGGTTTAGGATGCTAACTATTATTATTTCCTTAGTGCTAGTATACTTCTTTGAAACATGGCTATAACTCTTCCCGTACACTTCCATCAGAACCTTGCTATCATACATTCTGCCCTTCGGAGGGGGAGCAAAGATCCCTTCCATGGGGCTTCCCTGGTGGCTCATAGGTTAAAGCGTTTGCCTGCAATGTGGGAGACCTGGGTTCGATCCCTGGGTTGGGAAGATTCCCTGGAGAAGGCAAGGGCAACCCACTCCAGTATTCTTGCCTGGAGAATCCCATGGATGGAGGAGCCTGGTAGGCTGCAGTCCATGGGGTCACAAAGAGTCGGACACGACTGAACAACTTCACTTCACTTGTGGGTCTCTCCAGGCTCAAGGATCTCATTTTGGGAGATATCTAGCTGTACAACAGCAGGGCCCTACACCTCCATATAATGTCTAAGGTAGTGGAAAGTTTGTAGCTGATAAATTCTCACCGTCTCTACTCACCGAAAACCTAAAAACTCTTAAAGGGTCCAATCAACTATTCCTCCTTCATGAAGCTAGAAACATGTTTTTAATGCTTTTCTTTTAATGCTCCTCGTTGCCTTATGTCATAGTCATTTGAATATAACTATGGGTGCTCCTTAGCAGCAGCAGCAGCTCCTGGAGAAGGAAATAGCTCCTACTCCGGTATTCTTGGCTGGGAAATCCCATGGACAGAGGAGCGTGGTGGGTTGCAGTCCATGGAGTTGCAAGAGTTGGACCTGGCTTAATGTCTAAACAACAACAGCAACAACACCTGTCATTTCTTTCTTCTAGGTTGTATGCTCCTTGACCTCATGGACTCTTGCTTGACCTTAAGAGTTGTTGAACTTGGAAAGGACCTTAAATGTAAAAGGGGCTAATTATTTGTTGGATTGCATTGGAGAGCCAATTGCGAGAATAAAATGCAATTACTCTTTAGCCTGCTTTGGCATTAGCACCACAACATCTACCCCCTTTTTTTGAAGTTACTCTGCTTTTCAGATTTTGTTTTTATCTATTATCTGCCAGCCCCCCATATCATATTATTCTATTAAAATAGAAAAATTAGGAGAAAGCACTGTATATTGTAGTATTGATATTTCTAGTGTATTGAATACCTATTTATTTCCATGGAAACTGCTTTCAACCCCGAATTTTTTCTAGATCTCTTAATTAAGAAAAGAATACATTTCAGTGGCTGCAAAAATTATTTTAAAATGAAGAGTTCTGAGAAAATGTACAGGGATTCAAACTGAATAACACTAATTTAATGAACTCTTAATGAATCACAAATCTTAGGGTTTTAATTTGATAATGAACTAATTATAGGTGGGGTGAAAATGCAAACAAACCCAATTTACTCTATCCATATATTTTCCAGATCTGTTGAACAGGAACATAAAAACATTTTCTAAACTGATATAGCTCATTTGATTTAATTCCCACATAGAATTTAAATGTGACTTCATGTTGGGATTTAATCAACTTTAGAGTGTGAACTGTATGTGAAGTGTGAATGAGAATTTTTAAACTTTTGGCAGAAGATATGATTGAGTATATAGAAAATCCAAGATAATTTAAAGATAAATTAATTAAAGAGTTTAAAATAGTTCCTGGATATAGGTCAAACATATAAAAGTTGAGCTAGTAATAATCAGTTAGAAAATGTACAAGAAAAAAGATTCTATTCATTAAATAGCAAGAAAAATCTATATGAAATTGGGATTTAGAAATAAATCTAACAAAGATGTGCAAAAAATTTTATGAATAAAAGTGACAAAATATTATCAAAGAACATTAAAGAAGACTTGAATAAATGAAGAATTATGCCATGCTAATGAGTGGGAACAGAGCTTCTCCCTAGGATAGTCACAATATGAGGTGTCTAATCAAGGTCCTGCACCCCAGGAAAGAACAGCTTTCTTGTAGGGATACTAGGGCCTTCCCTGGTGGCTTAGTCGGTAAAGAATCCACCTGCAGTGCAGGAGACTCGGGTTTGATCCCCGGTCGGGAAGATCCCCTGGCGAAGGAGATGGCTAGAATACTGGAGTGGATACTCCAGTGAGTACTCCAGTATTAGGCCTAGTAAATCCCATGGACAGAGGAGCCTGGTGGGCTACAGTCCATGGGGTCGCAAAGAATCTGACACAACTAAACAATAACAGCAAATAGAGAAGAGACAAGAGGAACAAGAGAAACTTTGTTGAAGACTTTTCAAATGTCCTACAGATGATGAGGTTGGTTCATAGCTGTGCCTTTTAACCTTGATTTGGTACAAAACAGATTCTTAGTCAGTAGACAAGAAGATCTACCTAATTAGTGCATTTCCCAGGAAGCTCTATGGTATTAGCCAGTAGAGACAGCAGCTTTAATTGAGACAGTGATACCACTTAATTGGAACACCTTAATGAGATTAAGGGGTACTCAGATAAGGTCAACTTGTTTTCCCTGTGCCCAGAGCTTTGCTGGATCTCTGCCTTCTGGCTGGCAACCCCTGCCAATTGGATATAGCTGAGCCAAATGCTTTTACTGTCCTTCGTAAATCACTTAAGGGAATATTTTAAATACAGACTCCATATATTTCAGAGAGTATTCTGAAACACATTGGCATGCAGATTCTACTGATAAATTAAGAACTCATTACACTGAAGCCCTAGATATTTGCATTGCTTTTAACATGTTGACCCAACAGTTTAATAGACATTAAATGAAATAAATTGATAATTGTGCTGTGACTCAATAATGTATTTCAATCGATTATATCTATATTAGTCAGGGTGAGAGAGAGAAAGACAGGACAGATGTTTTAAATAAGGAATTTGACTCACTGCGATTCTGGAGGCTGACAGGTCCCAAGGTCTGAGGTCAGAGAACCAGAGCTGATGGTGGAGCTCCAGTCTGAAAGTCAGTCTTGAGAGCCAGGAAGAGGTGATGTTTCAGTGTAAGGCCAGGGGCTGGCAAAGACCTGTGTCCCAGCTCAAGACCATCAGGCTGGAGGAAATTGCCTCTTACTCAGCCTTTTTGTTCTATTCAGGTCTTTAACTGAATGGATGAGGCCCACTCACATTGGGGAGGACAGTGCGCATGACTCAGTTTAGTATTTATACAAATACTAACCTCACCCAGAAGCACTCTCAAAGGCACCCTCCTGAATGATGTTTGAACATATACCTGGACATCTTACAGCCCGCTAAAGCTGACACATAAAGTTAACCATAACCACATCTTTTTACCTCAATTTAAGATCATTTCACAAAGCTTCACGACAATGTGGTTTTTAATACAAAAGAGTACAAACATTCCTCCATTAGTCAAAATGAAATGCTTGAATTCCTCCATAAAAATCAGTGTAGTATTATTAGAGAGAAAAACTCTGCTAAGAACATTGACAAAGATTTTTGTAAATTTTCATGTATGCTATTACTTACTAGTTTTGTGATCATGGGTCAATTAATTTCTTGATCTGAAAATAGGAAAAGGTTGGAAATGACCGTTATGATCCCACGCACCTCTAGAAGTCTGTAACCTTTGGTCTTTTCATCCATGTATGGAAGTCGAAATGTGGTTGACCTTGGCAAGTCTGTACTACTGTCCAGATGAACTCAAATCCCTTTTGTTGGGTAAAAGGTAGTCTCAGTTAATCTACAGTTTAATGTCATATTTCATCCCTTTGGTGCATGTAATGCTAGTTTAGAACAAGTGAATTACCTGTGAGGCTTGGCCTCCAAGCAGAACTAATTTTATAAGGTTCTACCATGTTTATTGAGAAACGCTGGACTGGAAGAAACACAATCTGGAATCAAGATTGCCAGGAGAAATATCAATAACCTCAGATATGCAGATAATACCACCCTTATGGCAGAAAGTGAAGAGGAACTAAAAAGCCTCTTGATGAAAGTGAAAGAGAGTGAAAAAGTTGGCTTAAAGCTCAACATTCAGAAAATGAAGATCATGGCATCTGGTCCCATCACTTCATGGGAAATGGATGGGGAGACAGTGGAAACAGTGTCAGACTTTATTTTTTTTTGCTCCAAAATCACTGCAGATGGTGACTGCAGCCATGAAATTAAAAGACGCTTACTCCTTGGAAGAAAAGTTATGACCAACCTAGATAGCATATTCAAAAGCAGAGACATTACTTTGCCAACTAAGGTCCGTCTAGCCAAGGCTACGGTTTTTCCATTAGTCATGTATGGATGTGAGAGTTGGACTGTGAAGAAGGCTGAGTGCCGAAGAATTGATGCTTTTGAACTGTGGTGTTGGAGAAGGCTCTTGAGAGTCCCTTGGACTGCAAGGAGATCCAACCAGTCCATTCTGAAGGAGATCAGCCCTGGGATTTCTCTGGAAGGAATGATGCTGAAGCTGAAACTCCAGTACTTTGGCCACCTCATGTGAAGAGTTGACTCATTGGAAAAGACTTTGATGCTGGGAGGGATTGGGGACAGGAGAAGAAGGGGGTGACAGAGGATGAGATGGCTGGATGGCATCACTGATTCGATGGACGTGAATCTGAGTGAACTCTGGGAGTTGGTGATGGACAGTGAGGCCTGGCATACTGCGATTCATGGGGTCGCAAAGAGTCAGACACGACTGAGCGACTGAACTGAACTGAACTGAACCACGTTTATTAAGCACCATGAGAACTCACTTTATGGAAGAGCAATTCCCATAGAAAAATGGGTGATTTAAATAACCTAGTACTAAAAAGATATAACCTGGTGCAATCTCAATAGTACTGTTGGGGTTTTTGGTGGAGTTTTTCTGTTTCTGTTTTTAGAGCATCACATGCAGTAGCTTTCAGTTAATTTTTCACTGGTGTACATCACTCAAGAATTTTCAAATTTAGTGATTAACTGATACACTGGCTGGCAATCGTTAGGTTGGCAAAAAAGCAAAATTGGAAGTGTTTGAGTTATCATTAAGAAAATTGTATTCAGAGGACCCAGTGCTTGACTGAATCAAGTGGACAGAAGTCAGAACCATTTTGGCAGTTTTGAAATTCATGTGAGGTTAAGAAAGAGCATGCTAAAATAATTTTCCATAATGAGTACTTTATCTGCCTTGTAAATAGTTTCAAAAAGTCATGAATGTTGAAAATGTTGAAGAGTTTGCAAAGTTTTGCCGAACTTTCCCAAACCTACCAAGGCCACCTCTAATTTTCTAGCAGAGTCCACTCCTTATTGTTACCTATCTTTTCAGACTAACAAAACGCAAGTGTATCTGTGTCTCAGACATAGTTTTCTACCATCTTATTTTACATTATTGGCATAGATTCTTGAAGAGAAGTTAAATCTGTAACAGAAGGCATTTCAGGCAAAAATCATTCTGTGCAGGAAGAAGAAAAGTGGAATAAAATAAAAAATAAAGGACATAGTTAGGAAAATAAAACAGAATCTGGACGAGACACCAGAGAACCTTCTGGAAGGGGAATCACTTAGTGATTCCTAAGCTTGTTGCCTGGTTAAAGTCTGGCCTGACTTCTTTTAATGTGCATGCTGTGTTTATTTGTATGGTTGAAGTCTCAAAGAAACTATTATTTTTAGGATTTTGGAATAATCTGAGAGCCTCTGATAAAATATGTGCATAAAATTAATAAGCATAATTAGACTCAAAAGGAGCAAAGGGAATTTTCTTTTTTTTGGTTTCTGCATTTTAATTTTATATTTTCTTTAGGGTTGTTTAATGGGTGAAATATTAGTATTCTTCCTAAATTCATAATTTTGTGATGCTTTCTGAAAAAGTAGCTGGGTCAGATTGGCTTAGTATTCTTTTTCACACTCTTTCCTTTCCTTTTTGTTAAAAAAAAAAAAATAGCCAATCTGCAACTTCCTTAGGGGAGATTAGGCAGTTTAGAGAAGTGGCAAAATAAACAAGATTTGTTCTCATCAAATGTGTCATGAAGAAATTGGAGGCATGCTGTGAAGTAATGGGAAAATAATCTTGAAAATTTCCAAGCGCTTTTCCCAAATGAAATGGAAGAAAATTTAAAGTTATCGTTCATCTAATTATGGTTAAAAAAAAATGTGTGCTTACAAGTATGGGCATATATTTATTTTTCTAACACTATGATTGGTTTCTTTCTCTAAAAAAGAGGAGACCAGACTTAAGATCCTACAGGTTGTCAAAAGCTATTCTCTGGAATAGCTGACTACAGTAGGGTTTTTATTTTTCCATAGAGTAAGGTAGTGGGCGATTGTAACTTTTAAAATGGTAGTGTTAAGGGCTTCCCTGGTGGCTCAGATGGTAAAGCATCTGCCTGCAATGCAGGAGACCCAGGTTCAATCCCTGAGTTAGAAAGATACTCTGGAGAAGGAAATGGCAACCCACTCCAGTATTCTTGCCTGAAAAATTCCATGGACAGAGGAACCTGGCGGGCTAGAGTCCATGAGGTCGCAAAGAGTCAGACATGACTGAGCGACTTCACTTTCACTTTCCTCCCATAGATAGCCCCTCTCATTTCTCTCATACTAACCTGTTGAGGTATTGCTCTACTAAATAGTATTGTTCTACTAACTATACAGTGCACATGGAAACCTTAATTTAGTTCAGTGGCTGTGATCATTTGTAAAAAGTACTGCTTTCACTTCTGCCTCACCGACTGGTGTTGGTGCCTGACCCCTTATCCAGCATCTGTTTATACATGTGGATTCATTGAATGCCCTTAATGGGCTAAGCTTTGTGGCCATATTAAAGAAATGGTGAGGGCTTTTAGAATACGGATTGGAAAAAAAAAAAGTGAGAGTCTTTAACAATCCAAGGGCAAGTACACTCAGAATTTAGAATTCTATGAGTGTCAGTTTTGGAAATGAGGAAACTATTCTGTTATTTGTTCCTAAGTACATCTGCTTTCTATCCATAGTCCCGGGAGGGTCCTAGCAAGAACCATATGTTTAATATAAGCTCTTGAGAATGCAAATATGTTTCTCTTCTGAATACCTGCAGTGAATCACAGAGAACTTAAGTTAGTTTATGTGTCTTATTTCTAACTCAGAGTAGAGTTTCTGCCAGGTAGGGTACAGACACCTGCTGGCATCAACGCTGCCCGTGAAGAATTTTTGTATTAGAGTCTAAGAAAACCTTTCACTAAAGTTCCAATAATAAATGTGCTTAAAAGATAAAATGTCATTTAGTTCCATTATGGAGAATCCAATTTATCCCAATTCTCTAAGGCATTTCCTAGAAGAAAGAGAGAGTCCTTGGGCATTATTCTGTGTAATTAGCTTTTTGCACCTTGCATTGTGAATTGGGATTTCTGATTTCTTCACCCTACGGTGCAAAGTGATGGTGCTTAGAAACCTGAAACTAAAGCAGATGTTATAACTCATTAGTATTTTAAACTTTTATAATCTGAGAAACTCTGGGGCAAATACTAGATATTATTATACTGTTTTATAAATATTAAAAATATTTTATTTTCAGAGGGACTTTTCTCATTCTCCCAAATTAATCTTCACCTGAAACGTCAACAGATCTTACAAAAGTTTGCCAAAGACCTAGTTAACCCTTTTCTCATTCCTGAATTTGCCTCAGTTTCCAGGAAACAGCCACCTTGTTCACAGGAACTTATTATTATTATTTTTTAATTTCTGTATTTTTCTGTTTCAAGTAACAATAGAAATGTAACACTGAAAATTGTGATTTGGGAGGGTAATATAGAAAAAACCAAAGGTGAAATGTTAAGTAAATAAAACTAAATGCAAAACGTTATAATCTCAACTATTTAAAAAATAATTGAAAAAAGGTAAGAAGGAGACATAGCAAAAGTAATGTTTGGAATTTCTGTATCTTACTGTAACTCCTGAGCTACTTTTCTCAAAGTAATTGAAACAGGATGGAATATGAATATTTCAGAGAAGATATTTTAATATGCCATAGTTGTTTTGATCCTGGGAATGATGGAGGAACTAGGAATAATCCACAAGAAACAATTATCTTTCAAGGAAGAAAGCTATTGATAAAGGGTAGAATTGAGATAACCCAATTAAATAGTAGTCTTGAGAAAACTACTTCAAGACTAGAATGTTGATAAAGAACCTTCTAGAATGAGAATATATACAAATCTGTCAGGCTCTTCAGACTTCATAAAAGTTTTATCTAGGCCCTTGTATATTTTCCATTTCTATAAACTGGTCAAGAAAAAGACAAAAACCAAGAAGAGCTTTTGTTTTCACGTAATTCCCCGTATATAATTTCAGGGACAAAACTGATTTAAAAGCTTAAACAGAATTAACCCATAAGAGCCAGATTTTAAACAGAAGAATTATGCTATGAGAGTGCATTTTTCAAAAGTCGCTTGATTCTTTTAAACGAATATATCATTATATATGGTTAATATAATGACTATATCACCAACAAAAAATCCCTTACAGAAGGACAGGATTTATTAAACGTAATCTGCACTGAAGTCATAAGCACTATCTTTCTCTTCAGTCATTTTATCCAAGACAAAGATGCTATAGACTGCTCAGCTGCTTGAGACTCCTCAGGTAGTGCCTTGCCGGCCTCTTCAGGAGGGGACGTGTCTGAGCCTTTTTTTAATCACCTTCCTCGTCAACACTTTCCTGGTCAGTGTTGACATCTTCATAATCCTCCCCCTGCTCCTGCTTCTGCTCTTTCTGTTTCAGCAATTCTTCACGTATGACCTTTTCCTCTGTGGCTCCATTGACCAGACCCAACAACTGGAAAAGGTTGCAGCTGGCTAACCAAGGGCCCCTCATGGATTGTATGCTGTGTAAGAGTACGTGTGTGTTTGTGTGTGTGTGCGTGCATGTGTGTGTGTGCGTGCATGCGTGTGTGTGTTCAGTCATGTCCAACTCTTTGCAATCCCATGGAGCCCTGCCAGGCTCCTCTGTCCATGAGATTTCCTAGGCAAGAACACTGGAATAGGTGGCTGTTTCCTACTCCAGGTTACCTTCCTGACCCAGGAAGCTTGTGTGAGAATACATATTTTTAATAATAAGTAGTCAAACTGAGGACTGGACCTTACTCCTTTCTCAGGGTACTGGCATAGATTTCATGATTATGGTGCACTGTAATTTACTTTTCTCAAATATTTACTTGGCTATTCTTTCATTCATTCAACAAATATTTGCTGAGTACACAAATAAAAGTATATACTTGGAGGAGACATAAGCTATATTTAAACAGCTGTAGCAAAAGTGGTGTATTTTTGGGAGAATACAAAAGAAGGTGAGTGTTTCCAGCTGGGGAGAGCCAGAAATTTTTCTTCTTGGGTTGGGCTTGCCACCTGGGCTTGAAGTAAGGGAGAAAGGAGGGGTGAAGGCATGGCCATGTACTGGGGATGAGAAGCGTTAGTTTGAGTAGGAGAGGTGGGAAGTAAAAGAGAGCTGGAGCCAGATCACAGGGCCTTTGGTGCCAGTCTTGGTGGTTACTCTTCTAGGCAATGGGGAACTGTTAAAGGTTTTTACGAAGGAATTAACACGGTCTTGCAACAACATGTCAAACGAAACTTGTCAAGCCAGGATACAGAGGATTATGGCCTGTGACAATGAGGTGTACCTCTTAAGGCTTTCAAAAGAGTTGCCTGGGAAAATTAAAGGCAAGACTTGGTTCTGAAGGACAGTTCCCTACTTTAATATTTGGGCCTTGACAACTCATGTCAGCTTTCTCTTGAATGGGACCATGGTGGCCAGATAGGATTCAGCCTCTCCTGTTCTGTTCCATCGACTCCAGACTCATTCTGGCCACTTCCCAGCATCTTGCCTTTTGCAATAGGGACCAAGCTTTGGCTATTTCCTGTAATCCTCCAGGATCTACGTATTAGCAGTGGCATTTCCCCCCACCCCACTCTGGTTTTGACTTTTTTGTTCCTCTTTTAGAACTAAGAGCTACAAAAGTTTTTTTGTCTGTTTGTTTTTTGCTGTGCTGGGATCTTGAGATAGAGCAGATTAAGACACTTGTACAATGTTTTTTGCAATATAAGAAAGACTTGATTGAAGGTGTGGTGGTTGGGATGGGGAAAAGGAGGTGGATTCAAGAAATACTATGAAAATAGAAGTGACAAGATCTGATGACTGAATATGGGAGCAAGGAAAAGGAATCAAATAATAGTGCTGAGTTTTGAACCTGTATGAATTCAGATGCTTTTAAAAGGGCCAGAAGATACTTTTCTTACTTTTACAAAGTTGAACTGAAGCTAAGTGTTGTGGACAGAGCTCTCATGGAGGTTTCTTTTAACTTCAGTGATGATTACCCTGAAGGGTATTAAGACCAGCCTGGTCAAGTAAATTGTACCAGCCCAAGGCCCAGCACAGGCTGTAATACTTAAGTAGGATTAAAAGAAATATGCCTGTTCCCGAAATGCTGGTACAAGAAAATGTGGAAGAAACCCTTTGTGGTTCTAGTCTTTATATTATTGAGTAACTTCCTATTAGAGAAATACCTGGCAGTATGTTTCAAAAACAATTTAGGCAAGAGAATATGATACTAAATTGCAGAGGGTGGAGAGGAAGGTAATTCAATACTCAAGAATCTTGAGAACTGTGGAAACAAGCTGGGTTAAGCAGAAATTATTTTGTGTGGTACCTGTGGGCTGATCCACTTATTTGAATGCCCTTATGATGGGATATTAATTAATAGTAATAATAGTCAAAATTTATTGAGTATCTAAAGTGTCTGATACTGCTCTAGGTACTTTTTAACCTGTAGAACATCCCATTGAATACTTGTAAAGCACTGTGAAAATGAGTGTCTTATAATCCCCATTTTATAGGTGACAAAATTGAGGCTCACACATTTTTCACAGAACTAGAAGAAATAATCCTAAAATTCATATGGAACCATAAAAGACCCAGAATTGCCAAGGCAATCCTCGACAAAAAAGAAAAAATCAGGAGGCATAACCCTCCCAGACTTCAGAAAATACTACTAAGCTACAGTAATCAAAACAGTGTGGTATTAGAACAGAAACAGACAAATGAATCAATGGAGCAGAATAGAGAGTCCAGAAAGAAACCCACACACCTATGGTCAGTTAAGTTTTGACAAAGGAGGCAAGAATATACACTAGGGAAAAGATAGTTTCTTCATCAGGTGGTGCTGGGAAAATTGGACTGCTGCATGTAAATCAATGGAGTTAGAACACACCCTCTCACCATTCACAAAAATCAAACTCAAAATAGCTGAAGACTTAAACATAAGACATGATACCCTAAAACTACTGGAAGAGAACATAGGCAAAACCTTCTCTGACATAAATCATACCAATGTTTTCTTGCGCTCAGTTGCTCAGTTGTGTCCAACTCTGAAAGTCTGACTGTAGCCCACCAGGCTCCTCTGTCCATGGAATTTTCTAGACAAGAATACTGGAGTGGGTTGCTAATTTCTTCTCCAGGGGATCTTCTGGACCCAGGGATTGAACCAGTGTCCCTTGTGTCTCCTGCATTGTCAGGCAGATTCTTTACCACTGCGCCACCTGGGAAGCCCCAAAGCAATACAAATAAAACCAAAAATAAACAAAGAGGACCTAATCAAAGTTGCAAACCTTTGCACAGCAAAGGAAACCATAAACAAAGCAAAAAGACAACCTACAGAATGGGAGAAAATATTTCAAACGATGCAACTGACAAGTGTTTAATTTCCAAAATATACAAATAGCTCATACAATTCAACAATGAGAAAATAGACAGTCTTACCCCAAAATGGGCAGAAGACCTAAATAAGCATTTCTCTAAAGAAGACATACAGATGGCCAATAGACACATGAAGATACTCAACATTTCTCTAATTATTAGAGAAATGCAAGTCAAAACTACAAAGAGGTGCCACCTTACACCAGTCAGAATGACCATTGTTAAACAGTCTACAAATAACAAATGCTTGAGAGGATGTGGAGATAAAGGGAACCCTCCTATATACTGTTGGTGGGAATATAAGTTAGTGTAGCCACTGTGGGTCCATTGACAGATGAATGGATAAAAATACAGTACGGCTATATGATGGAGTATTACTCAGCCATTAAAAAGAAATAATGTCATTTGGTGAAAAATGGATGGACCTAGAGATTATCATGCTAGGTGAAATAAATCAGAAAGAGGAAGACAAATAACATACAATATCACTTATATGTGAAATCTAAAATAAGACAAGTGAACCTGTTTATGAAATGGAAGCAGAATCACAGACATAGAGTAGTGATTGGTGGTTGCCAAGGGGAAGGTGCTTGGGAAAGGGATGGAGTGGGAGGTCGGGGTTAATAGGTGTAGTCTTTTATATATGGAATGAATAAGCTGTAAGGTCCTACTGTAGGGCAGAGAGAACTATGTTCAATATCCAATGATAAACCATAATGGAAAAAAAAATAAAAAGAATGTATGCAGCCATGAAATTAAAAGATGCTCCTTGGAAGGAAAGCTATGACAAACCCAGACAGTGTATTTAAAAACAAAGACATCAGTTTGCCGACAAAGGCCCATATAGTCAAAGCTATGGTTTTTCCAGTAGTCATGTACAGAAGTGAGAGTTGGACATAAAGAAGGCTGAGCACCAAAGAATTGGTGCTTTCCAGTTGTGGTGATGGAGAGGACTCTTGAGAGTCCCTTGGACAGGAAGGAGATCACACTGGTCAGTCCTAAGTGAAATTAGTCCTGAACATTCACTGAAAGGACTGATGCTGAAGTTGAAGCTCCAATACTGTGGCCACCTGATGTCAAGAGCAAACTCATTGGAAAAGACCCCGATGCTGGGGAAGATCGAAGGCAAAAGGTGAAGAAGGTGGCAGAGGATGAGATGGCTAGATGGCATTAGTGACTCGGACATGAATTTGAGCAAACTCTGGAAGATAGTGAAACACTGGGAAGCCTGGCATGCTGCAGTCCATGAGGTCGCAAAAAGTTGGACATGACTTAGTGACTGAACAGCCCAACAACAGTATATGTATAACTGAATCACTTTTCTGTACAGCAATAATCGACATTGTAAATAAACTATATTTCAATTTAAAAAATTTAGGCTCAGAGCGGGGAACTCAGTGTAATACATATACTAACTTGCCTTTTCACTTTGGCTCATTAAGGCTGTTTGATTTAGTTGATTTTAATTCAGGTTGCACTGAGAGCCTCTTACATGCTAGAAAGTGTTCCTAAAACATCTGTGAAAATGTAGGTTATGTTTGTCCTGAGCTTTCAGTGAGTAGGATAGTGGTTTTGTAAGCAACAGGGCAGGTCCTAGTTAAAGAGTTACGGTAGACAACTTGCTTTTGACTTCTTCATTCCTTGGTTCGGCTTAAGGACCTTCCCCGGGTGGTTAGCTTGAGTTCTTCACCATCATCATAATTACTAGGGATTACTGAGCCCTTTCTATGTGCCAAATGCAGTGCTGAGCACTTCACTGTGTTATTTCATGTAATTACAACCACACTGTGAGATTGTTACTCTTGTTTTTAAATCGAAGTATAGCTGATTTACAATGTTATATTAGTTTCAGGTGTGCAGTAAAGTGATTCAGTATTTTTGGAGATTATATTCCATTATAGGTTATTATAAGATAATGGGTATAATTCACTCTGCTATACAGTATATCCTTGTTGCTTATCTATTTTACATATAGTGGTTTGTATCTATTAATTCCATACCCCTAATTTGTCACTTCCCTTTCCCTCTCTCCTTTGACAACCACAAGCTTGTGTTTTATATCTGTGAGTCTATTTCTGTTTTGCATATACATTCATCTGTGTTACTTTTTAGATTCCACATATAAGTGGTATCATACAGTATTTGTCAGCCTGACATTTCACTAAGCATAATATTCTCTAGTTCCAGATGCATTCTTACAAATGGCAATATTTCATGTTTAATGGTTGAGTAATATAACACCTCAATTCATGAGAATGCTACTCTTACTGGCTTCATTTTATACGAGGGGAAGAAACTGGTATGAAATCTTACTACTAGTAAGTAGCAGAGATGCGATTCATCCCTTATCTAACTCCAGAATCCATCCTCCTAACTACAGTGTCATTTTGCCCCAACTCTAGGCTTTTCCCAAATTGTCAAGATCCCTACACCAGGCATTCTTTTATTTGGGTTTAGATCAGCTGAATCTAAAATCTAGATACATTTTGGGAATAGCTTTTATTTTCCTCCTAGAATTTGTGATGTTATTAGCTGTTTTGTTCACATTTGGAGAGTCGTTAGGTTAATTACCCTCGAAAGCTGTGATCCCTTTTTTATGAGTACTCCCTCCTTCATCTGTAGATATTCAAGTCGCAGAAGTGTTTTTCTCCTGTGTTGGAAGGGAGCAGAGGCATTGTAGCATCTCAGTAGAAACAGAACATCCTTGAGGGAGGTTTGGTGATGTGGCAGGATATCAGGTTTCAAGGTTCTGTAGAACTCATCATACAATGACATCCATCTCCTTTTATTTAAATCCAAGTGCTTGCAAGCGTACAAAAATTCACATCAGAAATTAACCAGCTGTTCTTCTGCTAGACTAAACAGTGGTTACTTGGACCTAATGGGCAGCTTTTGTTATTCATTTATACGTTTCAGTGAGGTGAGACATCCTCATTGTGGGAATTCTCAAAGATGCCCCACGCCTATACAAGGAAATTATAGACAAGTATATAGAATTTTCCTTCTTATGTGCTGCATAAAAGCTAATAAAATAATGACCAATTAGATACTTAAAAGCCTGAACATATGAGAGTATTATGCAAATACTGATTAATAGTAATACCATAAACTCACAGAGCAAGGAAAAGCATGCCTGATTCAAATTATAGGAGCTTTTATTTGCATTTCTACAGAACCTATTATTAGTAGGTCTCAAAGCCCCTTACAAGTAGTAATTATTAAAACTCATGAATACAACCAGAAAATGTCATTTTATTGAGGGAATAAGTGAGAATTCCCCTTTACCTCATATATATTATGAGACCTAAATGCCTGGGCTACAGTAGGCCTTTCCGTACAGAGAGAATGAGTTTGAGCAAGCTCTGGGAGATGGTGAAGGACAGAGGAAGTCTAGTGTCCTTCCGTCATGGGGTCACAGAGTTGGACATGACTGAGCGACTGAACAACAACTCATACACTTGTGGGTGTTTGGGGCAATGATTCCATAGGCATAGAAGTTGGCAAGTGTGGATTCACAGTTCTCATATTGAGTATCTTTATCTATGTGGTTATAACCCTTCACTTGGTTTTGAAATTTTACATGCATAATAGCTCGAAACGAATGTTGCCTGTATGTTTTAATATTTCTCTGTTGACTATATCAAATTTGAAAACAAAAATTATACCAAGTTCCCATGAAAACACTTTAAAATATTTTGGAATGTTATATCAGATTTACTTTTCTCAAACTAACATTTCATTCTAAGGACTAACAGCTGGTGAGCACAGTCAGTGGGACCTGTATTTATTTCTGTTCTCGGTGGGAAGTGCTTGAAACGTTGTGAGGATTTCTCATCTGCTTCAGAATGCTCCTTTGCCCTTCCTCCCCTATTTTTCCTTCTCCTTTCCTGCAGTTCGGTTGCCCAGGTTGGAAAAGCTCAAAAGCATTCCAGTGCTCCCTCTCCCTCTCCCTCCATCTCCAGTCCTCAGCCTCCCCCCAGTGCCCCCGACATGATTAATCTTCAGCTTTATTTTCTTCTGGTGCTGAGAGATCATATTGCAGTTATCAGTCTTAGTTGTCAGACAGCTGTACTTCCACGGTTATATTTCACTGTCACGTAGATTCCAAGAAAAGTGTGGACTAGTGAGTGCCTTCTTTTATAGTTAGGACACTGGAGCCCAGTGAGAATGAGAGACACCCAAGGTCATACCGCTGGTTCACTTCTCTGTCTTCTAGAATTGGGACCAGAATTCAGGTCTCGAGATTCCTAAGCCAAAAGCTGCCCCATGGTTATTTTATAATTCTTTGAATCACAAAAAAACTTTTAGACCAGAGACATAGGAGCAAAACTAGAAGAAATAGTTTGTTGATTTTATCCAGGGCTGTGGATCCGCAGGACTAGAAGTGGAGCCTCAGGATCTGGGGGGAAAAAAATGGAGTGATGTGTGTCCAGAGCTGAAATGGTGGACCCTGGGACCGTGGCATTGCTGTGCAGGAGTCGTTGAATGACTTAAAGTAGAGGATAACGAAGAGCAAGGTGAAGGGGAGGACAGGGTGAGGTGGCAGGGTGCTTGTAGAACTAGGAGGATGGTTGCGTTTATGGTCATGACGATGGGCTGTTATATAAAGTGGAGCAAGTTGCTTACTGGATAGATGGTCCTCGGGGACCTTGAAGTCACTCAGGGTGATGCCAGAAGGGAGGAATCAATAAAGGCATCCAAGTTCTCAGGAACTGTGGGGAAATAACAAATCCCTAGAAAGCAGAGGTGTGGAGAACCTTTAGGGGGTATTTATAGAATTATGGAGAGATGTCTATTCTGTGACAGATGATACATTTCTAAATTCTAATTTTCATATTTTTTCAGGGAAAACTGAGGCAGCCATCAAAAACTTCAGTCCCTACTACAGTCGCCAGTACTCTGTGGCTTTCTGCAACCATGTACGCAGTGAAGTAGAACAGCAAAGAGATTTAACATCACAGTTTTTGAAGACCAAGGTAACCCATGGACATTTGGTTTCCACATTTCTCCCACTAAGAATGGTTTATAGCTCATGATATTTCTGAAATAAACAATAATTTGTGTGACAGTTTAAAAAATCTGTTCTCAAATCATGCTCAAAAAACTATTTGCCTGGAAGTTAGAACATATGATTTCTTGTTGATGGTGCAATCCATATGAAAAAGAAAACAAGCATGATCTCAATTTTATCATCTTTTTCCGCACTGATGCTTTGATGTCAGGAAATCTGACTTGCTCTGATGAAGTTCAGTACAAAAAAAGTCATAATTTCAATGCCTCATACTTCTGGCATTTTTATTTTGGTCATTGATCAAATGTGATTTTATCTTCTAAACTGTAGTTTATTCTTTCTCCTTTGCTCCATTATAATAATTATCCACAGCCTAAACAGATATTTATTAATACTATGTGCCAGGCCCTGGGGCTTCCCAGGTGGCGCTAGTGGTAAAGAGCCTGCCTGCCAATGCAGGAGACAAGAGACATGGGTTCGGGAAGATAACCTGGAGGAGGGCATGGCAGCTCACATGAGTATTTTTGCCTGGAGAATCTCATGGACAGAAGAGCCTGGCAGGCTACAGTCCATAGGGTTGCAAAGAATCAGACATGACTGAAGCAACTTAGCATGCATGTTTGCTCGCCAAGCCCTATCCTAAGTACTGGAGAGCAAGAGAAATTTTCTGCTTTCCTGTTAATATTCAAATAGAAGAAAGACAATAAATACATAAATGAATATCAGGTGATATCAGGTAATAAGAAATGCTATCAAGTAAAATAAAGCAGGAGTCATGAATATTTCAGAGAAGCCTTTTGGGGAGATGACATTTGAGCAGAAACTAGAGTGAAATAAAAGAATAGGCTGTGTGAGTATCTGTGGAAAGAGTGTTCTAAGCACATGGAACAAAATTGCAAAGGTTTTGCTGCAGTTAAAAGCGCAGCAGGAAGGCTGGTGTGTCGAGAGCCATGTGAGCAAGGGAGGAGAGTTGAAAAAGGAATACAGAGTGACTGATAGAAGCCAGATCATATAGGGCCATAGACCACAATAAGGGTTTTTATTTTAAGTGCGATGGGAAGTTATTGGAGGGTATGGAATACAGAGTGACTTATAATTTTAAGGGATCTCTCTGGGTTTTCTGTAGAGATAGACTACAGGGCGGGACATGAGAGGGAACTGGAAACTGGCAAGCAAGACACTGTAGCAGTCCAAAAGAAGGATGATGGCATATTGGACCAGGGTGGTGATGGGAGTTCTGAGAAGACTCCAAGTCAGAGCTGACTGAACTTGTGGATGGGTTGGATATGAGAGAACAGAAGAAGAGAGAAATTAGTGATGACAGCTTTCAGCCTGAGCAAATCAGCAGTTGGACTTGTCTTTTACTCAGGAGAGTCAAAGGTGAACGGGGGTCCTGAATTCACATTTGTCCATGTTATGTTTAAGATACTTTTTTGACATGCACCTGTGGAAATATTGAAATAGATAGTTAAATGCTCTGATTTGGAGCTCAGTGGAGAGGTTGAGGCTAGAGAATAGAAATTTGGGATTTCTTAGCTTCTAACATCTGACCTGCCTCTTGAGAAATCTGTATGCAGGTCAGGAAGCAACAGTTAGAACTGGACATGGAACAACAGACTGGTTTCAAATAGGAAAAGGAGTACGTCAAGGCTGTATATTGTCACCCTGCTTATCTAACTTATATGCAGAGTACATCATGAGAAATGCTGGACTGGAAGAAATACAAGCTGGAATCAAGATTGCCGGGAGAAATATCAATTACCTCAGCTATGCAGATGACACCACCCTTATGGCAGAAAGTGAAGAGGAACTAAAAAGCCTCTTGATGAAAGTGAAAGTAGAGAGTGAAAAAGTTGGCTTAAAGCTCCACATTCATAAAACTAAGATCATGGCATCCTGTCCCATCACTTCATGGGAAACAGATGGGGAAGCAGTGGAAACAGTGTCAGACTTTATTTGTTTGGGCTCCAAAATCACTGCAGATGGTGACTGCAGCCACAAAATTAAAAGATGCTGACTCCTTGGAAGAAAAGTTATGACCAACCTAGATAGCATATTCGAAAGCAGAGACATTACTTTGCCGACTAAGGTCCTTCTAGTCAAGGCTATGGTTTTCCTGTGGTCATGTATGGATGTGAGAGTTGGACTGTGAAGAAGGCTGAGCACCGAAGAATTGATGCTTTTGAACTGTGGTGTTGGAGAAGACTCTTGAGAGTCCCTTGGACTGCAAGGAGATCCAACCAGTCCATCCTAAAGGAGATCAGCCCTGGGATTTCTTTGGAAGGAATGATGCTAAAGCGGAAACTCCAGTATTTTGGCCACCTCATGCGAAGAGTTGACTCATTGGAAAAGACTCTGATGCTGGGAGGGATTGGGGGCAGGAGAAGAAGGGGCCGACAGAGGATGAAATGGCTGGATGGCATCACGGACTCAATGGACGTGAGTCTGAGTGAACTCCGGGAGTTGGTGATGGACAGGGAGGCCTGGCATGCTGTGATTCATGGGGTCACAAAGAATCGGACACGACTGAGTGACTGAACTGAACTGAACTGGTATTAAAGTCATGGGACATAGTCAAGGGAAAGTGTAAACAGAAAAGGAGAGGTTCTATGACCAAGTCCTGGCCCCTTCAACATTTGGAGATCAGAAAAAGGAGAAGATTCCAGCAAGATGGACTGAAAAAAAATAGCCTGTGGAGTAGGAAAAAAAAAAAATGAGAGAAGTGCAATGTTCCTGAGACAAATAAAGAAGGGATTTCAAGAAAGGTTGAATGATAAATGGGTCCAATACTGCTGCAAGTCGACCAACAGATTTAGTGACATGGGTTTGCAGAGATAACTGATTGTCATCACCATAAAACAGTTATTGAAAAAATTTAGGGAGTTTGATAATAGTGAAAATTCTGGTCCACATCCCCAGAGATTCTTATATAATAAATCTAGGGTGAGCCATAGTTTTAACAAGCTATCAGTTGATTTAAGTGGCCCAGTTTTAAGAAGTGCTGTGTGTAACAACTATAAAGTTATGCTTATATATGGTTTCAGTCTCATTTAAAGAGGAGAGTGAGGGCCTCTTTTACATGTTAAGGAGCCCAGGTAGGAGAGTACCTCATCGTCTGTCTCAATATCCTGAAACTTACTTTGGAAATTCCATCCCTGAGTGGATTTTTATAAAGATGAGTATATCTATCTTCTCTGTATGCTTTGTGTAAATTTTGCTTGAAAGTGGAGAGACGTTTCTAAAGGGAATATGATTTTCTTTCATAAAGATACAGTTGGCTTACAATATTGTGTTAAAGGCACTACTGTTTTTTCTCTTTCTTAATTCATGTTTTAATTGGAGGAAAATTGCTTTACAATGTTGTGTTGGTTTCTGCCTTACAACAATGTGAATCAGCCATAATTACACATATATCCCGTTCGTCTTGAACCTCCTCCCCTGCCCCTCATCCCACCTCTCTGAGTCATCACAGAGCACCAGGTTGAGCTCCTTGTGTTATACAGCAGCTTCTCACCAGCTCTCTGTCTGGGGCTTCCCTGGTGGCTCATATGGTAAAGAATCTGCCTGCAGTGCAGGCGACCCTGTCAATCCCTGGGTCGGGAAGATCCCCTTTACACACGATAGTGAATATATGTCGGCTACTTTCTCCATTCGTCCCACTCTCTCCCTCCCCCACTGTGCCCGCAAGTCCATTCTCTACATCTGGTCTCCATTCCTTCCCTGAAAATCTGGTCATCAATTTTTCTAAATTCCATGAAAGAATGAATTTGAGTCAGTTCTAGTGAGGTGGATGAACCCAGAGCCTGTTTTACAGAGTGAAGTAAGTCAGAAAGAGAGGTGCTATAGTTTATGAATAACATAATTATAAAGTCAGTGACACGTGAAAGACAAGAAGCCCATTCCTATATTTTGAGATAATACATGAGGCAGGATGAGAATTATTCCTTACACAGTTAGCCCAATAGAGACCTGTCTAGGAACCTAACAGGGACTTCCCTAAAGCATATTTATCACCAGCATGCTGCTGCTGCTGCTAAGTCACTTCAGTCGTGTCCGACTCTGTTTGACCCCATAGATAGCAGCCCACCAGGCTCCCCCGTCCCTGGGATTCTCCAGGCAAGAACACTGGAGTGGGTTGCCATTTCCTTCTCCAATGTATAGAAGTGAAAAGTGAAAGTGAAGTCGCTCAGTCGTGTCCGACCCTCAGTGACCCCATGGACTGCAGCCTTCTAGGCTCCTCCATCCATGGGATTTTCCAGGCAGGAGTACTGGATTGGGGTGCCATTGCCTTCTCCGTTATCACCAGCATAATTAATGTGAAATCCACAAACCTTTAAATTGAAGAGGTAGAATGAAGGTTTGCTGACTTGCCTGCTTGTTCTTTAACCAGAGAGCAAGCATGATCTCTTTGAGGAGCTTGGAGGTAGGTTAAGTTTTATAGCCTGGGTCCCCAGAGCTTTGCGTTTGGGAAAACCACTGAGCATGAACTATTGAGGCAGCCACGGAAGGCTGACCAATAGGGGAACAGCCTGTGAATGCCCCTGTTTTTTCAGGAATTAACCCATATTCAGGATGCTGGGATAGATGTTTACAACTTACAGCTATGCACCTCTCTCCCTCTCTTCCACAGACTGGATGAAGATTTTAAGTAACACACATATGCAAGGCATAACCTTGCTACTATAATCCCTTCTCCCATATGCTTCTGTTCTTGGAGGATAATGGAGGGAATGCAGATTACAAAGTTATCAAGAAGACAAATATTTGCATTTGGTCAGGAGAAGTAGGAATGGGAAGTGTGGAGGGAAGTGGGGGAAACAACAATTTCCCGAGGATCTCAGCACAAGATAGTTTCCAAAAATATTCCTTGAAATACCGTGAATAGACAGTGATAGCAAGATATATGCCCTCTTTTGTCGTCATGGTTAATTGTATTCATCTTCTTTAAGCCGCCGCTGGAGCCTGGAACTGTTTTGTATGAAGGAGAACTGTCACAGTTTGCTGAAGACATAAAGAAATGGAAAGAGAGATACGTTGTGGTTAAAAATGACTTTGCTGTGGAAAGCTACGAGAACAGAGAGGTAAGACATGCCTCATTGCTGCTGGCTCTTGCAGTACTCTTAAATGTTGTCTGGGTCGATTGGCATGCCCTGTTCTTTGAGACTGACTGATTCAACGAGTACTAACGGATTCAGGTATTCATTTCCATCAACAGATCCTTACTGTGGGTTATAGTAGGTTCTAGGCGTATCGCTGTAGAGCACACAGATGCTTGCAGTCTGGTGGGCGAGATAGACTTTGTACAAGTAATTACAAGTGAGTGTGAACATGGAAGGTTCTACTGAGTGACCAGTGCAGGAACCTTTTCCTGTAATCACTGGGCTTTGAGGTCTATCCCAGCCACCTCCAACAGCTCTCCCTCTCTGCTCTGTGTCTCTGCATCTTCCCAGTCTTAAGCCTCCTGTGTCGCTGAAGAATTATTTATTAAGATTGTGTTTGGATTTGCATGGGTTCCTAAAAATTCAGAACATTTCACACACTTTATTCCATTTATACTTATGGATTTTTTTCACTAGCTTTTCCCTGCTTATCTCATTCTTTTCCTTGTTTGTAAAATGTGGAGAAAGCGAGGTAACTTATGTAAAGTGCCTAGCACCTGAGAGGACCTCAGATTTTATCGGCTCCCATGTCTTTCCCCATCAAAGGTGGTAATGTGGTATAGATGAAAGAACACTGGGCAGAGAATTTGGAAAACTAAAGGTGAGCTCTGGCCTCCATTAAACTAGAGTGTGAGACTGAATGATCACACTGATTCCTTCTAGATCTCATACGGTACACATATTCAGAGAATCAGTAGATAGATTCTCAAGTTCCCTTTAAAATGAATAGTGACTATCTATGGATTAAAAGTAGTAACCAATTTAAAACTCTACTTTCTTGACTCTAAGTTCAAAACTAGTCAAGACATCCTCTACAGATACTCTGAGTAATCACCTCTGATGCTAAACCATTAGGAAGAGGCTTCAGGCTGACAATGTTTCCTTCCCATTTCTGATGGAAAACAGAAATAACATAGAATGCAGATGTATTATACCACTTCCCAGGCATTCTTATACCACTTTCTTGGGTAGTCTTATTCTTTCTAAACTTCAATAAGTTAATAGCTTCTTTGGTTTCTCTATTTTAGGATTTTATTCAACATTTGATTTGCTCTTTGAAGCAAATGATCAACACAGTGCAAATAATAATGATAATTACAATAAATCACTTTATATTTCATGTGTCCCACTACTTCATCCCCTCAGGGAAGCTTAAGAAGAGGCAGTGTAGTGTAATGGTTGATATTTTGCACTTTGAACCACACCTTTGCCAGTTTCTAGATATATGTGTCCTTGCATAAGTTATTAATCTCTGTGAACCTCAGTTTTCTCATCTGTAAAATGGTAAGCATGGTTCTTTCATCACGATGTTGTTGTGAGGATTGAACACATGAATGCACGGAAGCCCTTAGCATATGGCCAAGTGCTAGCAGAGCCCAATATAGAGCAGTTGTTGGTATGACAACTAGCTGATGTGGAGGAAACACTCATGAACTCACTCTTGTATTTATTAAAGTTTTCATCACATTTGGCACTAACTGAAGTTTCATTTTGAATCAAATTTTGTTTTTTTTCCCCTTTTCATTTTAAGGTTAAAACTTGCTCCCTTGGCTTACAATTTATGAACTATATTGCTTTCTTTGCTTTGCTCATCATTTTCAAGTGAACTTGTTCTGGTTGCTAAGATATGGTCACTGAGTTTGATAATAACCAATTTTTTTTTTAACTTGGAAAAAAATGCTCATGCAGTGTGCCATAGTTCCTCGAAGTTTTAATGATAGCCTGTTTATTAATTACAAAAGGATTTTTTTTTAAATTATACCTAAGATGGAAGTCCTGAGTGGTCCAGTGGTTAGGACTCCAGGCTTGCACTGTAGGACTGCAGGGGCCACAGGTTTAATCCCTGTTCAGGGAACTAAGATCCCGTATGTCACACAGTACAGCCAAAAAAAAAAAAACAACTTATACCTAAAAGTTATACATTAAATATCCATAAATTACCAATTCTTTTATCAAGAATCCAGTTTTGGCTGGTAATTGAATAGGGGAAAAAATGAGCATTCTTATCTTCATTCTCAATTCCTGCTTCCTGGGGCTGGATTCGTCACCTTCTCACCACTGGGTCATTGACAAGTTATTTAACCTCTTTGAGTTTCACTTTTCTCATTGATAAAATGGAAATAATGTCTAACTGACAATGCTGTTTTGAGGATTAAATAATATATAATGTTTTTAAAAACCTAGATTAGATAACACAGTTTAGATCTGAGGCCAGTCTGAATCAAACTGTTCCTAAACTTTCTCCAAATCACGCCATCTTCAGTTCTCTCTTTTGCTGTGGGTCCTGATATGCTTGAGCAGTTGATTAGTGGTTCTTACAAGAATGAAAACAGCCTTCTTAGACATACAGGAGTTTGTTTTGTTTGGGTTTCTTCAATCACTATCTTATTGATGCAGAATATGTTATTGCTGCTCCAATTTTGTGGCCGTTATTAACATTATTTTAGGTATTCCCAAGAGAACCACCGTGCCAGACTTTAGGTCCCACAGTTTTATGGTTTCAGTTCGCAACTTGCTTGTGCTTGTTAGTCTCACAATTTTCCCTTAACTTATGCCCTCTCTTCAGGGCACATACTTACATTTTATCTTATTTGTATGTCTGCATGAGTATATCTGTTTAACCAAATACTTCACTGCTTTCATGATGCTTTGCAATCCTGTTATGTTTCCCAAACAGCAGAGTGTTTTGTCTGCTGACCAGAATTGTTCAGATGTCATGATATTATAATTCCACCCTAGACCATTTTACTGAAAAACAGCCTCATGTATGAGGGCAAGTGGTGGCATATTTTATCATTGTTACATTTTTATGCTTTTGGTAAAAATCCTTAGCAGCCATAACTGCACTTGTGTGTCCCACAGCCTCGTTAGTCATCAGTCTCCAAGTATTTTGTGCTGTAAATATCTGTATGTGTCGTCATTTTTGTGGTTATTAGAATGATTCAGGTGCTAGCATCTGAAATGATAAGTGAGGTGCAGAATTTCTAGAAGTTACTGAGATTACGTTTCTCTCCTTTGAGAGACATATCTACAGTGAATCTCCCTGAGATTAGAGACTCTGATTTATCATCTTGTGACCATTACACAAAAGTACTGAAGTACCCACCAGTAGCAAGTACGTAAACATTTTTTTCACCTTAGCTCCAGGAGGCAGTGTGACCCATGTCAGGTCAAGTAAAGCTCTACCCTGACTGAAGCGATTGCTCTAGTCTAGAGCTGGTCATATGATCTTGCAAAAAAAAAAAAAAGCTACATTAATCAAAACAGCATGTTATTGGCACAAAAACCAGACATATGGGTCAATGGAATAGAATAGAGAGGCCAGAAATAACCCCCCACACTACAATCAATTAATCTTCAACAAAGGAGGAAAGAATATACAGTGGAGAAAAGACGGTTTCTTCAATTCTTTGTGACCCCATGGACTGTAGCATGCCAGGCTCCTCTGTTCTCTGCTCTCTCCCAGAGTTGTCTCAAATTCATGTCCACTGAGTTGGTGATGCTATCTAACCATCTCATCCTCTGCCACCCCCTTCTCATTTTGCCAGTATTCTTTCCCAGTCTTCTCATCTTTCCCAGTCTCAAGGTTTTTTCCAATGAGTTGACTCAGTATCAGATGGCCAAGGTATTGGAGCTTCAGCTTCAATATCAGTCTTTCCAAAGAATATTCGGGGTTAATTTCCTTTAGGATTGACTGGTTTGATCTGCTTGCAGCTCAAGGCACTCTCAAGAGTCTTCTCCAGCACCATAATTTGAAAGCATGAATTCTTCAGTGTTCAGCCTTCTTTATGATCCAACTCTCACATCTGTGCATTACTACTGGAAAAACCATAGCTTTGACTATACCGACTTTTGTTGGCCAAGTGGTGTCTCTGCTTTTTTAATATGCTGTCTAGGTTTGTCATAACTTTCCTTCGAAGCAGCAAGTGTCTGAATTTCATGGTTGCAGTCACAGTCTGCAGTGATTTTGGAGCTCAAGAAAATAAAATCAGTCACTGCTTCCACTTACCCCTCTTTACTAATATTTGCCATGAAGTGATGAGACCAGATGCCATGATCTTAGTTTTTTGAATGTTGAGTTTCAAACCCACTTTTTCACTCTTTTCTTTCACCTTCATTTAAAGGCTCTTTAGTTCCTCTTCACTTCCTGCCATAGAGTGGCATCATCTGTATGTCTGAGATTACTGATATTTCTCCCGGCAATCTTGATTCCAGTTCGTGCTTCAACCAGCTTGGCATTTCACAGGGTGTACTCTGCATATAAGTTAAATAAGCAGAGTGTCAATATACAACTTTCTTGTACTCCTTTCCCAATTTGGAACCAGTCCATTGTTCCGTGTCCGGTTCTAAGTGTTGCTTCTTGACCTGCTGTACAGATTTCTCAGGAAGCAGGTCAGGTGGTCTGGTATTCCCATTTCTTGAAGAATTTTCCATAGTTTGTTGTGATCCATACAACCAAAGGCTTTAGCATAGTCAATGAAGCAGAAGTAGATATTTTTCTGGAATTTTCTTGCTTTTTCTATTATCCAGTGAATGTTAATAATTTGATCTTTGGTTCCTCTGCCTTTTTAAACCCACCTTGTAAATCTGGAAGTTCTCAGTTCATTTACTGCTGAAGCCGAACTTGAAGGATTTTGAGCATAACCTTATTAGCTTGTGAAATGAGCACAATTGTGTGGTAATTTGAACATTCTTTGGCATTGCCATTCTTTCGGGTTGGAATGAAATCTATCCTTTTCCAGTCCTGTGGCTGCTGCTGAGTTTTCCATATTTGCTGACATACTGAGTGCAGCACTTTAACAGCATCATCTTTTAGGATTTGAAATAGCTCAGCTGGAATTCCATCACCTCCACTAGCGTTGTTATTAGTAATGCTTCTTAAGGCCCACGTTACTTCATACTCCAGGATGTCTGGCTCTAGGTGAGTGGCCACACCATCATGCTTATCCAGGTCATTAAGATTGTTACTGTATAGTTCTTCTGTGTATTCCTACCACTGCTTCTTCATATCTTCTGCTTCTGTTAGGTCCTTGCCATTTCTGTCCTTTATCGTGTCCACCCTTGCTTGAAATGCTCCCTTGATAACTGCAGTTTTCTTGACAAGGTCTCTAGTCTTTCCCATTCTATTGTTTTCATCTATTTCTTTGCATTGTTCACTTAAGAAGGCCTTCTTATCTCTCCTTGTTATTCTCTGGAACTCTGCATTCAGTTGGGTATGTTTTTCCCATTTTCCCTTGCCTTTCACTTCTCTTCTTTTCTCAGCTATTTGTAAGGCCTCCTCAGACAACCATTTGGTCTTCTGACATTTCTCTTTCTTTGGAATGGCTTTAGTCACTGCCTCCTGTACAATGTCATGAACCTCTCTCTATGGTTCTTCAGGCACTCTGTCTGCCAGATTTAATCCCTTGAATCTATTTGTCACCTCCACTGTATGATCATAAAGGATTTGATTTAGCTCATACCTGAATGGTCTAGTAGTCATACCTGAATTTCCCTCGTTTCTTCAATTTAACCCTGAATTTTTCAGTAAGGAGTTTATGACCTAAGCCACAGTCAGCTCCAGGTCTTGCTTTTTGCTGACTGTATAGAGCTTTTCCATCTCCAGCTGCAAAGAATATAATCAGCCTGATTTTGGTATTGACCATGTGTAGAGTGATGTCCATGTGTAGAGTTGTCTCTTTTGTTGTTGGAAGAGGGTGTTTGCTGTGACCAGTGTATTCTCTCGACAAAACTGTTAGCCTTTGCCATGCTTCATTTTATACTCCAAAGCAACACTTGGCTGTTACTCCAGGTATCTCTTGACTTCCCTTTTTGCATCCCAATCCCCTATGATGAAAAGGAAATCTTTTTTATGATTTATACGGTTTGTAGGTCTTCATAGAACC